>NW_015150521.1:248729-336570 GCF_000732505.1 Cyprinodon variegatus | reverse complement strand
AGCATGATTTGTTTGAGAAAACATGTTAAAAACAATAATTCAGTCCCACATTACAACAAGTCTCCCCTTATAAATGACAAATGATAATATGTTATAATAATTAGTGCTTCCTCTTCTCAGCCTTTTCCTTTGTGAAGGCTGAACATGGGATAATTCATCATGTCTTTGTTGCTTTTGCATTCATTTATTTTTCAACTTATTTTAAGAAGATATGTGTTGCTTTGGTAGTGGATAACAAAATGGGTAATCATGCTTCTCTGTTTTTTTTTTTGTTTTCTTAATTTATTTTCTCTAACTCTAAATGTTTTTTTGTTTGTTTGTTTCACTTCCTCTCACTAAGCAGAGGTGGACAGGAGTTGGAAGCTGTCTTCTGACTTTATAAGAAATAATAAAAACAGCTAAAGGAAAACACAAAATAAAGTTCAAACTGCAGCGCAAATGAGGACCAAAATATAAGGAAATATGTGTTAATCACACTTTTGAAAAAAGATCAATGCTTTTAAAAAGAGGAATAATTAATGTACATTTACAAGTTAACATTCTTTTGTTGGGTGCTTTCCTTAGTACTTGGTGCTCTAAGCAAAGTTTGTGCAGTTTGTTGGGGAATTGCTGGTACTAGGTAAAATGATATGGCTAAAGTGGTATGAATTTGTTGAGCCACACCTCATTATGAGAAAAAATGTCTTTCACAGAAGGAAACCATAATGAGCTTATTGAAATCTAAATTAGGTTAGGTTAAGCCAATTAACCTAACCTGATGTTTTTGGACTGTGGGAGGAAGCCGGAGTACCAGGAGAGAGTCCACACATGCTCAGGGAGAACATTCAAACTCCATGCAGCAAGACCCCGGGCCGGGAATGGAACCCAGAACTTTCTTGACGCAAGGCAGCAGTGCTGCACAGTGCTCCACTGAGCAACCACTTAACTGAGTTAAACTAATTAATCTCATTCTTTAGCAAGAAATTTATTTTTCCTATAAAATATGGCAAGACAAACACAGCTTACAGATTACCTTTGTTTTTTTTTTGTAGTTGTTTTTGTTTGTTCTTTTGTTGTTTAAGGAGAAGAAAGATAACATGAAATGTAAATATGATTAATATGTTGTACTGACAAAAGCTTGAGGTAATCTGAAAAAATAATAAATAAATCATTAATGTAAATAAATATAAAACTTAAAAAATGATGCCTGTTTTCTGGGATCTATGACATAATTTTCTATGTATTATTACTATTCCCCAAATTCCCATTCATTGTGTGGTCTAACATCTGTGCTGAACACTTTGATATTTTTTTATGGCTTTTTTCCCCATTAATATTTAAATAGACCACAGATGTACAGCATCATAGTGTAACTGTATATATCCACCAGAAAATGTTTACCTGCTGCTTCTGGTTCGCTGTTGTCTTGAAATGATTTAAAGATCAAATATCCGTCCAAAAAGTTCATAAACACAGTTTAATCTCCATTCCTCTTAGTTCTACAATGTAACCTTCTGCAGCCTATATAGAAAGTGTTTCTCTGGAGCTCATTCTAACCTTGTCTTCGGTTGTCGGAAATGTTTAATGTTTATGAATTCTGTGCGTTGGCTGCTCAGTGGTGTATTGGTTGCACTTTCACAGATCAAGAAGCTCTCCAAATTCAATCTTTGCCAGGGTTTTTTCTGTGATAGAGCTTGCACATTCTCTGTGTGCAGGGATGATTTTTCCTCAGATTAAATTATCTGTAGTTAAAGACACTCTAATTTTCTTCCCATCTTTATTAGATGCTCTTTATATCAGTACCATACATTTCATTGTATAGTTAACATTAATAGAATTAAAGAAAGTTAGTATTTAAATATTTGGTTTTATTTCTTTATATATATATATATATATATATATATATATATATATATATATATATATATTTGTTGTTTGTTTTTTTTTGTTTGTTTGTTTTTTTTTCTTTACCAGCTCGTTCAATACTGGGTTCCAGAGGAGCCAGTGCCAATCCTTGGCAGAGTTTTTGATGAGAGGGAGGTACACAGTAAATGTTGCAGTGTTAAAGTAACATTTTGAGTGTTAAAGTAACACTTTGAGACACTGCAACATTTACTGAGTATGTCCTGGGTATTCCAGTCCAGCAAGGGGGAACACATGAGACACACAGTTACTGTATGCCCATATGCCTAATGTTACGTTCACACCTAACACGATTTAAGCAGCAGAAGCAGCCATTTTACATGCAAAGTCAATGGTTGACATGCATCAAAGCGTATCAAAAAGTTTTGCTTTGCATCTAGAGCAGCAGGAGCGGCGCATCTTGACGAACCTGAGCAGCTAGAGCAGCGCCTCATGAGCTTCTGAGTATTAACCAATCTGACAAGCTAATCTGGGAGCTGGGAGAGAGACAGACACAGCACTACTGATGCAGATCATTATGATCACTCCTCTGCAACAATTTTTTTAATGCCTAGATTAGCTTAAAAATTTGAAACTTGCTGGCAAATATGTTCACTTTTATTATTCTGGTGCCAGTGACAGTGGACTGCTTGTATGTGGGAATCTGAATTGGCTCCCACAGCAAAAAATTTTTTTAAGAGAGGATTGTAATCTTGATGAAGTGACTGGACAACGAAAATATATTAAAACTACTTTTTACCAGCTTATCACAGCAAATATAGCAAAGCCACTCACATTGAACACAGGAGCAGCAGAGACATTAGAAGCATCTGGACACACTTTACTGGAAGTGCTTCACGAGTGTCAAAGAAGTTCTTGATGTTCATCTGACATTAATATGTAAAAGCTTCAAAAATGAAGCAGCAGGTGCTTTTTAGCTGCCCAAAGTACGTCCAGTGTGAACATAGCATTAGGGAAGTTGAAAGACGTCAATAAACCTAATAGTTATGTTTTAGGCCAGAGTACCCAGAGGGAACCCAAGCATGCATGAGAGAAGATGAAAATTCTGTGCTCAGATTGAAACCCCTTCTTGCTGCAGTGCAACATTGACACCAGCGACCCACCATGAAGCCTAAGATCTTTGTTCTAACAACATGCCTTGATTGTATTTTAAAGTATTGTACCGTTATGCTGATGTAAGGTTATATACTCAAAATTCCCCATGCTTCTACTGACCTACTTTTTTACACTACCTCAATTTTGCATTAAATTAAAAATCATGGCAACATAGTTTATAGTTTGTGTTGATAAAAAGCTTAAAGTCTGCTCTCCAGAGGCTGGAACACCAAATCCACTCTGAGTACATAACTACAATTATGATGCACTGCTTGTCAGGATTTGTTTGTGATCAGGCAAGGGAATCTATTAAAACTGATGTGAATCCTAATCTAAAGATGAAGCTAAAGCTGTTGCTAGTGATTGTATTTTCAATGATTGTGTCAAATAAAAAGAGGGCTCTTGAATATTAATATGCGAAAGTAGACAAAAAACATGTAGGAATAAAATTCTCCAGAAACCCTCTTTTATCGATGATTTGAAAAAAATAGATTTACTTTGAGGGTGACGAATTACATTGCAGGGACTCTGCTCTGTGCTCTGAAACCTGAATAAATTTGGAACACTGTCACCTTGCTGCTCACCTTGTCACTGTCTTAGTTACGGAGGTCACAGCTGTAAATAGGAAATCATAATAGGCTCTATACAGTATGCTAAATGAAGTGCAACATAACCCATTAAAGTCTCTAAACTGCTGTCATGAAATTTGGTTTAAAATGAGAACAAACTTTTCTGAGGGGAATTCTTTATTAAACAGCGCTTTCTTTGCAAACCGACACACATGAATTTGACCTCTGCATTTATCCTCTTGGTTTGGTGAACACCAGACTAAGTGCTATATGCATTTGTAGCTCAAACTCCAAAGGAATTGAGCATATATTTTGTAGCTTCCAAAGACCCTCAGTTTCTAGGAAGCACTGACCATTAGTTGATAAGATATATTAATCAACTATTTTTATTTAGTTTTGGCAAAGTAATGGACGTCTGCATAAAAACAAAAATCATGATAATTGTTTCCTTGAGACTTTATAGTCATTTTCAGCAAAAACAGTGCAAGCAGGGAATTTCCTTAAACACTTCCCTCTATGAACTGTTTACACATTCAGGATATTCATGCTAAGATAATTAAAAAATAAAACACTCAAAGTCCACAGGAGGGTGTGATGCAAAGCACATATACAACGGTACCTCCTTTTTAACCATAATAATAACTTTAGTTGTGTTAAGAAGTACAAGTTCTATTATCTGCTATATTAAAAAGAAACAAGCAAGCCAATACAATAAGGATTATTCTTTCCAGCTTGAGAACTTCTCACGTTACATGATAGGTATTCCTTAAATCATAAATAGGTTCTACTTCACTGGTATTGGTGTTTATTCTCCACCAGCTAATTAAGTTTGGGTAGTTTTCACTTATGGGGCTAGCTTTATATCCTATTAATTCTTGCCAACTTATGTCTTATGTCTTTTTTGTATATGGTTTCACTATTCTGAAAATGCTTCTAAAAGTGTGTGCAGGCCATTTAGCCATAGCGGCTATCTCATTGCTGAATTAAAGTAAGGTTCATATTTTGAAGATTGACATATTAAAACAATCTGTATACTACAATATACTACAGAAGCATATTGCATTCACCAGAGAAAAAACAATCAGACAGCTTATCTCATAACTAAGAGATCAGTATCTCGTGATTATGAGATATTATCTCATAGTTATGAGAAAAGATCTTATAATTATGAGATCTTATCTATATATTTGATTTTGATTACTTGAGCCAGTAATGAAGCATCTCTCAGAAAACTAGTCTTCATGATTACTTCTTGAAAATATCTGCTTCTGTTTCACTGAGCAGTTCTCTGTTCCTAGGTCTGACCTGATATACGTTGGAGTTCCGCTCCTGTTTTTTAGTTCACCAATAAAGTACCCAGCTATAACCCTTGGATTACTACTTGTGGAGTAAGCATGCAGCCATATAATTATGCGGAAAAATCCATCAACAGCTCCATTAATACAGATTCTGTATAGTTTTAGTTTTTGATATGAATCGATATGAAGTTGGGACCTGGTCATTTTAAATTGTTCTAAAGCCTAAGCTGTACTCTTTGATGATCTCCGAATTTAAGAAGGTTCTGGTGGACAGTTGTTTGGGACACCACCAAGCCAGCTGGGATGCAGTTCAGATACATTCATTTATAACTAGAAAGCATCCCGTAATGGTTTAAATGCTCCTACAGGAACAGTGCGATTTACAGCATGTCAGATGTTTTCGCCTAAACAATTTTAAGGACGTACTGTGCAATGCTAACAAACTAAAACTAATTCCATCCACATTGAGGAAACTCAGTTTTTCCCAGTGTCGCATACCTAAAAGGAAATAAAATCATATTAAATCCAACAACCCATTCATTGTTTTATCTCGTCACTATGAGATTTTATCTTGTAATTATTAGATCTTATCTCGTAATTATGAGAAAAGATCTCATAATTACGACATCAGTATCTCGTAATTATGAGATAAGCTGTCAGATTTTTTTTTTTCCTTTGGTGAATGCAATACGCTTCAGTAATATACTGTTAATTTTGAAATATTGAAGGATTTCTGGTTCGATCGAATCAGAACATTAACTAGAAAAGGGCCTGGAGAGCACAAACATCCGGCAAGCGGCAAATTTTGCCCCAAATTGGGCATGCACGCCTGAAGCTAAAACTCAAAAATGATCTGGATTATACCTAGATTTTAATAAATTGTTCCGTGGCATTAGGTGCACTTTTGGTAAAAAAAAATAGTTCCATAAAATCTGTTCATAAGTTTTCAATTCATCCTGTTAACAAACCAACATTCCCTTTTCTTGTGTTTTTTTTTTTTTGTCTTCAGTAAAATACGTCCAGGCTTTCTGAGTCTGATGCTGAGGCTGTCAATGGTCACTGCTGCAACCCTCTGGTTTAGTGGGAAACTAAACCGCCAAATATCCCTGTCTCACAATGTTAGAGAATCTTTTAAAAAAAATCCTGCATCCAGATTATGATCTGGATCATCACCAAAATTGTATGGATTATTCATTAGCATCAGGGACTCCTCTGATAAAAATTGTATTTAATCTGTCTATAACTTTTCAATTTATCGCATACACAAACAGACAGACAAACACACAAACTCTCCCAAAAACGTAACCTCCTTGACAGAGGAAATAATTATGATTCTGGTGTTAGACAGAACATCCTCTACCTGTTCAGGGGCTGTCTGGATATATGTCCATCTACAAGGACAAGCAAGTGTGCAGGTGTAAACAGCTATATCAGTTAAGTTCAGACTTTAAAACAGCAAGTTGGGCTACAGTTTTTACATGCTTAACACACCATGTAGGAAAGTAAGTTTGGACTTTACCTCAGTTATTTTAATTAGTTTTTTCTTTTTTAAAATACAGCTGTTGAAATGTTGTGAAACGGCATCTATATGTGAAAAGAAGAACAATTCTCAGATATTTTTTTTTCCCACTGGATTTCTACTCCTCTTTGAACAAGAACTGGAAATGAGCCCGTTATACATATTGTTTTACTAAAATGAACACAAGTAAGTGAAAGACAAACATTTAAGTCCTAAAATCAGTCAATCAATTAAAAAACACCCTAAATATAATAAACTGCAACATACGTAAAGTGACAGACTGAAAAATATTGCTGCTATTTTGACCTGAACATTATCAAGGGAGAAGCAGTTTCGGAGGTTCAGCGCACAGATGGCAAACATGCGTTCCTTTCTAAACCATAACCTTGTCCTCAGGACAACCAGACCCTGGAGAGAAGATCAAAGAGCTTAAACACTTTATTGAAGGTCAGAAACAGAAGCATATGTGGCTTTGCCATTTAGTTCCTTAAATTCAGTTATATTGTGCATGTTGTAGGCACTATGACACAGTTTGTATATGATGCTGTTTTAGTTTAGCAGTTTTCCTTTTTCTGTTCATATATCAATTTAATTAGAAACAATGTTACTGTGAGGTTCTCTAATCTAACTAGACAGACAGACAGACAGACAGACAGACAGAAAACACAATTGAGTATAAAAGTTAACAACTTTCAGGCTGTTAGCTTAGGTAAAATAATATATAACAGAATGATCTCTCTTATGCACATACTAATAAGCCAAAGCCAGAGTGAAAGACCATAGTTTTAGTCTTAGCTATAGGAAGAATTTTGGAAGAACACAGGGTGAGGCTCAATATATCAGCTGTCCTAGTGGCCAGTTGTTGGCCATTATTTTTGCTGTTAGTGGTACCGATTTTTTGCCAAAAGGAGACAGAACTTTGAAGTGAAGTTGCAATAATAAACTGAACGACATTGCATATGTTAATCAGATTCACATCAACATTGGTTGGGAATGTTAAATGCATCCTCTAAGTTTTTGTTAAAAAATATCTAGTCGATCTTTTATACAAAGACCTTGTTGAATGCTACAAAATATTCTTGTTTTCTTTGCTTTCCATGCTAAGAGACATTTACCAAATAGCGGGTGTGTAAAAAGGTTTCAACAGAACATGAAGAACCTTTTTCAAGAATTCATTTAATTTTCATTTTTATTTATATTTCACCAGAAATTAATCAATATTAACATCCTATGTCCTAGAGAGGCCACAAAATTGCTAGGAATGCTTGCCAAGCGCTGCCGAGTATTGTTGTCCCTAAGGAACTGGTTAAAAGCAGAGGACATATTTCCCTATGGTGGGGCGGTTAAATATATTTCCATTTTCATATTACATATTACGATCAAATCATCAAAAAAATGTAATTTGTTCAGAGTGCAAGACCCTGGTCTAATATTTAATAACTATGTTTAGTGCTATAAATTCAAATAAGAGAATCTGGACAACACATCTAAAAAAGTGAGAGAGTTTTAACACTGATAACAAAAAAATAAAAAATAATAAAATTTTATAATTTTGGTAGAGTTCTTGGTTGGGGACAATGTCTCTGAGGAGAGACAGAAGAGAGAAAGAATAAAAATAGATACAAATGAAAAAATAATAAATAGAAAACACAAACCTGGTCCCTGTTCAGTTCTCCGAGTAAACTGTCATATTCAATCAGTCAGAATATGTACTGCGGTGAGGCATATTTTAAAGATTCCAAGTACATTTTAAAAATAACAACCCTTAAGGAGGAATTTAACATACTTTCCACTAAACCCACATTAATAAAGACCATATTAATAAAATCAAATGTAAAGTTTTGAAAACATCTGTATGTGTCTGAGTAATATATATTGTAAACCTTGATTTAATCAAGATTATTTTCAGTTTTTGCCGTAGTCCAACTTTTTATGACACTAAAATCTATTTCTCTCTTTTAATGCTCTCTACATTTAAAGCACTTTGAACTGTCTCTGTATTGAAATGTACTATACATATTTACTTAAAATAAATAAACTTTATATTAGTTCAAATTTACAAATTGGAAAAATATATGTTTAAATATTAATACTGACTTTACATATTAATAACAGCACTGGTGTCCATGCCCAAAATATCTGAAAAGATTTTATTCACAGGCTGCTTTTCTTATTCTTGTTTTTCACACATTGTGTGTGACTACAGAAGAGGCACCCTTTAAATCCCTGGCCTCATTAGATGTCAGGTTGTTCTGGGTAGCAGGGGAGGCTTGATCAGGAAAGTGTAAATCTGATTTGTTGCTTTGATCAGTGGAGCAGGCGAGTGTGTTCAATTTAATTTTTCACTTTGGGATATATCAATGAAATAGTGTGGTGGAGCTGCAGGCTATCAAAAATGTCCTGTCCGAGAAAAAACTCTTATAATGAGAAGACAGGCATAATGGATTTTCTTATTGTCACCGCACTGCATATGCAATCTCAAACCAATGTCTTATTTCTGCACTGCATTGCTCTGGCATATATTAAATGTTATTTGCCATGCTTATGTTTGTAACAGTAAATCAAAAGCAGTTCACATCAAATTGAAAACAAATTACTGCTAGATGTCTCCTTTTGCAATGAAGGTGCATTTACTTAAAAAAACACGTTTAATTAATTACATTACGACCTTTTAAATCCTAGTCTTTAGTGTTGGCTCCTTCTGCTTTCTAGTCAATATAATATTTTGATAGAATGCTAAGCATCATAATAACCTGTTAGTTTAATTACAATTTCTTTTATTGTGGTATTATGATTAAGCTATTTATTACTTTCTAAGATTGTGTGATCGATAGAATAATTAAAAATTAAGCAAGGGAATTATTTTTTGTCTATAAATAAGAACTGAAGAAAGAAACATTTATCAATGACCCTCAGTGCAATATGAAAAATTCACCATCCAACAGAGGTGCTGCTATGCCTTTTACACTAATATATTTTTGACTTATAAATATTTAGAAACATCTTACTTTTTAAAATATGGGTCTGTATAACTGCTTGCTAATGTAGCATTTTTACTTTAACACAGCATAATGTGCATCAGTTTGCAGGGTATATAATTATATTTTACCTGTTACAGTGTAGCTACTTTAAAAATACAGCTATACTGTCGTGAGGATTAGTTTCAATTATAATTTTTGGTAATTAATCTGATAAAATTTTACCATTATTATAATTGGAATCAATTGTTTTGGAAATTCTTAGAAATTCTTAAGTAGAATTGCTTCCACAAAGGATTCTAGATACTCAGTCACTAAAATTCCTTGAGTTTTGTTCAATTCCGTTTAACCTTTTCTCACATTGCATTCCAGCCGGAGGGTTTTTTGTGTTACATGAGGCTCTCAGTATCACTAGTAAAAGCCTACAGTATGCTGCTGATTCATGGATACCAAGTGTGATTATCAACAATGGAGAAAGACTAGAAGAAATGAAAACAAGAGCTGAGAAAATGATTTAAAGTTTTGAAACTGTGGGATCACTTTAAACTTAAAAGAAGAGAAAATAAGTGGCACATTCTGCCACATTTGATGTTACCAGATGAAAAAAAAAAATAAATAAAGAATGTGCCAATTTTCCATCCAGATAATCTGTTTAGCTTCAGAAAAATGAATAGAATACTTTTAGATTATAGGAATAATCATTGGCTGCAACCCTAAACTTTCAAGTGTTCTATCAGGTGATGACGTACAGAAGGATGCATACCTCTTCCTCTTGTGATATTAAATTGTTCTATCATTATATTTCTTGAAACCTCAAGTTAAATCAAGATGAGAAAACCTATAATTCATTATGAAAATTCGTAATGACTAAAGAGATTACATCATCCCCATCACCCTAAAAAAAAAAGCAAAAATAGTTCTAACTTATTTATAGTGCGCACTTAAGAACAATCAACAGAATTCCCAAGGTGTTGATCCAAAGCATCCAAAAAGAAAAAGATTAAAATGAATAGATAAAAATAAATGACTAAATATTGCTAAGTGGGAAAATAAAAAGACGAAATATGGGCCCTAAGTGAAATGTTATTTGGAGGCTTAAATTTCAACCTGAATTAAATCAATATGAAATAAAACACTTCAAACTGAAATAAATAAATAAATAAATAAATAAATAAATAAATAAATAAATAAATAAATAAAGAATAATAATAAAAAAAAAACTTCTACAAGAAAAAAATGTGTACAAGATGTGATAGTGATTTAAATCTCTGTGAGCTTTAACGATATAAAGACTGTGTCCTAACGTCTGCCCTTATCACTATATAGGGCACTATATAGTGGTTACACCATTTTAAATGAGTGTCCAAACATCTAGTTGATGAAAAAGCAGTGGACTCGAAATTTCCTACAATGCACCTTGAAAAGTAGTATTCATCTATGGTCACTAGACGACCAAATATATCTCAAAATGCTTTGCGAGGAGAGGTCTCCTCATAAAGCATTACGGAATTTCCTGTCAAAGCAACCTGCTCTAGCCATAGGCTGTATGCAGGGAAGCGAAGTCATGTGACCAACGGGGAGCGAAAAGTAGTGATCATCTGGCTGAACCGTCTCTTAACTGAGTTCACTATAAAGTCCACTATATAGTCCCTGCTCTATACAGTGATTGAGGGATTTAAGGGTTAGGACAAAAGTTTGGGCACAGCCACAGAGAAAATTGATATTATTGGATGTGATCCAGGGCTGCTCAGTGCTGCAGTGGGTAGCACTGCTGCCTTGCACCAAGAAGGCTCCGGGTTTGATTCCCACCCTGGGTCTTTCTGCATGGACTTTGCATGTTCTCATATGCGTGGGTTCTCTCCCGGTACTCCGGCTTCCTCCCACAGTCCAAAAACATGACTGTTAGGTTAATTGGCTTCTCTAAATTCTCCTTAGGTGTGAGTGTGTGCGTCAATGGTTGTTTGTTCTGTTTGTGTGGTGTAACCCCCCTATAGCCCGTAGACAGTTGGAGTTAGGCACCAGCACCCCTCACGATCCCACTTGGGATAAGCGTGATGGAAAATGGATGGATGGATGTGATCCACAGAAAGTCCCCGCAGACATTTTTCAACAATTTCAGATTTCCCCTTTCCCGAGTCACACAAAAATCTTTGACACACCTGTCCTCATACACCACAGACAGGCTGAAAGCTTCGGTATTTCACAGCAGAATGGGGTTTTGAAATAGGGCATGAAAAACACACATTTAATTAATTAAATTAACAACAGATAGATATTTATCGCCTTAAAAAGTCAAAAACTTTTTAACAGCATAATTTGATGTAACACTATGGATAATATATTATGCAAGACACCCGCCACCATCTGATTGGTCAGATGTTGAGTGCTGACAAACATTTGTTTAGTCATATTACAGGTGGTCTCTTTTCTCTCCTCCTCTTGACGGCATAGCGGAAATGTGCCTCCATTGTGCATATGGGGTGGTAGACCCGTTGGCACCTTTCTCAAATTACGATTATTTTTACCTATTCTCTGAATTTACAAACACTTTGATCATTCCTCTAACCAGACCACACTCACCAATATAAATATTTGTTCTTCATTCATTATTACTATTATGTTTTAGGCCTTAAATGTTCTCTGTTCTTGGTGTTTAAGTTATTCTTTTTTTAAGGAATCATATGTTTCTCAAGAAGGGTATTCTTTTGATTATTGACTAGTTGATGTTTTCATTCGTTCTAGATAATTTACTTCCACTAAGCTCTTCAGTTTATATCTACATCCAGCTTCAAGGAAATGAATTGAACTCATTGGGTTCCAGAGCTAAATGGTTACAACATTCCTTTGCTATTTTAATCAGGTCTGTTGGTTTTACTCATCACTGGATCATAAGCTATACTCTAATGCCTCCAGTTTCTCCCAAGGTCTCCTTTCTTGTTTGCATTTAGAAGTTTTAGACTTTCTTCATAAAATTATCCTTTTAACCAATTGCCTACAGTAGCTGCAGCTTAGCCAACAATGGCATGCTTTATGATTAAAAGTCCTGTCTAGCATGAAAGCATCAAATTAGTCAATCTTTACATCTCTTTACACTGTTCACAAATAGTTTTTTAGCAGTTTAATGTTAAGCCAGTAAAAACAATTAGTAGAACCTAAAATCATCGTCTTTCTTTTATCAAATCAGAAACAGCAAACTCTCCATATATTCGGAAAATGTTTCCCGTGCATCTCTCTTAAGCATTCTTGTTGTTTAAATGTATTAAATTAAAACAATCTACTAAATTTAATCTGCATTAATTCAGCTTTTATATCTTACTGGCTACAGAACAACTAATAATGCTGCAGCCTCATGCACCAACCTTTAACCCTTGATCATTCACCCCTATGATTAAGGACACCAACATCTTTTTGTAAACAGCTCCACCACCTGAGCCACGGGAATCCAGGTGCAAATTTCACCTGTCTGATACGGGACCCTTTGTCCTGTTTCCACACATGCAGTAAAATGGAAGATGTTAATACATTTTTTCAGATAAGCACTTTACCTAAAATGAACAGTGCAAAGAAGAAACATCTACAATTTCGTCATAATGAAAATAAAAGATGGGAGAGGATAGCTTTTTTGAATTAATATAGATTATTTTCCTTTTATATCATCATTTTAAACTGGTATTTCACAATGTTTATACAACAGTGAGAGAATGGTTATGATAGATTTATTTAGTCATGAACAGATTTATGGGATCATGCATATAGTTAAAAATGAGCTTGTTATTATCACTTCATATTGCAACCAATGCTGCCCCTGGAGGCTCTTAAGATGGAGCAGTGCATAGACTCACATTATTTGTTCTTTGTTAATTCATACTTAATTTAGAAACCTAATTATAGACTTTAATGAGAATCCTTTCATTGCTATTTCATTTCATAGATATCATTCTCACTTCTGTTTTAGCATTTTATCAGAGTTGTAACAGTGTCTGCTGTCCACATACCAAACAAAGACGACATTTGTTAAAACTGCAAAATATAAAACTGATATGACAATATTTGTAATACTAGGAGCTGACTGTGTACTGTGTATAAGCATTCCTGCATTGTGATATGCTGGTTTAAAATGGAATCGAAGTGCTTCTTTCCTTTTTAGAAAAGAATAGTGAAATTAGCCACTTTATCCTTTTAACAGTTGTGTGCCAATGACAATTACTTGCTGTGGAAAAATACTAAGGCAAATCTGTGATGGCAGCATAACCTACTCCAGAGTTAAATCTGAGAGTAACAACAGCCAAACTCTGACTGGTTCAGCGCCTGAGTTTATTAAGGGTAGTAAACTAATCTAAGAAGGTATTAGAATTATTTAAGAAATCTATCTGAGCAACACAATGCCCACCGCAAGTGAAGCCTTGTGTGAGACACTTAGTGGCTGGCTGTATCCACTAATTTACCCTTTCGTACTAAAAGTGTGTCGGCCCGTAATGTGATGAAATCAGCCGAGTGCAGAGCGCTGTATCATGCTGGCAGTGTGCCAGAGATAACACACACAGAAACCAGCTGAGACACTTTAACCCTGTTGCACAATCTTACAAGAAAAAGCGAACCACCACAATCTCCAATAAAGCCTGTCATGTTGATGGCATTTAATAGTGATTGGTTGATGGAGGCATAATGAAGCTGTTCGACACTTTGCCAAACTGTATTGAAACTCTGTACTGTGTCCCTCAATATTGACACCTTCTGGACTTTAAAATTCTTACATGCATCGAATTTGACTATTGCATCTTATTCCATTCAAATTGAATGTGAGATTCAGCTTGAATTCAATTTAAATTCAGATAACTCAAGTGATAATTAAAAAGAAGAGGATAAGACAATAAGAAAATGAAAACAAATTTCAGGTTAAAATTGTTGCACACACCTGGAACTTGCATTTTGCCTTGAAGCTGCTCCATATTTCTTGATGAATTTGATAAAGATCAGGGTTGGGTTTTTTTTGGCAAATGCATACAGTTGAAAGATGAACCTATAAACACAGTTTAGTGCGTCAGTCAGTTCAAATCAGCTAAAGTATCAGTTACCTGACTTTCCTGAAATAACACCTGCACTGATTTTGCTCTTTGAGCTTTACGCATGCTGGACTCATCAATAGCATTTAGGACTTAAATATGTACTATGGTTGCCATTTTTACAAACCATAAGTTGTAAAAAAAAAAAAAAAAAAACAGCAGAGACAAATAGGATGGAGAATGAACGATTTCTTTTGTATTTCTTTTTTTATGTCTTTTAGATTCAGATAAGTAAACAAGTATCTAAAAATGATGGAAAAATGTTGATACAAAGATACAAAATTCCTGATTACAAGAGGATCTGTGGCTGTCAAGCTGGCCCGTTACACGGAAACCCTCAATATTTCACCCTACAAAATAGGTCTATCTTTGTTAGTTTGCTGCTCTTTCAAGTCTAGAAACAAATTTGGTTTTACTTTGAGTTCGCCACTCTAGATGACTCATCTTGAAGTCTTATAATTACTTCTTTGTAGTTTTTTCAGATAAGTAAAATATTTTTTAACTCATATTTTACTTATCTGAAAGACTATCCTTTCAGTATTTGGAAATATTTTGTTAAATTAATTTCCTCTTGACCTACCATTACAAGCCTTTCCTTACCTGGTGGTGCAGAAAAGAACAACCAGAGCATAAGGCTATCGCTACCATACCTCAGGGTGGAACTGGTGTGTTTCAGTTGATGTGAAGTGTTTGGTGCTCACCAAACAAAGTGTGTAGTTGTATGACCAAAAAGCCAAATATTGGCTTAATAGATCAAAGAACCTTCATCTTGGAGTGTCCAGCATGTCTTTTAGGGAATTTAAGATAAGATTTCATATTAGGCTTTTTTGACACTCTGGAACATTGTCCTTTCTCTTAGTGGCCTGGAATGATCCTTTATCTTTATGTTTTATTTGTAGCAAGAATACTAACGAAGCAGCCAGAGGATAGACCTGCTTCGATCAATTGACACATATGCTGTGCAGTAAGGAAATCTTTATTTTACAAATCGGCACTACTGATACCCACTTGCTGGACCCCTGCTGAATTGCGGCAGGAACCTCAACGGAAAGGATGAAACATCCAAACATGGAAATGCTTCTGCAGACATTGAATCAAAAGTTTCAAACATTCTCTGAACAAATGCACACAGCCTTCTTAGATGTACATGACAATTACGTATATGGGTACATTTATAAATTAGCGGTTGATACAGGCTTGTTTCACTGACATGTGGCACCAAGTTGAGGAAGCAATGGTAAACACACATCATTCTTTCCATATGTTTCAGGACGACATCAAAGCATTTTCAATTTTGAAAAAAGGTTAAAAAAGAAGGCAGGACATCTACAGCATGTCTTGAGTTCTACTGGACTCCTAGCTGGTTGGGTTCCTACTACTGCAAGAGCAGCAACTCTCCTCTCTTTTATTAACAAATTATCAAAAAAATTTTTAACGATGATTGATTCACAAATCAAGAAAATGTTCTTTTACTTAGACATTCATTTCCTACACTGTTTTTGCTACAACACCCTATGGGCTTGCATAATGTTTTGTGAAATTAATGTGATATTCTTTATGCTGAATATCTCCATTAATTTTGGATTTGACAATTTTTCTGTTTCCCAATGTGACACAGTTGGAAAACAAAAAGGTAAGATTTATGCGGCCATTAAATATGTACCAATACAAAGACAAAGATTTTTCTTACAGACATAATTAATTAAATTAAATACATCAACAAACCTTGTTAGCATAATTATTAACTTCAGCGACATGTTTCTCATGATAGGATATTGTTTAATGAGTGTAAACAAAACACTGCCATCCCTGTGTATAACTTCCAATATAGAGAAATATATTACAGCAATTGACTTCAGAAAAGAAGAGTTAAATAGAGTTCCTGGAGAGGCTCAGGATATTTATTTGACATGCTTGTAGGCCTATAGGATGAACTATGGTAGATACTTCATAAAGACAACATTTAAGTAAACTAACTAGCTAGAGTGGTATTTTTTTAGTGGATGAACTGTATAATGAAATAGGACAGTAAGTGTGAAATATATTAATATTTACAAACTAAAATAAACAATAATATATTATTTCAGTTTCCCCCTTAGCAATATTATTTCATTGGATAATTTTTAACAACACGTTTTAGAACTGCAATAATACAAACATTTTCTATGCCTTCTCAAATTATTTATTTCCCTTGAGTTTTTTTTTTTTTTTTTCTTCTATTTTTATTTTGATGCTACAGCCCAGGGTTGTAGAGCAGTTTGATGGACTGAAACTGGATCAAGGTGTACCCACATCTTGCCTTAGTGCTCCTAGAGAAAGGACACCAGCACCACCCATACTGCATGGATATGAGGATATAAACAATGGATGAATGAAGGAATGGATGTTGTGATAAAATAACATCATAGAGTGTAACTGTGTGGAGAGAGATTCCAGACAGATGTTTTTTTTATGTTTCATGCAGTTGTGTTTAGCTGTACATTTTGGCACTGATTACTTGTTAATTATTCATTACATTATCCTGCCTGACTCCGCCCAGTTTATCATTGCCATTCATCTTATCCACCTGCTCTTGCTTCTATTTAACCAGCGCTGTAACCATCCATCAGGGACAGATTATTCTTGAGCCAGTGGTGAGAGGGTTTCAGCATTACCTTAGTGTTCCTGATTACCTGTTCTGCCTCTCAACCACTGAAACTGCCTGTTCCTGTTTGCTCTGTTTTAACCTGCCTGCTTCAAGTCATCAGGCGACATTATTACTAAAACTGGACTAAAACTACCAGTTTTATTACATGAGGCATACACCCTGTCTACTTTTAAGGATAAGATTAAAACTTGGCTTTTTGATAAAGTATAATTAGACTGGCTCAGGTTATCCTGAGCTAAATTTATTGCTATGCTGCTGTAGGTTGGACTGCTGGGGGAGATAGGGAGCCCTTTTTTCATCATTCTGCTACATTCTGTCTCTATTCTCCCACTCTGCAGAATCTGTTAGTTGAATCTCTAACGTTATGCTCTCTCTTTTCTCATTGTAGCTTTGCCTTGTCTGGTCCTGTTTGGCTGTGACTCCATCCTGGAGAGAAGTATCACCTGTGCTGCTGCCATCAGCTCTGTTTATACATTAGATGTTGGAGATCGGCCTGTTTTTCAGTTTAGTCCTGTTTCTCTGACTGTGACTGGCTGGATGTGCTCTCCTCATCCTTTGATGTGGGAGCTGGCTCTGAGCTCATCTTCTTGGCTGTTTGTTTTCTGAATGGGGCCGCCTTTTACAGTTGCTTTTTGTATCTCTGCTTCTTTTTGTATGTCTGCTTCTGCCTCCTTGAACCCCAGTTGGCCCCGGCAGATGGCCACTCACACAGAGCCTGTTTCTGCTGGAGGTTTCTCCCTGCAAAAAGGGAATTTTTCCTTTGCACTGTCACCAAAAGCATGCTTAGTGTGAGGGGTTGCATTCGAGTCAATGAGTCAATGCAATCAACTGGTTTTCCTTAGATAGAAAACTTTGAATCAAATTGACTGTATAACCTGGTGAACTGTAAAGTGCCTTGAGATGAAATGTGTTGTGAATTGGTGCTATATAAATAAAGTGAATTGAAATTGAATTGAACGGAAATATTCTCGTGTTCTGATTCCCTGATCCTGACCTGTTCTCCCTCTGGACCTCTGAGCCTGCCTGTTTCTTTTCTAATCTATTTGCTGCTGGATTCTACCTGTTGACTGAACCTAGATCTGCCTCCTGACACCAACCTGGATTTCCCTTCGTTACCTACTGTGGACATCTTCGACCCCGGCTTTGGCTTCACCCACTGGACAGTCCTGCCTTCCTTCATCTTTTTGGATCTGATCTCCTTCCAGTTCTGCAGTCTTCAAGGCTGCAGCATCAGGTACTGGTGCTGCCATGTGGTGTTTGCAGCTTTTTGGGTGTTTTGGCCGAATCAATCTCCTTTTCTGGGCACAGACTGAACTTTAAGACCAGAGCTTCCTGCCTTAGACATCCTTGCAGTTACTACAGATCTGCCGTTGTTTGATAAACACCTTTTTGGGAAATCTGTCTGTCTGCCTTGATAACTGGGTCCTCTGCTCTGAGCCTTGACAGACACAATTGCTGAAATTTATCAAGAATGGTTTGAAAAGCATTTTTAAAGAATTTACATCAGTTTTTTTAAATTGATTTAGTTCTGACCTAGGACTTTCTAATTTATGCTTCCGTGTAAATCGTTACATTGTAGCCTTGTGGTATTCCAGGCTAACTTTAGCTGTTAGTGTGGAGTAACAGATCCCATTGTGAGAGCCACAGAACAGAGAAGTTACCTCCATGTTAAAGGTTTTTATACCCTTTTGGTATTACTAATTGAAAGGGCCTCTGCATTAAGCATTATTTTTGCCAGCTTTTTCTACCAATTATGATCCTCCTGGCAACCTTGACTTTGATGCTTTTCTTCTAATTAAACAACATATAATTTAATTATTTTTGTCACATATAATACCTAAGTCCTAACGCCACAATTTTAATTAAATGTTATTACATATCACCCATCTCTCATTTGTAACTGATCCATCTGTGCAGTGCTTTATCATTTATATTCAGTAATTAATGACTTGCTGTTTTTCAACCCAAAAGCATGATAATGCAAGTAAGGTTTCAATCACTGTGTTCCCTCTTTGCTTTGCTGATACCCAATTTGTATGCAGACACTTTCATTGCCTGCCCCTAGGAGAGCAGAGGTCCATATAACGGTTATTCCAAGAGCCTGGCTTTAGATATTTCAAAGGGATACAAAAAACTCTGAGAAAAGTTAGATCAGTAGAGATGGACTAATCAATGCTTTGGTATTTCACAGAAAAACCCTACATTTAGTTCAAAGTGGGGGACAATTGTTAGCCAAACACACATAGGGGATGCAGTATTATCTCCAATAAACTTATGGCTGAAGTCCTTACTTCAGGTATTGATAGTATTTATTTACTTTTCTTCATTGAAGTGCAAAAAAGGTGTTTATTTAAAGATAATAAATATGATTAAAAGGGAAAGGTTTGGTCTTACTATCCTGAACAACAACTACAAACCAAACTAAGTGCTAAAACCCTGTGGAGGATATGACACGTCTTTTCTTGGATCATCCTTTAGAGATTCACCTCACAGCTCTTAACTAAGTTCATGTGCTTAATTATGCCTATAATATATTGCTGTAGCATGTTTCTCTAAAATGTTACATCCTCTGCTGTTGCTTGATTTGATCAAATCTACTGATCTTATGTTTATCAGAGTATATTATATCCACCTTGATCAACATCAAGTTCTAACATTATTGTGTGAAACAGATCAAATCTCCTGGCTATATTCATCTGATGAATGCCGCCAAAAGAGTTCAAACACAGCTTGTTTCTTGTACAATAAGAATATTCTATTTTTTGTGGAGTGGTTGCATGGAGTTATGTTAAAATAAATTGGCTAAAGATGTTTTAAAATCAACCTAAAGCTGTTGGATCTTGTTTTGAATGATCATAAATTAGTCTGTTTTTTGTCCATGACTGTACTGTAGACCAGATCAAAGGGATGCATTTGTACTTCAATCACAATAGTATTAAAAGGCATTTTTCTCCTGACATTTTTGCCTCAGAAACAAATCTGTTTATGAGTCTTTGGGATATTACATGAAATTACAAATATGTTTGACCAGCTGTAGGGCTCGTATGCTTCTTAAGCTTTAATCTGATAAAACTTTTAAGAAAAAGGGCAATGTTGGCCTTGTCAGCAAAAGCTGGAAATCATTTTTGTCTTTTAGTAATTTAGCAAAAGTCCTACTCTCAGGTGCCTTAATGCAATCAGTTGTGTCCACACTGCAAGATATTGGGTCTTTATTAATGATGGCCCCCTAGTAGGTTATAGAGCTCACACACCATTCACACTTTGTATCCTAAAGTTCACAGTTACAGATACTTCTAGCTAGAAACACGGGTGCACAAGGTGCACTTGGGATTTAGAGCCATTATGCCCTAAGTGCACGTGTTGATGTTAAATTAAGCAGGCTGCAGGCTGTGTTCTCACAGAACTTAGCTGACCTTGAAGCACAATAAAATAATCTGGAGCTCTTATGTAATTCATTCACGTTTGATGTGGAGAGAGCTCCTCTTGCCCAGATGGATACTATAGAACTGCAGATTAAAAGCCCTCACCATAGGTCCCACACTGTTTTTGCCCTTCATCCCCAGGATGCTGCTCCAACTCTGCCTTCAAGCTGCTTTTATGCTCCCCATGTTAGGTACAGATCTTTCAGTAGAAATATTCTTTATGATGAAGATGAATAAGACAGCTCACAGAACCTTTCTTACAGATGTGCACTCCTAAGGTTTCCTAAGAGTCATCATGGCCCAAACACAAAGCATTGATGAAGTCGTTAGCAAGATGCTATCCATACTTCATGGACAATATGCCACAAGATTTTCATATTAATATTTTATTATTTTAACCTCATTCCTATAATATACAGTATCTAATCTGAGAAGTTTAAAATTAATCCACAGCAGCACATTGTCCTTTTTCCCTCTGCCTTTATCTATACTGGTGGATCAGTCTCATGTATAAAGAGCAACATGCCATTAGCTTACTGCCTCACTAGCATATGAGCTAAATCAAATATCAGTGAATCAATTCTTAGTATTGAAGTCCACAATGAATATTTAAGCCATATCTAACATACATTTTTCTGTGACACATGATTTTCTATTGTTTATATCTCTCTGTCAGGTTTGCAACTGTACCTTTCCAGTTATGTACTTTTTTCTATATAGAATGAAGCTATAGACTGAACTCATAACCAGGTTAGTGACTTACTTGCTCATTATCTTGGCCTGTTTGAGTTTCATAGTCACTAACCTGAAATTCCACTTCTACAGAGGATCCAGTGAACCTGCCCCTGATGTTGAGCCACTGTGCACCAAGCGAATAATAAACACTTGTTTAGATAAAACTCTGATCTGTCTGCTTTAATTCTGGGTCCTATGTTCTGTGCTTCTGACAGTCCTACATGCTCGTTCCCATTTGGTGAGTCTTACATAGTGGAAAAAATGCAAATCTAAAGTAAGCTTGTATGAGAGATGCAAACAGCAACTTTTAAACAGAGCGCACACAAGGAGAAATGGGCTTGTGCACGTGTTAAAAAGAATTCCCTCTTGAGAGCGGGTACAGGGTTGTGTGCATGTGCATTTTTTTTTTTAAGTGGAGAGAGTGGTCTTTTCAAAAATTAATGAAAATCCTCCTTTATACCTTTAAGTACCTTCTATAAGAATAACTAATTTGATATATCTTGAGTATTACTTGATTATAAAGGTGCAGTTTCTGGAACAAAAATAGATGGTTTTCCTTACTGAGTGCTGCATGCTTTTTTGTATTAACACCTCATGTGTGCACTTGTTGAGTTTATCCTGGTGGTTTGATCCACTCTCAGTTATGCAGTATAAAATGAACTAAACTAATTTAATGGGTGAAACATTTTGGTGTTCCTTATCCAATCAAACATAGATCTCTAGACCATCCTGGTTTGAAAAGCCTATTTATTTGAAGCAATAATGATTCTAAATAAAATGTTGAAAATCTCTGATTAATTTGACCTTTTATCTCACAATTTTCTAAATCTAAAATGAGACTACGTTTGCAATCAATTCCAATCAATGAAGCTCTTTCAAAGAAAATAAGAGCTTTGTTATTAAATTAAGTACAAAATATGTATATTCATGATAAGTCAAAGATCTAACAGCTTATGAAGTCATGCATAAAGCTAAAGAACACAATCGTGGTGTAACTATGATGCAGGACCAGCTTTGGTACTCCAAACACGTCATACTGAGCACAACAAGGATGCTGAGGCTGAATGCCTAATTTGCCGCCAGTGGGACGCTTTATCCAGAGATATAAACAAGTGCAGGCCCTATTGCATGCATCGTCACGTGGGGTGAGCATGGACTGAATTGTCAAACAGTGTGGGACCTCCTTGTTAACCCCGAGAGTGCAGATTCCAAGCATTCATTCAAGGGAACGGCCAGACTTTGAAAATTCAGTTGTGCATAGCAATTGGGATCTCCAATGATCTAGCAGAGGCATGCAGGAAAAGTGTTTCATTACTGCTGACTTTTCAGAATTACAGCAACAAGTCTTCCTGCAAATGACAGACACAACAAAATTCAAGATTTCATTTTTATCATTCTTATTCTGTGAGCATCGGCTTAATCATCTCCCGTTGGTAGAGCTGTCTGTGTTTTGGGTAGGACTAAGGATGAAACATTAATTAAGTTTATTTTGTAAACAACTGTGTAACACTTTCAATCATTCAGGACTTTCCATGCCTTTCACATACAGTAAATGTTCCTTAAATGAGGTTGTAAAAGATAAACATTACATTTCTAAATTCCTGTACATTATTGTGTGAATTTGTATTATTTTCCCTAAAACTAATGTAAATTTTAGGATTTATATCTAATCCTTATATAATTGTATTCATTGAATTTGTTATTTTATTTATCTCCTGAAAAGATAAAGATGCATCGTTTCAAACCTACCAGTGATCAGATTAACTTAAGAGAAAATCTATCTACAGTGAAGAGAAATCTAATAAACCTTGTCAGCACACATAAATACAACCATCTAGCTTTGCTTTGGCATGTTTCAATGACCTTCAAGGCATGAGTTGTTTGAACACCAGCAACGGCTCCCCTGGGACTCTGGAAAGATTAAGCGGAAATAGTAAATGGATGGATAGTAAGTTTCTCTCCATGGTTATTATAATTTCCTTCTGTTCCTTTTTTAATCAATAATTATCTATATTTTCCATATGTCTTAATAAAGAACCTGGGTTGTAGGATAGATTTCCATTCTTCCAAAACAGGACAAGATTCAGCTAAAAATCCCCAAACCCTGGACAAGTATTGGACCTTAATGTGTTATTGTGTGGTTGCAAAAATAATCACCAATCAATAAAGATCTACAAACAGGGATCAGATTTTTCAGACTATTTAATTACTTACATGCAAGGAGACAACAGTAATAGTCCTGAAAGTGTTCAAAAGAAGACAGCTCACATAAAAAGGTCGTTTACAGTGATTAGACTTTCCTTTTACAAGGCATACATCAGCTCTGTCTCAAAACTATCTTAACAACAGCATACCTAACACACCTCCTTTAACATAATGACTCCTTCATCTACCA
Organism: Cyprinodon variegatus; assembly: GCF_000732505.1. Lineage (NCBI taxonomy): Eukaryota > Metazoa > Chordata > Actinopteri > Cyprinodontiformes > Cyprinodontidae > Cyprinodon > Cyprinodon variegatus. The sequence goes on along the minus strand of NW_015150521.1, from coordinate 312,947 downwards.
AAATCGAATTCTTTAACAATAGGCTACACAAGTAAGCGATCTGCACAAAGATTTTCAACGCTTCTCTTATGAGAGCAAAAAAATTAATGAGGAAAAAATTCCTTCACAGTTGTATGATGCAAATACATTGAAACCTTTGAAAAACCACACTGTCCATAATATACAGTAATAAGATCACAATATCCACATCTAAAGATTGGGTTGGCAGAATCGTGGTGACTCCTGTTAGCCTAGTGCCCAGCGACCAATATCATTTTTGTTTGCGAGTGGGTCTAGCCTCATACAATGCCCCAGGCCGTAGAAAGGGCTGGCCAATCACAACGCAGAGATGTGTTTTGAATTTTTGGATGCTGAAGTTATCACTATTTTCTTCACCCAAAACCTTCAGATGTTTGCTACATAAGATAAAGTGAGATCTCATTTTTCTGCAATAAAACGAGTCAAGGTATATATTAATTTCAACACAGAAATAACTTCATGAGAGTAAACTAAAGTTTTGGAATGCCTGAGCCAGAGTCAAGAAATGATTCTGACAGGAAATCTGTAAGCTCACCTGAAGAGTGCTGTGGATAACAAAGTCTTACAGTCTGACTGATCTGCAAAACATTTGCAAGACACACTGGTAAAAAAGATGTCAAATCGAGCTGTGAGATGCTGCCATCCTTCTGCCAATGTACACTAAATGCTGACGTGGATCAAAAAGTAATTTAACAAAGAATTAGCTTATCAGTATACAAAGCAATGCCACCAGTTTGTTGCACTTCCTTTCTGCAAGTAGAAATGTAAGATTTTTGTTGTTTTTGTTCTTGATTTCTGTCATTTAAATGTTTTAAAGTTCTTATTATCGTCACATTTTAAGGTCATGAAATTCTAGAGTTTTAACAGGGCCGTGCAACATTTCAACACAAACAAGATTCAAGCTAAATCGCTTGTCTGTTCTTGGTCTCTTTGGCAAGAGAAGGATAACTCCTTAAGCACTGTATAATACACAACTTGATTCATCTCTGTATATTGAAAATCTTCAATCTAAAAAACGAAAATAATAAATAAAAAGTTCTCTAAGTTTTATTGTGTGCCTGGTGCAAATGCATGGTTCATTGAGCTGTTTTTCTTTATTTGATCAAATTCCAGTATTTACTATATGTAACATTTTCTATAATTGCACCTTTCAGTGTTTCTCCTCGGTGCTCATGTTGTCAGGTAGTTGTGTTCATTTTCTGACAATGATGCCAGACATCATTGTGTGTCACAACATTTCTAAGCACCTTGTTTTGTTGATAGGAAGGTGTCAGCTGTGATTTGTAACTTTGCTGAATATGATCCCTGGTTATTTCCCCTGACACTGGTTGAATGAGGTGGTTTTCAATACAATCAAACACACCCTCTAATTTTACCAATCAGTATGCCTGCAACTGGACAATAAGAGACAAATGGAGCAGAAAAGGATTTAGTTAAAATCAAACATTGCTCTTCTTTTAGAGCACAGCATGTATATCAATGACTTTAAACATGTATGGAAACAAACATTTGTAATCCAAACTTTGTTTTTTTTCCATTTGCACAGGATATTTAACTTTGTTCTGTAAATATAATTTGGAAACTTTCAAGAGCTTAAATAATGCTGCAGAATACTTTAAAGTTCAACTTAAAATGAAGTTCTGCTTATCTTAATTGTGTGGATTTACTATAAATATATATGTATAACACATGACTGCCCTGAATGGGGAATATTTAGAAATATGTTGCAGAATAATCAATATTTTATTACTGTAATAGGTTTAAATATTTGATAAAGTAACCAGAATATTTTATTATAATATATTAACACAGAAGCATTTCTGTGTTAATATTGGCATTTCTCATGAGATGGTTGCAATAAGACATTTTAAGAGCCATTTTCTATAAAAAGTTAGTAATGGTTGCAAGTCAGAAAACAGCAGTTTGTTTGTTTTTTATCCTCCACCAAGCCCGTGTGGCACCAAAAATTATGCTTGTTCCAAAGTCACATACATCCCCATTCATTCCAATTCTTAAACCTCAAAAAATCTTCTCTGTTTTTATTTTAATGCCTGACAAAAAGCAATAACCAAATTGAATGCCTAATAAAAACTGGCATCAAACATATAAACAAGCAAATATACAGCTCTCAGCAATTATCAGCTTAAGAATTTAAACCTTTTTCTTTTTCTCAGCTGTTAAAGTGGCTGTTTAGAAAACAGGGGTTTACTTTTGGTATCTCAAAGTGTGCTGTTTTAACCATTATGTATCATGCTGCTCTGATTATTCTTCTAAAGTGTTCTGAGTGCATTATCAAAAAAAACACATGCAACTAATAATTATCTTGAGCTCCAATTAGGGAAGTGTTAGTCATAAGAAGAAGCCTTTGTTAATCAGGAGAAGACTGTTGATGCCATCGTGATGTGAAAATGCATGGGGTCTTGATCATTTGCAGGGAAAGCAAAGCTTTTGTAGGTGCCCTGTTGTCTATAAAGAGCAAGGAATTCATTAAAGTCAACTTAAATTTTCCTGATTGTTAGTGTGAGGACACAATCACCATGCAAGCACACAGAGCCAAGTAAAAACTCTTCTTCACATACCAGCCTTAATGCTTAACAATTATGGAGTGCTGTATTTGTAATTTATGACTTCACGTCTTGTCACTATTAAAACGATGGAGCGCTATTAATATTCAGCATATTTTGTCATAAAATGTTTATTTTTTCTATAAAAGTTTTTAGTAATTTTGTTTCATTTTTTGCTTGGTGTCTAAAAGCATGGGGGAACTACTGTTTTGCAGTCTTCTGTCATCTGACAAGCATGTAAAAAAAATCTGTTTACATTATCACTTGATAACAGTACGCTGACATCTTCATTTCCTGTGTGACCCTATGAAATAACCTTGTCAAAGGAATATTACATCCCATACTTGATGACATTTTGTTTGCTTCAGTCACGCAAGGTCATCAGTGTAAGACTGCCAACACTGTCTGTGGCCTGAAGCCTTTGGTGCAACTTTAATGACATATATATTATCACATTATGGCGAGAAAGTGACCACTGGTTTCTTGTGTTGAATCTGGGGTGAACAGGACAGAGTACAGAATTCTTTTTCTCTATTAAACCTCTTATTCAACTCATGTGTAAAAAGAATGAAAAGAAATTTCCCCTAACAGATTTAGACTCTGGGAGCTTTCAGTCAGTGTGTATTAGATTTATCACTTTCTTGTCCCTACACCTTGTTGATGCCTCCAGAGTAAAGCTACATTGGTATGGGAGTGGAGGCTTAAACTGCAACTATGACATCTTTCTTGGTGCATTATCTTCACACTCAATCTCCTTGGGGTAGATGGAGTGCACAGAGAAAGTGCTTCCACCAGTTAAGTCCTAACATGTAACTAGACATTGCTTTTAGGGGTCGGCTGTTAACAGGGTTGACAATGCTCTTTTCTAGCCTTCAGACTGAATATTCCCTAAGTCTCCTGCTCCAGAGGCCACGTCTTTATAGTTGATAATTCCTCTTTTTTTGAAAGCGCTGGAAGAGTAGGCCGTCATTGTTCATCTATTTGGTGTATTTAGGTTCACAAGAAAATGTGTGTTACCAGGATCTTTCGCGGTTTTCTGTGGTGGACTTATTGTTTAAAACCAGAAATGTCCCAGTGATGTATTTTTTAAACCCTTTTCTAAGGTTTTACAGTTTCTATATTAAATTTTCAGTTTTTAAATTGAGGCTTCTATAATTTGTATTTTAGTTGAGCTTGTTGGTTTGCTGGTTGTGGGATAGGCTCACCCACATGTTAAATGTATAGGCTCTTTTCAAACTAAAAAATATAAATAAATATTTATTGCTTGAATGAAAGTCAGATTTAAAAGATGGAATTTTGATACATATGTAAATCCTAATTTAATGTTTCACAAGATTCAGAGACCTGGGGTCCAATTCAAGAAGCAGGTTAAACAAACTCAGATTCAAATCCGCAACTCTAAGTTGATCTAGCCTAATTTCGCGAATTCTGAGTTTTCGGTTTCACAACATCTGCTATGAATTAGTTCAATCAACTCAAAATGGAACCACTCAGAGTTTAGCACGTGCACAACAAGTATGAAAAGTCATTATCAGTGGAGCACCAATTCGATGAGTCACCATGACAACAGGCAACAGGAACTAGATTTTAATGCAGAAATAAAAAATTTAAAAAACAGGAGAATGTGTTCAAAAGACACAGAGAAACAGCGCTACAGCTACAAAGGAGAGGAAGATGGCGAAGGAGAAGATTGAAGATTAATGAGTAAATTTATGTGAAGTGGTCTTTGACAGGCTGTTTTTACATTTATTAAAAGAACTCTCCTCTCTGTTGTTCCATTTGTGGATCACTGAGATAAGATTCTTCCTGATCAAAATCACACCTCTAGACAGAACTGTAATCATATATTTTCTAAATTACATTTTTGTTGCAGACACTGCATTTTAGGAAGTAAAAAACACAAAATTACACTAGTAAGAATTCAGTTTTATATCTAGAAATGTTTACATATTTTAAGTGGCTGTTTTTACATTTATCAGCTCGACTGGATATGTATTTATGATATCTAAATACATTTTTCATAGTTAAAATAATGGAAATTCTGACCAATAATATTAGGAATATGGAGATCTGAAATAGATTTATCAATATCCAGAATGTTTAGTCTAGATGTGGAAAATGACATTTCGTTTAAAATTGTAATTTAGGAAAAGAAAAACAGTTTTTTCAGACATCAGGCACGCATATTCAGTGAAACTAAAAACTTTGGGGAGTGTTGGCCTAGTGGGCCAGAGCAGTGCTCTACTGTAAGAAGGTTGCAAGTAACCAGTTCAAATCCCACTCCCTCAACTCTGGCTCCCTGAGCAAAACCCTTAACCCCACACTGCTCCCTGGGCACCACAAAATGGCAGCCCACTGCTCCCCAAGGGGATGAGTTAAATGTAGAGGTAAATTTGGCTAGTTCAAGACGTAAGCCACCAGTTCTGCAAACAGGAGGCCTGGGTTCGTATCCCAGCTGGGGAGAATGAGCTTCCAGTGTGGGTCCTTAGGCCCCAAGCGGAGGGGTTAAATGCAGAGTTAATATTGTTGCTCTTTAGCTGTGGAGATGTAATGACAATAAAATGCTGAGAAAAGCTGGAGAAAAACTAGTACATATCAAAACACCTTGCCGTGGCCTGTTGTGACCGGGATAATATTACAGGAATATTTCTTGAATGGTAGATGGTAGCAGATAAATTTATCTATTTAGGTGAAATCTTCTGGCTGCAGTTGAAAACGAAGTCTAAAAATGTTCTAATATATAGAACCTGTGCATCATCTCATGCATGCCTCCTCATGTTGATTTAGTCTTCTTTTACACAGTAAATACAAAGTGGCTATTTGCAGCCGCACTTCGGATGTTAACACCACAATAAATGGTTGTTATTAGCGGCCATCAGTCCCATAGAATGGCTTCAGATTGTGCCAATAGGCTCATTAGGTTCTTATCGAGTGAATCCCCATCCTAACCCTAAAATAATTCCTTTTCCCCTGCGGAATTAATAAATCTATTTATATGTAATCTGAAAATAATTTCAGTAGTTCTTTATGTGCTGTAAATATAAATAGATAAAAATAAAAAGATCTGCATCTCATTCATATAAAACTGACCAAAACTAAGTAATTTCAACTGAGTTGTAGAATCCTCTCCCTATAAATAGTGAATTCTCTGTGAATTAATGCAGATCACCCTTTAATAAGATCCTCGTCAAATGGACATGCAATGTTTGTTATTTCAACCTGATGTTTTTGTAATAGACCTAGTAAATCATAGATATATTATTCTGTGCACAAAACCACAACAAGATTCTGACTAAATCAGGAAATAAAACAAAGTGATTGGCTGTAATGAGAGTGGAGACAGGACACGCAGAATATACTGAGAAAAACCTGCTCCAGATGGAAAAGATCCGAAATGGAAAAGTGAGAATTTCCCTGTTTTCAGGTTTAGAAAATTAGTTTTCTGTAAATCGGCTTCATGATATGGATCCCTGGAGTTTGTTTCACAAAGCAGGTTTAGTAAAAGAGAATTTATTAAACCTCTGTTTCTGTTACCATAGTAACATTCTCCATAGTGCTAACCTGGTCAGGAGCAGGTTTTGTTCAATAAACTGTGTCCTCTTGCTTCACCATCCTTAAAGCCGATCACATTGTTTTATTTGTTGATTTAATCAGCAGAGTTCTGTCATAACAACAATGAGGAAATCATTCACTAGATCCATTTGACACATTAGGTGTTAAAAACCAAAACATAGCATGGCCTTTAGATGTTAATCCAAGTAAAGAATGTACAGCACTAATTCACAGAGAATTCAAAATTTATAGGGAGAGGATTCTAAAACCACGTATAGTTATCCTTTTGTATTCAGTTATCTTTATGAGCACTATCAATTCAACTCATAATCCATGACATATATCCATGACCTCATCCCTCATTTGCAGAATTATACAGACTTCTTTAACAGGCATTTATAACTCCCTAATATCTGTGAAAGCACAGGGATGTGTTATCACAGCATTATAAAAAATGACTGTACAGTCAGACAGCCACTTATTTACAGCACTGTTTACTGGAAGACAAAAATAAAATAAAGAAGAACCTCATGAGATGATGCACAGGTCCTACCTGTTTTAACAACTTTTTTTTTACTTCATCTTTTACTGCTGACTGGTGCGCTGTGAGATTTCACCGAAATATAATACACTGATACACCCCATTCAACCAGTAAACTAGTTTCCCACTGTAATGTTATCATGATTACAACACTATGGGAGCCCATGGAGGTATTTATTAGTTTGTCTTAATAGGTATTCCTGATATCTGAAATATTTTTTTTCCTTGTCAAAACAATCTTTTTAAACAAAACGCCATTCTTCATATTTAAAATAAATATTTTGGATGTCTAGGAAGCAATTTCTGATCTCCATATTCCTGCAGGTACTGGTCATAATTTGGATTTCAAAGTATTGTATTTGGATCAAAAAGAAACATTTTCAGATATCACAAATATATGTATATTCAGTAAAGCTGATAAATGTCAAAACAGCAACTTAAAATGTGTTAATATTTCTAAAATGGTACTTTTTTTTACTTTCTGCTTGCAAAAATGTAATTTAGAAAATCTGTCATTATAGTTTTGACTAGGAATGTGATTTTGACCAAGATGAATCCTATTTTAGTGATCTAGAAATGGACAGCAGAGAGGAGAGGGCATTCAATAAATGTTAAACAGCCTGCCATGGACACTTCATATAGACCTACGCATTAACTTGAGCAACAATTTTCTCCTATGCAATTTTCCTTTCCTTTGCAGCTGTCTTTTAAAAACCTCTGCAGTGTCATTTATGTGTTACATTGCATTCTAATGCCCTGATTAGTTGCCTGGGCAAATTACAAATTTCATGCCACCGAGCTACTTAGAACATCACCGTGAGACGTCTCACTACATCCATTCAATAAAACTTTATTACTCTGGTTTTGATCTTGCAAACTGGCTCTCAGTAGGTTTCTTTTTTGTAAATTATCATGCTTACCTTCAGAGTTCTAATTTCCAGGTTCTATATTATCTGTATAAGCTTTTAACCAAAAGAACTGCTGCTCGCAGCTTTGGATCTAAGGCTCAGTCTTTAATTGGTTCTTTATTGCTTCGAGATGGAAGAAACTAAGGAGGCAGGGCCCTTCTCGTTGTGTTTCCAAAGCTGTAAAATACTGTAGCTTAAACTTACTTTTGCTGACTCTTTGGATGTTAAAGAAATAATTAAAGAGCTTTTCATTTGTACAGATTTTATGTCATGATTTCAGGTTCAATTCATACTTTTTGTAACTTAAGTCTAGTCTTCCAAACTAAACTTGAGAAGCACCGTGTTGAAATAACTTAAAGCTACAGTGTGTAATTTTAGCGACATCTAACATCCAGACTGCAGACCGCAGCAACATGAACATCTCCCCCCCACCGCTTCTCCCCCCCAACAGTACGGCGAGCATTACGGGACAAAATGTCTTCCACGACGTCCGCATCACCTACCTTCTCAAGTGATGAGGTTTGTTTACATAGATAATTTTACAGATAGTATTCTCAGGCATAATACTGCCATCTATTGTTCAGTACCGTCTCAGTTCATCTCTCTCAACTTGCCGTAGTTACTTTCGAGCGTAATGGGCGATCTCGCAATCGCTAGTTTGTTGGCTCTGCGCTGCCGTAGCGCAAAGATGTCTGCCTCCATGGCTGCGAGACCCGCTCCTATGTAATTATAAATAACGAATTCTAAGGCAACGCAAATATTAAGGTTAAGAGGCTGAGCTCGTAGATGATGATAAATAACATAGTTATGTATAACATATTACATTTCTGACTGTATATCCCTGAAATTATTACACACTGTAGCTTTAACTCACTTTGTTAGCATAAGATTTGCTACTTTAAAACAGGAATTGCCTACAGGTACCAAGATGAGACCAGAAACAAAAACAGCAACAACTAAGATTCAAAATAACATCATATTTAGACTAAAAATTACTATTAGCTTACCTTGTATGCAAGATGGCTTGTTATAAGATCTGTAAATTCACAAACTGCCAACAAACTCCCTATTGTCATCTTACCAGAAGCCAATAGGTACATTAGTTTTGAATGCAGACAATTTTTGAAAACAATTAAATGCAGTTATAGAGTAAAATGTACCAGAAATCCAAAATGCCAGGCTTAAGCAAAACAAACATAGCTGTCCCATGGTGCTGACTGTAGACTTCACTATTCAGTCTGTTTTAGCTGGAACATTCTCTATTTCTTATTTGAAGAAGGTGCAAAAAGTTGTGATTTGCAACCTGACCTGACCTGATTTATCATTTAACTCCACTAGTTGTTAAACAAATCAAGAATGTGATATGTCACAGCTGCTACTAATGGTGCTGCTGCTGTGATAGGCTAAAACCTAAAAGGGAGCTAAGTGCCAATTGGGGATTTACCCAATCAGTTCAAAGAATTGTACCGAATGTCCCTTCTTTTGCAAACACTTTCCACAGGAGCCTTTCTAGATGAAAACTGTGTATAATTCAAATTGAACTACACATATCTTTCTATGCCAGGTTACTTAAAGCTACTTGACTAGGACATGATTTTATCATGTTGGGCTACATAGGGCCTCTTCCTTAATCAAGGAAGTTCATATTGGAGTAAAGTAGTAGATGACTTGCACCGAGCTGGATTAGGTTATCTCCCAACATTTCTTGCTTTCTCCTAAGATTAATCAGATTCCTGCAGAATCAAAAACTTCAGGATTCATTCCCGATTATCGACACTCTACTGGATTTAGCCCAGGAGGAATTATTTGTAACTCTATGTAGGAAAAACAAACTACCAGTCAAAATGGCTGATATAAACAGGATAGAGAATCTGTAGAAGGAGTTACAGATTTGTTTGATTATATGGACGACCCCCAACCTTTTAAGACTTGAAGCTATATGAATAATCTTGGGTTTAGGTGTACTGTGTCACTGATTTGATTAGCCATAGTTTACAAGACTAAAACTGGGTTTCTGAAAATGCAAGTATGAAATCATTTGGATCCGTATTAGATTAGTGGTCAAATTATTTGGATCAGTGAATGGATTACATAATATCGATTGTGGTATAACTACTTAACGGATATTTTTCTTTGGCATTTCCAGCTCTGCAACTCTCCACTCTGCAATACAAGTTGGTTTCAGTACAGCTAGAGTTATGGGTTGAAGCTCCAACTCCAGCCTCCTGTGATCACCAGCAAAGATCAAATGAGGATTTATTTGAGACATACAGTATGGCTTATTGCAGGAGTGCATTCCTAGTGGTTTTGTTTTGTGTTTTTTTAGCAAAATGCACTTGCATTTGAGCAGCTTGTTTTTTTATTAGTTATCTTGTTTAGTTCGTATTAAAAGGCGATGTGTCTCCTTCATGTAATGTAGATTGATATATGCATCCTTTTTCCTCTTTCAGCATTAAGGCATGCTTTATGATTTCAATTCTTAAACCTTGATTTTTGTTTGACTTATCTGGCTATTGTGGTTCTTTACAGTATATTTTTGCTGTTGTCCTTGAGGTCTTAAGCTTACAAACATATTTTGGTATCCTGTAAAATCTGTGGCCTGTCATCCTCTATGTTACCTCAGAGAATTCAAATTTTCCCAAGAGATAGACGGCTGATCAATCTCAAAACTAATCAGTGAATAGCACCTTTCATGACAGTGTAGGAAATCCATTTATTTTTAACCTATGGTGGAGCAAGCATAGAATGTAGTCGGTGTAAAATACCAGCCTGAGTCTGCCAGCTCCGTCAACAAACCCCACCAAGGCTGTAACAAGAACTATGTATAAATGTTAAACTTTAGGCAGGTCAAGTGTCTCCTATCTGCAATAGAGAAAGACATTGTCACTCTAAATCAAAGAGAGACTCAGCAGCTTGAGCAATGAATGTAACTTATCTTTAACAAACTGAATAAAAGGTTTCCCTGCAAGTAGCTTCGATTTGATTTGATTTATTACATTCAAACATTTGTCAATATTTTACTAAGTAGATATATCTGCATATTTTGTGTGTATCACATTAAAATGTGACACACACAATTATTAGATGAAGTATATGGTAATGTGATTAATAATGATTATCAATTAACATTTTCAATGATTAGCTTTTAATTGTTGCTCAGCACTAATATATGTTCATATATAACTCAATTAATTGTTGATATTCCAGAAATCTGAAGTAATTGCTGGGGCTGTGATCTTGGATTCAAGTATCATTCATAAGCATTCATAAGACTTCAACTCAAGATTTTTAGCAAATTTCTTTGTAGTCCTGCTCATTAGCTCCCAGTAAATTGTAAAATTTGGAAAAAACACCGCCTTTGTAACTTTCAGTCTTATTATTAATCACGTGAATATCATGAATTATACAGCTATCAGAATAAAAACCTAAAACTATCTTGACTGGGGTAATATCAGAGTGTTTCAAGGTCCTTTCAACACCTCAAGGCTCAAAAATGCACAAACATAAAATCCTATTTTTCAAGTATATTTTTGTACTTAGTATTCATTGTCATATTTGCCCACAGTAGTTTCTGAATTGTTAAAACCAGCATCAAAAAATTATCACTAGCCAAACAGCAGCATGCTTTAACAGGATATTTGATTTCTGTGAACCAAACTTTTTCTACCTATCTTACAATATTACATTAACAAAAACAAACCCTGAGAATATGAAAAATTAATGAGGTCCAAGGATTTTCCAAGGAGACCAAAGTTAAGAAAGTCTGACAGTTTGATACAAAGAGTAATTTTCCATCTTAGCAGAGAAACTACTATCTAAGAAGAGGGGAGGATTCACATGAAAGCAGATGCAAATCTCCTCCATGGAGCATCTGCAGCAGGAGTTGAGGACTTGTCTCCTGCACCCAGGAGGGGTGTGCAGGGAGCAGATCTGACTGGAAGACTGTGGGTAATAAGATAATTAAGGAGCAACTCACATTATCTGCAGCTGCACCAATTCATGGAAATCTTTGTTAAATCACGTTCCCTAAATCTTATTTTGCTCTCCATTCTACCCAGATGTCACTTCTGTTTGTTCAAACTAAAATATATAAACAACTCAAATATATTATACAGCTACAAACCCCTCCGTTCTGAAGGTACGTCAGTGTTATTTATTTGTTTATTTATTCAATAATTTATTTGACTGTTAATGTAACATTCAACATATCACTTTTTCATCTCCATTATGGGCATTAGTTACATTCAGACTGTTTTGCTTAATTACAGTACTGCTTTGGAAACTCTTTAAAAGCCTCCATATTAATTTTTTTCTGAATAAAAGTCAGATATACATTGAAATGATTGAAACCTAACATAATTGCATCTATAAAAAGATCTGAAGGCTGACCTTAGCAGAAACGACAAAATAAAATAAAAAGCATGAAAACCATTCCATGAAAATTACAAGCACGTAGGTTTCTACCAAGAATTATCATTGAGAGGCTTCATTTCATTCCATGTGCTTTCAAACAGGTGAAAGTGCATGGTCCTCCTCTTTGCAAACATGCAAATGCTCTACCAATTGCTTTCAGTGAAATTGAAAACACATTTGATCAAATGAACATGAGGAAAGGCTTGCCTTATACTATGGCAACTAGGTTTAGAATTTTCAGACATTGATTCTTTTATTTTTATAACTAATGAATTTAATCATCATTAATCTTGCTATTTATGTTAAGTCTTTTTATTTAATGAATGTTTCTCAATTTTTCCTTCGTATTTCTCTAAATCTTGTGGCTAATATCACAGTAGTATTTCGGAGTACTTTTGTTAAATGGATTTCTTGTAACCTGCATTCAGAGCTACACATTTTGAAGGACACAGTGAGGCTTTTATGTCATGGCATGTAGATAATATATGATGTAAAGCTTGTCATTAAGAAACAAAATATTTAGGCTTGACTAACTTCACAGCTTAAAGGAGCATAGGGCAAGTTTCAGAGTTTTTGCAGACATCGGCTGCCTCTGGTGAAAATTTAAAATGACACAACTGTAGTGTACTGTACACCCCTGAAAAAAGAGGAAAAGCAGTGCTGTCTGCCTCTATGACTGAAAATAACTTTTGTTGAGAGGCGTAATGTTTTTTAAGGTAAGAAAGGTATAAATATTGGAGATTGTATTTTAAAACTAACCATACCTTTTTAACCAAAAGACGACCAACTGCAAGTCTCTCCATTCCCAAGCAGATCTGAGTTCCCTTGAAAACTGCCCCATTATTTGCTCTCCTCTTGTTTTGCTGCCGATCAAAGTCCAATTTGGCACTTTTCGTCTTACTTGACAAAAAAAGGTATTTTCTTACTCTTGTGTGGAGTCTGTGATGAAGTTTGAGGTGCACTTGTGGACTCTCTTTTGTGATCCATCTTCAGCAACAGTTGCCTGTTTTCTCTTCCTAATGCATCAAAGGCAGTGGAAGTTCAACAAAGTAGCCAGATAAACGGCATGGAGGCGGATAATCCAGGTCCAGAAAGTAAAACACATGCCTCGTTTTTCTTCATTCTGTCCATTTAACTGTGTTTTTAGCCCCCAGTCTTTAAGGAAATCTAATTTTGCAAATCGAGCTATTGAAAGGACATGTGTATGCAAGAACAAATACATATTTAACTATTAAATGCACAATTCATCTTTAGGAAAGGCTTTAATATTGTAGCTACATATATTTTGTTAGTTATCCAAAGCCTAACTTTAAGTCATATCATCTTTATTATGGAAAAAATTGGAAAGTTTTCCATTGTTGCCCAAAAGAAACCTGTAGAAGCAAACCAAAGCTATGAAAAAAGCAGTAGCTAAGGAAAGAAAACAACAGGACTCTATGTTACCTATGTAAACCAGAAAGATTATTAAAGGTAATATTAACCAGACCCCAAGCCACAAATGTTCATAGCCAAAGGAGAACCATTCAGGTGACTAAGATCAAACCTGTTACCTGGCAAAACTATATAAATCTATGACTTAATTTCACATTTTGCCACAATATAACCAAGCATTTTACATCTTAGGTAATAACAGAATAATGGATTATTGTGAAGTGGAAAGAAAATAACATGTTTTTCACAATTTCTTTCTTTTTTTAAATGTTTTATATATCTCTATTTATTCAGTTTTAATGGTTGCTAGGGAAACATTTTACTGCAATTAAACTTAAACATATTATGGGGCATCAGTTATTTAGGATGTTGTGCTGCCAAATGTTCACCTTTCTATACAATTCTAAAGTCCTCTAGACTCTACATGGATTATTTTTTTTTTGTTTGGCTTCATCTGTCTTCTAATCCACTTTGACTAGCTTCCTTCACCACAAATATAAATAAAATAAAACGTGCTTTTGATTAAATTATATGGCAAACTCCATTCACCAACTAGAGGACTTATAGTTAATTCCACTTTATTTATAGACTTTAGATTAATGGCAGACAGACATGTATGCATGCCACTTCAAGATCGTTTCCCTTTTCTTTCACCCAACAGTTCTTCAATAATCAGTGCCACGAAAATTCCCTGTAACTACATCAAAGGCTGGGTTTGTAAATTATTGGAAACGTTTAAGGGACAGGAAACTATTCACAGAAAATAATACTTACCTAATGACCTGACTGCACAGTGTTGCTTGTCTTGCAAGTAGAACAAAGGTATCTGCAATGATGCCATCAGATTTACAAAGCAGCTCACTTCCTTAAGCTGTGAGAGTAATTAATTCATCTTTTACACCCTAACACAAGATCTCAGGTTTTAAACATGATAATTTATTCACTCGTGACTAACTTTTAAATTTTTGGCAGTTGTGCAATGGGAATAGATATGCAATTTCATTATTGCTCTAAAGTCATCATTTCAACTCAATATTTTCATCTCATTTGGTGCAAGTGTCAAAGACCTAAAGGGAAATTTACTAGACTCTGGAGTGTTGATCAGATTGTTTTTTCCACTAATCAGAATGAAAAACAAAAACATTACATATTATGATTAATCACAGAGGTTCAGTTTTCAAACTACCACCTAACAAGAATAATATACTTTATAAATGAATTGGATAACATTATGATGAATTAAGAATATCCAGAATTTGAGGTACTGTAGAGGAATGGTGAAGGATTGTAGGTAGTATCTTAAAAGGATTCATGTGCTTACCGTCACTTCTTAAAAACACATATAACATGGTTGTGGTGAAGAAATCAGAGAACGTATATTTACATTAAAAAAAACACGATTAAAAAAATAACAACAAAATAAGATATAACTTATCAATCTTAGTAAAAAAAAAGTCTACTTTACATGTTTATTATTTCAAAAGACATATATTAACTAAGTAATATCATGATATTATTATTATTATTTGCATCAACACCTTTCCAATCAGTTCTAGCCACTATATTGTTTCCTTTGCATCCTCAATGTGTTTGTTAGGTTAAGCGTCTTTTGTTTTAGATTTAATTGCTACTGGCAAACAGTGTCCATAGACACATACTGGGTTAGTTTCCCATCAGAGCTTTTGCTCGCAATTTTAAAATCTTTGGTTTGTTGAGTGGAGAATGTGGAGAACAAATTTTACTGCTGAAAATTCTGAACATTCCATGGAGAGAAAGGTGCTTCTTGAAAGGCTGCATCTTTATTCTTTGAATTTTCTCATCTGAATTGTCTTTAAACAAATACTCAAATGTATTCCTTCTATCTTAATATGACTTAAACAAAAAAGGATAACAAGGAGGGTTTTTTTATTTTTAGTTTTTTTACACACAGAAAATGTATATATTTGTTGACGTGCAGTACACTACTTAGCTTGCTGTCAAAAGTGTAGAAACACTAACTACTTCAGCGATAGTATCTAGTTGTTACTTTATTGTATGTCTCTTACCATGTCCGTTGGTGCTGCTCTTTTTACATCTCTTTACAGGTGATGAAGCTGACTGAAAATGTTTTATCGTTATCTCCCTCTTATCTCCTCTTTCTTTCATCTTCTTTTTTTCCTGTTTTTCCTTTTGCTGTTCTACCTACATTGCAGTGTCCATATAATCTGTAAAACTCCATGCATAATGATAGTAAAGCAATTTAAATACATAAAACAAGCGGAACACTATGGCGATAGCCGTACTGCTACACTTGTGAAAGTAAAATCTGTTGGGCTCTTTTTGGCATCAAGACAATTACTCTTATTGTTGCATTGCCTGACAGGACACTGTAAAAAAAAAAAAAAAAAGAAACACTAACTACAGATAGCAGAGCTTTCTTTGTGTAAAAACTTGTGAAACCTTTTTACATTTAATGTGACAAATTTCTTTTCAATTTCAAGGTATAGTGGAGGATCTTCCCTAATAAAAAAACAACAACTGCCCTCTCCACTTTTAAAAAAATACACATGCACACCTTATCCATTCTTGAGAGGGAACGCGTATTAAAAGAGTGTGAGAGCATGCACAACCCCATTTCTCCTTGTGCACACTTTGTTTGAAAGTTTTTGTTTGCATGGCTCATAAAAGCTTACTTTCCAGAAGATTTGCAAGTTTTCCACTATGTCAGACTCATCACCGGCATTTGAAAATGGGGACGAACACATAGAACAGCCTTATGTAAACATATCACCAGAATGATTGACAATTAGGAGGACCAATTATTTTGGTGATCCACCCAGAAAAAAAACCTACATCCCTATACCTTTAAGTGATAAATTGATACAACTGGTAGAAAAAATAATGGGAAAAATTAAGTACTGCATTAACCTCTTTGCACCTTAAAGTTTGTTAAAGCAGATATTCCTTTCATTTTACCAAAGTAAATGTACTGAATTAGAAACTTAACATAAAAATATGCTCAGTTGATACAGATACAATTATACAGATAAAATATACAACATCAAAAAAACATTAACTTATAAATAAAAAGACCCAGCATTGCTGCAAGATCATATACACACATGGGCAGATTTATTGGAGCCCCTTATTTAATGAAAGAAAAATCCAAAATGATTAACAGACATATCATTGGAATAACTTGAGTCTGACAAAAGTAATTATATATAAAACTTCCATTAAACTAAACAATTGAAAATAAGACATTGCTTTTTAACCATGCTTCAGCTAAATACTTATAATAAATAAACTCATAAAGCAGGCCTAGATTGTAAAATTATGGTATCCTTAACTTTATTAACTGTATTGTTGCACAATCTTTAGAGGCAGTCACTGCAATCAAATTATTCCTGCAACTTTAAAAGATTTCCTGTGCTCTTTTGTTACCATTCGTAATATCCTTCTTTTTAATTTGCCATCAATTTTCCTCCTGTGGCCACATCCTGGAAGGTTGGCTGTACTCTCCTGAATCTTAACATATGAAGAATTTGTGCAACTGAATTAACAGGAACATCGAGTTGCTCAGAGATGGTTTATAGCCTTTAGCCTAAACATGCTTGTCTAATCATTTCTTTTTCGGATCTCCTAAGATAATATTTTTCTTAAGATTCCTCTGGTCTATGTTAATGTTGACACCATGTCTGATTTTAAATCGCTTCTAAAAACTCATCTTTTTACTTTGGCTTTAGAAACTACGTATGTGAGACGTTGATTTTAGCCTGTGATAAATTATTAAAACAAATTTTTTTTTTTTTTTATTATAGGTTTTATAGTTCTGATTTTAATTTTGTTATGTGTTTTATGCTTTCATGTTTCTATGTCTTGTAATGATTTTATGTTGCATCACTGTACAGCACCCCGGTCAATCGAGACATTTTTAAAGTGCTTTATAAATAAAGTTGGATTGGATTGGATGTCATCAAACAACACAGGGACTACTGTACATGTAGCCCAATATATTGGCCAACTGACTTATTACAAGTTTGTAGACACCTACTATATGATGCTAATTACTGGACTCACATTTTTCAAGAGATACCACCATTTCTGTCCAGGCCTGCAACAAGATTTTTTTTTTTTTTTTTTTTTTACATCATTTTGTGGAAGCTTAAAAAGCAATGTCTAACTTTCCTTTATTCATTTTCAAAGAATGTTTATTTATTTTTACCTTTTTCATGTTAAAGTTATTTTTGTGACCATTGTTGGGGTTTCTATGTGTACACAGGGAGTACCAACAACTAACTAGGCAGAGGGTTATTTTGTCAGTATACATCTGAATATGAGCAGTCAAAATGCCAGTTTGCTTGACCAAAAACAAGCTCAAGGTGTCCCTTCTTAATCATAGTGAGTACAGGTATAAACCCACTTTAAGAACACCATTACATACTGTAGGACTGACTCAAACAAAAGTGTGCAGTGTTTATTTTGATTACAAAAACATCTCATCTGTGTGTGTTATTGATATACAATACTGTAAGAAACACTTTAATAGAACAGGGTAATGCATAAAGCATCAGACTCTAAAGGATAATCACAGTTGTAGAAATGTTTGATTAATAATACATTATTGCTGTCCCAGAAATTAAAGGGTAGCACCACCGAAGCACAGACTGTTTTTAACACGATACAGACAACTTGAAAAACCAGTTAAATGGAAATTCTAGTTTGAATCATCCCAGTTAGAGAATCTAATCTAAGTCGTGTGTCACTCCTGCGGGTATCTCACGGCTTAATGCCCATTTTCACCAATATGCTGATGTCAGATATGCCAGGGCTTTTTTGTGTGTTATTTAAAGCTATGCCAAGAGGCAAGTATGTGTCATCAGTGCAGAATCCAGAACTGTTTGCTTCACACCAAACAACAAACCTGCCACCCCCTGTTGTGTATGCTGACCTGCTACAAAGCCACTTCTTCCCAGCTGAAGCACAGAGGACTTCAAGCGCTGTTTTATGCCGACAGCCATCAGACATCAGAGTGTACAGAGATTCCTGCCCCACTGGCCCTATCCTCAGCCAGCAAGAGTGTGCTGAAGCAGAATAACCGTAAATGCTTTTTCTAGTCTGAGTGAATCTGTAGCTCTGCTTGCCTAAGTAATAAATGTTTAATGTCTGTATGTCAACGAATGTTAAATATCCTTGTGCATGATTTGACAATATATGATTCCCTCTTTATCTATGTGTGTAACAGTGTCAGAAAATTTGTTTCATGACCACTCAATTAACACCACTTTTCATTTGGGTGACTTATTGCAGAGGCAATGATGAAAATGTAAATGTCAAAACCTGTACATTACATTTACAAATGTTGAACAGTTATCCTTACAATTGGCATTTTATACATTGTTTCTGTAATACATCCTTTTTTACTAAAAGAAACAAAAATATTGTTTACATAAATTCTGTTTGTAGCACTGTCTGAATACTTATTGCATTTTTTTTTATGTAATAGTTAAACATTATTTACAATTGTATGACTTTATCCATTTATAGTGTATAGTCTCTTATAGAACATCTCCACCTTACAAAAGGGTTGGTACAATCTGTGTCGCTCATTGGGTAAGACACCGGGTTAACCCTGGCGTGGTCGTCTCAGATATTTAAGTTTCCCAGTGTAATTTGGCTTCAAGGTTAGCATCAAAAACCTTTTTTTTTCTTTTTTTTTTTTTGTTTGTTGGTTGCTTTGGGTTTTTTTTACTTCACCCTTCATTTCACTAGACAATCTAAATTTAAAGAAAAGAAAACTGATAACTCCCCTAAAAGTCACCATCTGCTAACTGTAGGAAGCAAGATGTGAGGAACAAGATGAAAAATGTATCAACCATTATGTTATCAGTCATATTTGCTGCTCCATTCCCGAGCGTATGAAATTTGGTCCTCTTGCAAACAGAATTTGCATGCATCATGCAAAAGTCATCATGAGATTTCCCCTTTGTGTACTTATAGCTCAATTCTTATAGAGCCACTATTTACAATCAGTTAATAACTGCAGGCTGTAAGTGATGTGCATCGTTTAACACTCCTCATTTGATGCTTCCACGGTTCATTGCATGCATAAGATGAGAACGATGTAAAATGTCAATGGCATTTGCAAATGCACTAAACCCCCCACACTCATGGATTAACTACATCTTTAACATTATCTTTTGTGTTTACTGACAATAGCAGTATTCTTTATTTTACAGGACCATATTGCTTTTTAAAGCTTATGGAAATTATGTATTTCAGTAGAAAGGTATTTCGGCAAAATAGAAGACTTTTTTGCTGAAAATATACTTGACAGATGTTGATTTTTGCAAAAAATCCATATGCATTTATATATACAGCTCATGGGTACACAAATAGCATGTATGAAATTTTAGCCAGCCATTCAGTGCCTTAATATTGT
The DNA here is from genome assembly GCF_000732505.1 of Cyprinodon variegatus. NCBI lineage: Eukaryota > Metazoa > Chordata > Actinopteri > Cyprinodontiformes > Cyprinodontidae > Cyprinodon > Cyprinodon variegatus. The sequence goes on along the minus strand of NW_015150521.1, from coordinate 293,099 downwards.
GCCTCTGCATAAGAAATGTTTAGAGACAAAGCTAGGTTGTATTTCTCTTTTGCATTAAATGCTGTTTGACCACAGCACTCGATCACTGCTGTCCTGCCTGTAAAATGTGCAAAAAAAGAACCGTGAGGCATAAAACCCTCTACGGGTTGTGTTTCCTTGTATAAAATACAACTGAAAAGCATGCTGCTATGGAGCCTGCAGATAGGTGGATTGATTAAAAAAGGAGCATATCTTTTCCGCATGTGAGACAGATGAGTGGAAGACACGGCCAAAATACCCTCAAATGTTGACACATCTTTAAATAGTCTGCACTTATAAATCAGTTAGTTGATTTAAGTTGAAAATAGAGTGCTTACACACTCAGGGCCAAAACATAAGCATTGCATTTAAAGGATTTCACCCTCATTAAATGTGCAGTCTCCACTGGAGACTGTCTCCGAAGTATGCAGGCAGGTTTTAGTATGATTTAGCAGCACATTAATTATGCAGTTCTCTACATTATCCAGTCTGCACACTCATTCATATATAAGGGTTCTTTATCATTGCCTCACATGTAGATACATTTATTTTGACGTTCATATAACTGTCATCTTACAGGTTATTACTGAGTCCTAGATTACCAAAACAACAACTGTGGAACCAGTTGTTTTGACTAGTTGCACATTTTGAGCTTAAAATAATTCCCAGAGCATGATAACACCATTACTATGTTCCACATTTGGTATTGTGTAAGCTATGTTATGAGTCACACCTGTTTTTCCAGACAAGATGCTTAGAGAATAAAATATCAGAAAACCACATAATGTAAAAAAGAAAAAACAGAGGGCCTCCTAGTTTTTTTTATGTTTATAGTTTCATGTTTGTAAAACAGTTATTAATAATAGTAAGACACAATCTCGTGAGTTAAGTTAGTTTGGTTACCCATTTTATTACCACTTTAAACTAAATTATTAACCCAGAAATTTCACCTTTTCTTCAAATAAGCCCTGCTGTGGTCTCCTGTTACATGGATTACACTACCGACTCATTGAAATTCCTTGTGTCTGTTTCTGCTCACATTACGGTCTTCAACAAGATAGTTATTTACAAATGTAAGCTTGTATCTTATCTACCAAGAATTGCATTTACAATTTCCTTGTAAATGTACATTGTGAGAAAGAAACTTTTCTTGCTCATTGTTACATGGCCCGGAAGTGCAGGAGTCTGAAGCCAGGTCAGACAAACAGATCAGAACCAGAACAAGCTGTTTTCAGAGGTCCAGATGTCACAACAGGCTATGGCAAGTCGTTTTGATACGTACCACTTTTACTGAACATGTATTCCTGATATCTGAAAAAAATATTTTTTCTTTGTCTAAATGACCATTTCAAACAGAATGACATTCTCCACATCTAGAATAAACATTCTGGATGTCTATGAATTAATTTCAGTTCTCCATATGACTCATATTATTGGTGAGTATTTGTATTATTTTAACTATAAAAACATGTTTTTCAGTTATCACAAATACATTTTCAGTCAAGATGATAAATGTCAGATTGGCCACTTACTTTCTAAAATTTAGTTTCTGCTACAAAAATGTAATCTAAAAATTATATGATTACAGTTAGGTCTAGCAGTGTGATTTTGATCAGGAAGAATCTTACTTTAATGATCTACAAATAGAACAACAGAGAGGAGTGCTTTTAATAAATGTAAAAACAGCCTGCCACTTCATATAAACTTATGCATTCACCTCACTTCACAGACTTTGTATTAATACATTGTTATGGAGTCCGGCCTCTATGTGGTGGAGGTGAATTCATCCTCACCTAATCAGGTTTCCTAGAGACCATGTCAATAAAGACCTTTATTTTTATTTACCTTATTCCTTATCTCTCCATTTTCTTCATACTATTAATTATTGAACTAGATAAAATGTTGAAATGTGACTTTTTGTCACAGATAATCTTAATAATAAACTGTGAATATCAAAACATAGTTTAGGGAATATGTAATATATCTCCAACACTGACATGAAATGTATAATCTATTTAAAACAAAGATATTGTCATATTCAATAACATTGTTGAGTGAAGTATGAATTAGGTCAAAGTATCACTTTAGCATTCCTCTTTTTTTTCAGCAAATTTCCTTATACTTGGATAGAATACATTTACAATTATTTTATTTCTTGCATCTATGCAGGGCTGGCGTATTGATCCTCTGTGCTTCTTCCCAAGCTGAAATTGACCCTCCTATTTTGTCTATCAGCTCACATAAGCAGCTTTGCCTCTAATGAGCTACTGCATCATCCGGGTGTTGGACTTCTCTTTCAGCCTTTTCTTTTTTATTGCTTTTCCAAACTTTAATAAGTTGTTTTCACCATGCATATTTAAAGGAATAGGAAAAAACAGTTTTTCAAAATCTTTTATAATAAAAAATTGAAAAGTGTAAATGCATATGTCTAGATACAGTATTAGACTATGTGTAATTTATTTACAGCATACGTTTAGCTATTCTGAGATGGCCTTAGAAGGTTGTTTGAGAATGTTACTGAAGAACAGTGTTACATGCTTGTTAAACTGGTCGAATAGGGCAGTCGAAGGGGGAAACAGCAAACTGCATCTGCATAAATACAGATGAACACAATTAGGAAAAAAACATTTATTATGTTCTTCGGTTCTTATTGTGTAGAAATATATACTTTGTTTTAGCAGAACTCCTTTTGTGTGGTGATCAAGATGTTTGTGTGAAAGACTGCCAAGCATTGGGCATTACCTTAAACAGCTCATGCAAGAATCACAACAGAAGTTTCTCACACAATATAACTAGGGGGAGTGTTGTCCTAGTGGTTAGAGTGGTGCGCTTGTGCTCTGAGAAGGTTGCAAGTACCCACTTCTTGCAAGTACCCGCTTCGATCCCTACAGCCTGCACTCTGGGTCCCTGAGCAAGACCCCCCACACTGCTCCATGGGCATGTTACTTAAAATTGTTTAAATAATGAGGGAAAAAATGTGTTAAGTATTGAACCTTTAAAAAGTATCTTGCTGGATCAAGTTAGTTTGCGTTATGTTCAAGACTGTAAGTCTAGAATAACTTTCCCTACCTTTCTTTAGTTGGTTTCTTCGAATCTTGTCATTGTTCTATTTTTATTTTTCAAAGTGTCAAAAGTTCAAGCATTATAGATGCTACAGAGAATCTATAATGTCCAGATTATAGATTTTAGTAAAATTTCTGTCCAAGCATTTGTTTCTACCATTTATTCCTTATATGGGGTTTTGCATAAACAAATAAATGTGGACATTAACATTTAAATTTTTGTATAGTATGCTTAAGAGCATTTTAAAAAGCTATTATTTACATGCTCTGTTCATATAGAACAAATTAGTGAGAGGAAGTGAGATTTTACATAGAGGCCTTATATACACAAAATGAGGCATCCATAGAAGGTTTGGCAGTAACATCTAGTTTTATGGCTTTATTATAAAGAACAAACATGTTGAAATTCCATGTTGAGATTTTTTGTTTTATATCAAATACAAAAGCTTATGGACAAAATTTCAAACTCATTTTTTTGCTTAGAACTTGTAACTGAAATGTTCTTTTGGTTGGTATTGTTTTTATGTTTTTTGTTTTTAATGATGCGTTTTTGTATTTAGTGGCGATCTTCTGAATTAGCAGCATGTGACATTACCCTTAATACATTGGGCTCTAAAGGGAGTATAAATAAGGGCATGTTTGATTTTGAAATTAAATATTTGACCATCAATTGTTTCTTTTTTCTTACAAGTTTATTGATAACCTACATAAGGTCATAAAAAGCTCAGCAAAATCACACTTGTAGGCTGATAGAGTTTCTGCAAAAAGTATATATATATATTCATTTTTACCTGTAAATTCCTGTATTGTCCTTGAACTTCAATCATTTTTGAAGAATTATGTAAGGATCAGTTTAGATATAATAGTGTTTTGTTCATGAGTGTTAATAGAGTGGAAAAACTGAGAGAATTGGACAGACTGGGTTCTCCTCTATAGTAATGAGGATGCTGCTCTGGTCTGCTTTGTCAAAAGAGTGTTAATAACATTTGTAATCCTACTCTCACTTGTTATGAGATGTTTATGACTGACATAAGCCTACCTATTGGACTATATTTTCTACCCAAAGTTCACCAAGTGGATGCAAAATAGTTTTTAGTTCTTTTTTGAAGTTATAACAATATCAGGTTCATGGTTGTTATTATTATTATTAATTAATTTTGATTAGTGTTGCTTAATGGCCAAACAATGAGCACTGGTGATTGGAAAGTCATATTTGCATGTCATTACAAACATTTAAAGGTATAGCTGAATATTTTGATTGATGTACCCTTTCAATCTTCAGTGAAGGCTTATATTCATTACCGTATATATTCTTATATACATTTGTGAAATGTGTAAGGCACTTGACAACTATCTCCCTTTTACTTTGTTGTGTTGATAGGTGTATGACTGAACACAACTTACATCCGGGGATGTATGTTAAGCACTGTATAACAAATTTGAATTTGCGAAACTGAAGTAGCTGAAAACCTTGCAACCTTAAAAGCAAACGACAGGCTGCTCTTACTGAAAGAGACTACCATTTTGGATTTGACCTGTGAGATTCCTGAGATGAATCTAAGAGAGATAACTCTGGAGGGGGAAACAATAAAAATTATGACAAGGAGACCCTCCAACCTCAAACTGATGGAACTCGTTATCTGGAATAGTAAAAATGCCAGGGAAGATCCTAAGACTAGTGTATTGTTATAAAAAGCATTTAATTGGTTTAAAACCCATAAATGAATATTACCTTTTTGATTGAGAACAATCCAAACAATTTTTGAAGCACTTATTTTTCAAACGTTTTCTCTATTGTGGAGTCCCTCAGGGTTTTATCCTGGGACCATTTCTATGCTGATGACTGTCAGTTTTACTTGCCAATTGCTACAAACAGCCACTGCCCCCGGACACCCCTTCTTGACTGTCTCACGGATGTGAAAGGCTTGGCTGTCAAAAAAACTTTCTGAAGCTCAATTAGAGCAAGACAGAGGTGATGGTATTTGGAAGTGCCATCTCTGACTTGGGACCTTTCAAGCATTTTGTGCGTTCCAAAGTAACCGGCCTTGGTGTCACCATAGTCAGCGATTTTAAACTGAACAAACAAATAAATAGCATTTAAAAATCGTGTTTTTATCATCTCCGTCTTTTATCTAAGGTAAAACGTTTTTATCCGTTAACCTCTTTGAGCAGGTTTTACACTCTTTTATTTCTAGCCGTCTGGACTACTGCAATGCAGTTTATTCAGGCATTAGCCACCGAGCTCTCTCCCGTCTGCAGTTGGCCAAAAATGCAGCGGCTCGTCTTTTAACAGGGACCAGAAAACATCAACACATTACACCAGTTCTTGCATCTTTGCACTGACTCCCTGTACGATTTAATATTGATTTTAAAATTTTATTGTTTGTGTTTAGAGCCCTGAATGGGATGGTTCCTCAATACATCACTGACCTCCTCCAGATTTATTCTCCGGCACGTGCTCTGAGGTCTAAGGGCCATCTTCAATTAACAGTGCCCAAGACGAGGCTTTAAACCAGAGGGGACAGAGCTTTTTCTGTTGTGGGCCCCAGACTTTGGAATACTTTGCCCCTCCATATATGGACTGCCTCTACGGTGGAGTGTTTTAAGTCTCGTCTTAAAACCCACTTTTACTCTGTGGTCCTCTGTGTCCTTTCTAGTTTATTCATTGTTGTATTGTGTTTATGTATTGTTGTGTTGTGTCATTGTTTATTATTTGATATGTACAGCACATTGGAAACTTTTTCTGTTGTAAAAGGTGCTATATAAATAAAGTTGATTAGATTGGATTGGATATTTCTTTATTTATTTATTTTTTATAAGGCTCTTATACATCTAAATCCAGAATTTGACAGAGGCATGGATAACTATGAGCTTATCTGTATGTTACCATGGTTTAGAACCAGAAACCTTAAAAGAAAATGGTCCATTAGTGGAAACCAGTAAAAAAGTAGGTAAATACAATTTGAGGAAGATGATGAGTATCTCATAGCTGATCTCAAATGAGGTCACTTTCTGTGGTTGTATTAAAAACAAATGAGTGTTTTCTTCTTGAAAAACTATTTTAATAGGGATGTCGAATGTCTGGCCTCTTATTGGTGATACAAAAACAGGAAAGAGTGAGCTCATTAGCTTAGAAAATTGTTTGTGCCGGAATACGTGGGTGAGCCCTGTGGGTGTCTACACAAGCAAGGAGGACAGATTTCTCTGCAACCCCCCCAAGAAAGTATATTTTTTTTGCAGCAAAATGATGAAACAACTTAAATTTGAAATAAGAGACCGAAAAAAAATGAAGAAGTTCGTTGCATTGCTAAGTTTTAGCATAAACGCAGACAGAAGACCCAAGGAGTGTTTCCTTTTTTTGTTAGGATTGTGGAGTCGGTTGGAGAAGCCCCCGTTTCTATGTTAGATCCTTTTTTTTTGGTCCTTTGTTTTTACAGCTGCAATTCACTTAATAGGAATAATGTTATTTGAATGTGAAAATCTGTTCAGATTTCAAGCACCTGAATCTTTTTGCTTGATTTGTTATTAATAAGGTAACGTGATCAAACAGAGCTTACCATTTTGGACAAGCTTTTTGTACTTCGTTTTCACCTACAGCAAAGGTGTGCATCACACTGTTGGTGTTACTGAAAGAGTTAAATGTGAGGAGGAAGTGTTGATTTATTGGATTGCAAAAGTTTGTCATTGTTTTTAGTACAAGCCAGATTTTTTGCTGACTAAAATCTGATTGATTCTTAATTAAAAAAAACATTTTTGTACTAAAATTATGACTATAATCTCCAGACTGAAACCAGATAAGCTCATAATTTAAATTACAGCTGAAAAAGTTACTCGTTTTTACCAATTTATCAGTCCATCTCTTTAATATGTTATTTGTTTTAAAGTACTCAGAGACTTCAAGTTGGTTACTCCTTGAGTGTTGGACACAGACAAAAACAATGTAAAGGACATATTTTAGAAGTGAATTAAACAATGAATACAGATACTGTTTTCACAGAATTGCCATATCTTCTGCTCAAGACATCCCTCTCCTACATTCCATGCAATTATCTTGTCAGTTGTCTTGTTGCCTTTTTCGTTAAACTGTCAGAAATCTATATTACTGCCACACAGCAGATTTTAAATTTGACAGCTGCTCAGCATTAGTTTCAGCCCAGTACTGTATGTGCTGTCTCCTGCAGGTTTGCTCTGCCAAAGCTACAGCAAACATGTTGACCGAGGTTGGAGAAATGTTATGAGTGAGGTACACTAGCACAATAATTTAACCCCACAAATTAAACAGGAAGATGAAATTAGACATTTACAGTACAAACTCAAATGATCAATTCTGGGTCACACTTAAGTAGCAAATATCAAAGCTAAAAGACCATATTTTTATAAATCTAAAAATTGTTTTTAAAGTGGTGACTAATTTATCTTAAATCTGATCTTGATGTACAGAATTTTTTTTTTTGGAAGGAGAACACAGAACGGAGGATTTTCTCCGACTGGAACTCATGACTTCAGGATACAGAAGACCATAATGGAAGCACTTTCTGAACTAACAAGAACAACATTACCCGAGTACTCATGGGTTCATTTTTGTGTGGTATAGATAGTAGTTATTCTATGAATCAAAGCATTTCCGGACAAAGTCATACAATGTACCATTTTGAATTGATAACAGTGACAATGGCTTCAATATCTGTGGAGAGCCTAAATTTACTTTCAGACAAACATCATGTTTTTCCTATAACTATTTGGCTATACAGCTCTCGTCTTCTCGACAAGGTTGTGCTGTTTTTGAAAAAGAGACATTCCCACCCACTCCAAATTACAAACCTGCAGGTATTTTAAAGGGAAATAAATCTTATTCACTAGACCAGAGAAAAGGCAGTTGCCATGTTTAAAAAAAAGAGTTTAATGCTCATTATTCTGCTGTTTTTGAGAAGCTTCATTGTAATGCTGTTGTCAATCAGCAGCATTGTTTGTATTAGAAATTGAACTCAGTTAGAATAATCTTTGCATTCAAAAAGACACCCATATACTACAGTGAGGAACAGCGAAACAGCAGGGCGTCAAAGTGCCAGAACACTGATCTATTGTTTCTGGAGATATGAACATAATGTTTTCTCACATTTTGTGCACATGAAGGTGACATGAAAAATACATAAAGACTTGTTTAGTTTCAGGAAGCTCCAAAAAAAAAGTGCACAGTAGGAGGTAAAGAGGCAGAGATCCAAAAATGTGGAGCTTGTCAGAAGCATTTTCTATTCAAGACTAACCCTTTCTGTTTTATTTTGTTATCACACTGAGCATTTATGTTCCATGATTTTTATTTACACTTGTAAGTTTCTTGAAGTAGTCAATGTAAGCCAAAAATAAATATGTTATACTACAGTAAACCACAACAAATCAGTGGCTCTTACTGAAAAATCTAACCATTTTACTAAATTTGGATGACAACACCATTTCTACAGACAAACAAGACAAGTTAAATAAAAACATCCCTTGTGAGCTGAATCAAATTTCAACAAAATCTCCATCTCCTAATGGGACTAAGTAACATTGAACCACATGGCTTTACACACTCTATTTTCTTTATCAACCTGATATTCCTTGAAAAGCCCAACATGCTGAGCTTATATAAGATGCAAGAGGCAGCATCTTTTCATAACTCTTTCTAACAAGTATCAATGGATGTTTCAGCTGGTCTAACAAAAAAAGGGCATGAGAGTGTAAAGAAGGTTAAGATGTTTTGTCAGTTCAACTAGTTCTGATACTGCACAGCTGGTATTAGGAGATAATACATTGTTGCTATTATGCCTTAATCTAAAAAAAAAAAGTGGGTTGGCTTTAATGGGTTGCTTTTATATAAAATCTAATTCAACACCACTGATATGAAAGAAAAAAAAATCTGGAACTTTTTTTTTTATAAAGGAATTGGTGTAAAAACAGCCGTAAGTGGCATGTATATTCAGTATATAATGACTCACAAGCTTTTTTTCTTTTTTGTAAGGCTCTTTTTGTTTGTCTTGAGCTCTTTCACTTATGATTGGTGTGATACTGAAGGCCAACAAAGAACAACTATCCTTGGTGTTGAAGGCAGGCAGAGCTGAATTGGAAACCATGGAAACACAGAGCTTGCCTCTCTAATCCCTCGGCCCTGCCAGACAGTAGACAAATACCTGCGCATGCCCCATCCTATTCAATACCTGCGTGAAAGAGAAGCCTTCCAAGTCTAAACAATATGGAAATACACCAGAGGGAAAGTGTTTTGAAAAAAAAAAACTGTATCTACATATCACAGATTAAAGGCCTACCTATTTTTTTTTTCCTTTTTGGTCTTTAAATAAGAATGCATGCACAGTTTAGGGACACATAACATATGGTATTCTCTTTAGCCTTCCTTTTTTTTGTTTTTTTTTTTTGTTTAATAAACATGCACCTGGATACATAATCACACTGCAAAAAAAGTAAACTTCCTATTCTTTTTTCTTATGAATTACTATGCTTTATCCAACATATGGCAAAAGCTTTGACGATATTTTCCTGTTATTGTCAAGTCTATTTCATTACAGTAATTTATGCAAAAAGGTCCTGCTCCCTTATTCCTCTGATGTAGTTAATGGAGGTTAAAAAAACACACTAATTAAGTACATAAAGGTAACAAGCACAAAAAACTATTGCTTTAAGATTTTAAAACAGTGAACCAAAGATGTTGGTAAATATGTTTACATACATGTTTGCATGCATTTAAACATGCAAGAAGACTTTGGTGGAGCAGATTCCTTTTGTATTAAATGCATATACATTAGCCTTGCCAGAGAGCCTTCTCTTGTCTAGCGTTATTTTAGGAATTCGCAATCCATCCAGATTCTGTAAACATAAATATCTTTAGGTTCTGAAGACAGAAAAACCGGAGACCTCTTACAGTATCCCCATCAAAATGATCACAGTGCAGGTCTGAAGCCACTGCCTGACTGGTTTTTTGTAATTCATTAAAGACAGCTACCAACCCATACCATTAAAAATGATTGTTATTATAAAGATGTAACTTCTTTTCAGATCTGGTTACTAAAAAAAATGACCAAGAATTCAAAAGTTGGTCGACTGCACTCCGTAAAAGCATCATAATTAGATTAAAAGCATAAAAACTTTTCTCATAATTACTTTCTAAGTAGGAATATGCTTCATAATAGCAATAGGTGGGCAGAACCTTGAGATATGAATGAAAAGAAGGATGTTTTGTTTGGAAACCTGTGGGTCTTTTTGGTTTTTCTCAATCAATGTGATGACCTTAACATCTTCTAGCTAATACTGGAGCAGTCTGCAGCCTTGTAGAGTGAAGACGTATGCGTTTCTAGGTGTTTTGTTCACAAGTATTACACTGAGCACAGGATTTAAGTTCACTTGTAATGAAAGAGTTGAGCCAAAAAAGTGAACTTCTCAATTTACAGGTTCATCTAGTTTCCACAGTCACCAATGGATATTGATCATCTCTGAAAGATAGAGATCTTACAAACAGGGAACTGAAATGAGTTTCCTTCATAGGATGGGCTGGCTCAGCCTTAGAGATAAAGTGAGTGAACGGCTCTGTCATGAAGTAGGGCTGAGGCTCTTCTGCATCAAAAGGAGTTAGTTGAAGTAATTCTGACAAGGGTGCCTACCTTGTGATGTTTTCCAGCCATTTAAGTGAGACCTTAGGGCAGACTCATAACTCTCTGGAAAGAGTATATATCTATTCTGCCCTGAAAAACCTTAGAACCCCGAACACTGAGCTAAAGATTGTTTCTGTGAATGGGATGAATGAAACTAGGGATGTCTAGCTCTTCCTCTTGACAGCTCATCCCTCATACCAAGGAAGGAAGGAAAGTACAGACAACTAGATAAGTCACACTTTGAAATACACCTCTAAATTTTAGAAGATAAGCAAACCTCTAGAGTGCAAGTTTTGCACTATTCTTTTAATCGATTTCTCTTAGAAAATTGAAATAAGCACATAGTTTAATTGTTTTATCTTTTCACAATTAACATTGATATTTTGAGACTCATTATAATATCAAAGAAAGTACAAATGCTAACATGGGTCAATGTCCTTGAACTCTTTTTTTGTTAATTATTCAGAATGGATGGTGGATAAAGTGATGGACTGTGTAATTACATCTGTGATAAATAACTGCTGCAAAAAAGAGCTATTAAAGAATCTGATTAAAATTCAAATGGAAAATAGGTGAGATGTTTTGCATGACTTAACAGTGTTGTGCCAGGCTTTACAGTGTTTCTATGACCTGCTGTTTCCCTTCACCATCCCGGCATCGAATACAATTGTGAAAATATGATAAAACACAATGTAAATTATTTGTAGCAATATTATTAGTGCAAAACGGCTCAAAAAGGAGGTGGTAAAAAGCAGATATCCAGAACTGTTTTGATGAAGCTCTCTATGAGAGTTGTGTCTGTTTTTTTCTGACAACTATTCATATCAACACAACAAAGTTAAGAGGATTTTACAAAGCTATCATCAGTGCAATGCAACTTTTAAAACAAAATACAGATGACAAATGTCACCCTTTTAATGTTGCAGTTTCTTCTAATTTTAAAATCGTACAACAAAATAATGTTAGCTTCATGCCTACTGTAAAATGAATTTGCTTACACAAATACTACATGTTGATGAAAGCATCACAAAAATGTTTTAGCTGTAGCTGACCTGCATGATCAGTGGCAAACAATGTAAAAGTTGTATGTGGTGCATAATATTACAATTCGAAAAATTGTCGGACCTTGTATTTCATACTCACTGCTATACAAGACTAAGCTGAAAGTGGTCTTTCTTCATTTCTATCCAGCAGTTTATCAATCACCATATTTTGTTTCATTATATCAAAACTTAAAAGAAGTTTAGTGGACTACATATTGCAGTACTTTTTTTCCCACTCCAATTATATATTGTGATATATTCACTATAGCTTGTACATCTGCTGAGAGTTTTTTGACCTTAGAGTATTTTAAATAAAGTGTAGATTCTGTTTATAGTGGAACATAATGAAAAACTACAAAGAGCAATTAGGAAGAAAAAAACAATCTTTTTTTTTAAATGGCTTATTCAACATATTCAGATTTTCCCCCAGAATTAACACATTTTGCAAGTTTAATTTCCTATTTTCATCTTGGCTTGTCAGAGATAAAATCCCTGATGTGCCCCAAATTTCCACCTTTTGGGATTATAAAGGTATTTCTGCCTATAAAATCTCCATTTCTGCTCCAAGGCAAGAGACAATAAGAAACATCTGTAAAAATAATACTACTCCTATAAGGAGAAGGTGACACATGGATCAGACCCAAAACTGGGGTTTGAATATATGATATGTCGTTCTTATGAATTCTTGATACAGAGATAAACATTACTCTTTGCCTTTAATTTTAACAAAAAAATATATCTCTACTCAATTGAAAATACATTACAGGGTTTTGCCTGAGATGCTGGCTCTGGTTTCAGAGGGGGAAAAAACTTTGGAACTGGCTAAGAACATCCAGTACGGCGTATGGATGCCAGGAAAGGCATGAAAACTAAAATGAACCAGTAAAAATCTGTAGAAGTGTAACTCTGAACACTGGTATCTAGATCCTGGCACACCAGATAAAGAAGGCAGAGGTGCAGCATTCTTTTTGTTTGCCAGTATGGTCACAAGATGGTTTACAAGAGAAGCACATCCTCTTCTAATGGAATGAATAAAATGATTTATTTAGTGTGTTCTTCCAGGATATTTGATATGCTTGGCTACATTTAGCCCATAGCCTCATCATAATGAAACAGCAAGCAGTCAGAGTTGCAGAGAGGCAACTGGAAGAGGAGGGAAAAACTGTGCCTGAGGCTCTGTTAAATGATGCTCCTCGTCCACAGTCACACCCTCATTTCTCTTCTTGTCAATACAATGCTTGGTGGCAGAGAAGGGTGAAATATATCAAAAAATATCTCTATACAAATGACTGTGCTTAAAACAAATGTACCTAAAAGTGCTGAATATGTATCATATCTTCCTTATAGGAAGACACAATACACATTCTTTTTGGAATTTCTGTTATACACTATTTCATTACATTTCTTATTCGTATTTATCATTGGTTATTAAAAAAAATCCCTTAAAAAATGTATAATGGTGAGGAAAAAGGTGATAAAGTATCTATCCTTCAGTGTCAATCTTGTTAAAGCAATCTTTTTTTTTCTTTTATGCTAACTAATTGGCTCAGGCAATTTCAACGCTATCTAATTTTAGTAACCTTGTCCAAATTCCTTCACATTTTTTTTTTTTCTGTTATTTACTGGTTGATGTAATAATAACTAATGAGGACTCATTTTCCTTTCTCCGATAAAAAGGACTATTGATGGAACCATTTTCAAACCACTTAGAGGAAACAGAAAATGAGCACCCACAAATTTCTTTTGGTGTCTCTTAAGTAGCTACAGGCCCTGGACATGCAGCATTGGGATGAAATGTCCGTGATGGAGGGAAGTGGAGCCCTGATGATCTTCTCTGCTGTTCTCACCACTCTTGTCATGATCTTCCCGGCTGAGGCGCTGCAGCCTCCACACCAAACAGTGAGACAGCTGGTCAGAACGCTCTCTATGGTGCTTCTGTAGAAGGTCATGAGGATGGGCGGGGGCAGGCGGACCTTCCTCATCCTCTGCATGAAGTACAAGTGCTTCTGTGCCCATGTGAGGTGGTGTTCACAGACCAGGTGAGGTTGTCTGTGATGTGCACCACCTGGAATTTGGTGCTGCTGACCACCTCTACAACTGAGCTGTTGATGAGCAGTGGAGGGTGATTAGGATGGTTGTTCCTGAAGTCCAAAATGATCTCCTTCATCTTCTCCACGTTCAGGATCAGCCTATTGTCTCTGCACCAGCTCACCAGCTGCTCCACCTCCTCTCTGTAGTCTTGGTCGTCGTCGTCTCTGATGAGGCCCATCACCGTAGTGTCGTCTACAAACTTCACAAAGTTCAAACCTAAACCGGTTCAATTTCTTTATATACAGCATTTCTGTTAAAGCTAATAAGATTGACCTATTTGTACGCTATGCTAATATGTTTGATCTGTTTTTTTTGTTTGTTTGTTTGTTTTTATTCAGCTAAAACAAGCTTTATTTCACTAAGTGTTTAAACACTAATAAAACTTCAATGTTCACGTGTTTTTCATATGTTCATACATTTTGATTACCAAATTATGACCCAAAGTAATTTCATAGGACTCCCCATGTCTGCTCCCTGCTAGCTCACTTAAAAAAGACTAAGAATCAATGGATTATTGGTTCCTGATAAAGCAAATAATTTAATAAAACATTATTTTGCCAAATAAAGTTGTATGTTATGTTTTATTTTTATTATTGCATTGTAAACTTGTTTGAAAACATTCCAGGTGCTCGAAATTAGTTAAAAGCTCATTTGATCACATTTTGTTTTTTTAAACTTTGGTTTTAAAACACAGAATCCCTGCTAAACTGTGATATCATTGTTTCATCTGATTGTTTATGTTTTTCAGTTATGTTTTTCCTTCTCCTTTGTACGTTGTATCTTAGTTTGTGTTTTATTAGTTTTTAGTCCAGAGTTTTAACTGAAAAATATTTTATGTGGAGCTGAATAATTTTTGTTAATAAACACTTACATTTTGAATGGAAGTTGTGCAGAATTATGTTTGACCGTGATTTGAGCTCAATTTCCTTTTTCGTTTATTGTCCTTACACACAGTTACACACAAGCTCACAGAAGAATATATATGAGTCTACATGTTACTTGATTAAATAGCATACACCTGCAGCCCATTGATAATTTATATTTATGTTTGTTAGATGCAAAATGTTGTGTGTATGATTAGCTGGTACTGTATACAGCTCCTAGACTACTACATGGGAATCCGATTTGCTGCAGTATCATAGAAAAAGCTTGCATTCTTCTGCCTTGCTGCAGTGACTGACCAACTAGAGAAGAAATTGTGCCTTGAGGTCCATAACTAAGAAAGTTTAAAATAAAAAATAAAAGAAAAAGAAAAAGCTTTTTCCAACCTCTAAATCTCTCTTGAGTTTAGCCCTGGCCAACACTACTGACCTTGTCTTGACACCAGCACCACAGGAAAAAGCACTCATTCGGTTCAAGGTCAAAGCCAAGAACTATTGGCACTGCTCACAATTTGGACACACTGGATTTTAGATGATCTACTGAAAGCCTCAAGCTGTCACACATTTCTATTTCTCTATTTAGTTCAATTTCTAACACAGTATGTTTTCTCACACTAAATTGTAACCTTTTTAATTATGTGAGTTGATTTAACTCTTTTATAATAAAAAAGGTCATTGTCAGGATATCCCTGGGATGATTATTCATATATATGTATAAAAATGAGTTGCTGTGATTTTTACATAGTGCTGCTCCAAAATAATGTTACTCAAATTAGCTCACTTTGCATTTCTCCATTAGGATTAAAATAGCAGTATTTTGTACATAAACAATATAGTACACATTAAACTTAAATAAAGTTATAAAGATAAACAAAATACACATATATTCTTACGTTGGCTTGATCTCAGGCTAAAAATACAAACTTCCTCAGATTAACTTAGCTAAGGAAGAAATATTTACTTATAGAAATTTGTAGATATCAATTTTATCTTTTAATAAGATAATGGGAGAGTTCAATGTGTGTTAACATACTTTTTTTCTCCCCTATGAAATGTATCTTTTGTAACGTCATTGTTTGACCAAAGAAAAAATCCAAATATGTTAAATATCTTAAAATTTTATATCAAAACATATATGCTGTAGCAGTTTTACTCTTTCTGCTGCTGACTGTTTTCCTCATATTGTGTACCCCCTATACAGATACCAAAATCCTGTTGGTCTTGTATTTCAGGGTGTTCACCTTCATCCACCTATTAATTATTAAGAGGCACAAACAACATTGTTGTTGCATTTCCTGTGTCTTTTTCCTCCAGTTTTATCTGAATTTGTTGTAACCTGGTTATATTTTGAACTCCCAGATCTATTACTTGTTATCTGCATTTCCTTTTTTTGATATCATAGTGGAAATAAACAAGCATCTAGTGTTAAAAAAATTTTTTTATTAATTCTAGATGTTTTTTAAAAAAAACATTTCTTTATTATCAGTTTAATTTATTGACAGAGCAATCTGAAATGCTTCCAATCATTTCTGTCCCCTTGTTAGTTTTCTCTTCCTTCGCTTGTATTTGCATACTGTCTTGTTCTCCTAATAAAACTGGGATGAGCTCTATCTGTTTGTCCTCAGGGATCCTCCTGGCAATGCCTCATCAATAACTTGGCTTACTGGCAGTATCTGCCCGCTGACTTAAATTCTTAATGAGGACAGCACATCACTAATGATGGTCCAAAGTCAATGTGGTGTTGCATATCACCTGTATCAGCAGATTTAACTAACTTTACTTCAATAAAGTGTGTAGCAATTAAAAAGTATATAAAACAAGTAAATTATTCATGGAAAGGAAGACACTTTTGTTTTTGTTAAGTAAATGTTTGTGATTTCTGTTTTGATTTGTATTTTTCTATGTTTTTTTTTATTCTGGCTGTTCCTTGTTAAATGTCCACATTTAAAGGGATAGTTCGGTATTTTTGACATGAATCTGTATGGCATCCCCATCACCAGTGTCATGCAATCACACTGACTTACCCCTGGCAGCGTCCTGTGAGCAGAGTTCTCGTCCAGTTTTGGTCAAGCCGAAAGTAGTCCGGCAGGTTTGCTAGACCCAGCGAAATAAAACATTTCTCTTCCCAAAACATTATGTGTTCAAAAGAGCGATATTTTTGCATCCCAAAAACATTGTAGTGGAAAAAGTCACACGTCGTTATCACTTGGTCCTATTTTCTCTCTGTTCGTATCAGTGCGCGCCGTCATTCAGACAGCTAGGGCCTACTAACCTGACAACAGCCAGATGCATGTCTCCCTCCGCCCAGCTAGGAGCTAGGCGGAGGGAGACATGCATCTGGCTGTTGTTGAGCTCGCTGTCTGAATGACGGCGCGCACTGATACGAACAGAGAGAAAATAGGACCAAGTGATAACGACGTGTGACTTTTTTCCACTACAATGTTTTTGGGATGCAAAAATATCGCTCTTTTGAACACATAATGTTTTGGGAAGAGAAACGTTTTATTTCGCTGGGTCTAGCAAACCTGCCGGACTACTTTCGGCTTGACCAAAACTGGACGAGAACTCTGCTCACAGGACGCTGCCAGGGGTAAGTCAGTGTGAATGCATGACACTGGTGATGGGGATGCCATACAGATTCATGTCAAAAATACCGAACTATCCCTTTAAGAATTGACAAAAAGCAGGATATTATGATAGAGTAAAAATACATAAAAGGTTTTTTTAACGAAATTATTCCATTATTTAATAATTTACCAAGTTTAAATCTCAAATCAAAAAGAACTCAGTTAATTAATGTTTATTTTCTTTATTGATTTCCGATGAATTTATGAAATTCTACGTTAGTAGCTCACTCTGGTTGCATACCCAAATCGCGTTTGCAACACAATATGAATGTTGGAGCCCCTTTTCATTTGGAACTCTTGAAATCCACCCACACACAACTGGGTGGATTTCAAGAGTTTATTTCTGCTGATTACACATTGTGCAAAAAAGTGTTTTGAGGCTCAAAATGGAGTAATTAAACACTATCAGGTCAAACTTTGTGTAAATGGCTATATTTTAAGATTTTTTTTTTTCAAACTATAGTTATAGCAGTAATAGCGAGGCAAGTTTTAACATATTATAGCTGCCATGGTTATGATATTAAGAGAGACATTTTGTAAGTTTTTTACAAATAAAATATCTTTACATTAGACTCCTTCTTTGACCCTTTACGAGTAAAATATTGTTCGATTAGCAGACTGACATCTCAGTAGTTCCACACTCCTTCATCTATAAGCTTGTAGCTTATTTTCCCTAAATGCGCTTCAGGTTGGAAGTTCATGCGCTGTTTCTGAGGATGTCATGTCAAGCTTGTCCATGTTAAATAGGTCCAATCTAGCAAACAATCAAAGTATGATACAGTATTCTAGATGGATTTTGTGGATACTTAGAAGTATCAGGCATGCAACTCAACTCGGACACCAAAGGCAACTCCGCATAAGGTAAAAAAAAAAAGTATTAAAAAAGACAAACAAAACAACAACAACAAAGAAGCCAAATACTAGTGCAAGGTATGAGAATGAGAAGTCGCGTGCTGCAGTTCTGTGTTTTGTCCATAGGTGGCAGTATCATTAGGAAACCGTAAGGCAGGATAAAGGCCTTTCAGGACTGGCGTTTAAGATGATTTAAACATAAACAAACCTGATTTGAGTACATTTTCAAAATATATTGTCCTGATGCTTCACACCAAAACACCTGCAAACATGTTATTCTCTTTGTATGATAAAAGTGGTATAAGATGGTATAAAATGGAGTTTAAAAACACAATTTCAATTCAGTTTAGCTAATTTTAATCCCTTTATTTCTGATTCAGTGGTTTTATAGATTGATTAATCCAAGGTGTGAGCAAACTAAGCTGCTGCTTATGGCCCCGTGGCCAGGAGGAAGCTCTAAGCATTGCTGTTTTCCCTGCCAAAATAGACTTCAGTGGGTTATACACATGGGTATGATGTGGACCAAGCTGTGGCTTAATTACCAAATACAATGGATAAAGTTTCTGTTTAGCTCACATATTTTCTTGGAGATAGATGTGTTAGTTTAACACAAACACAGCAAATTAAAAGGACATAAAAAATAATACGTATCAGAAATTATGGTGAGCTCTTTAGATCTCACTACAAAATATCCTGGAAGGGTGAAATAAAGGTTTGTAATTGTTTTCATTAACATCAACAAAAACGGTGTTTAGGTTTTTTAATTGAAGCAGTTTTTCCAGCTTGTGGATTAATTTATTATTTATTTATTTATTTATTTATTTATTTATTTATTTATTTATTTATTTATTTATTTATTTATAAAGCACCAATTCACAAAACATGTCATCTCAAGACACTTTACAGAGATAATTCAACCAGATCACAATCAGATTGGTTCAAAGATTTCTATCCAAGGAAAACCTGTTGACTGCATTTACTCATGAATTCGATGGATGGATTTATTTATATAGATTATATCTATATTTTCTAAATCTTTTGTTTTATTCATCTTAAAGACTACAAATGAAACGTGGCCAGTGGGAGACATGGTGAAACACATCTGGTTCCTGTACATTGTCCCTAAAAAATAAACTAACATTCAAACATTATTCCCTGCCGTAATGCAGAAATAAGCTTATCTGAGAGTGAGCCCTAAATTTATTTTCTGCTTAAGGTCCCATTCAGTCTTGGCTGAGCTATGACTCCTTGTCAGGTGGATTGCAGTGTTTCTATTTGATAATTTTTTTTTTTTTTTATGAATTACAATGTTTGCAATTTGAACGTTAGTTAAAACCCACATGCTGTTCACCATAATAAGCCTTGTTAAAAAAGTGCTTCCAGTAATAAAGAAGGGAGGAAAAATGAAGCTGGATGCTTCCTATCAAAAGTCAATTAGCATAGGGCCCCCCCGACTTTCCCATCTGGTGATTAGGACCTGTAAGGAATCCCACATTCCTTTGTACAACTTGATGTATAGACACAGCCCACCTCAGGGAATTTGACAAAAAAAATATTATTTCTATTTTCTTTTTTTTACTCTGTGACACCTTCATATGTTTTGGGTTTTATAATGGATGGGTTTTATAATCAGCGGTTTTATAATCATCTGTTTCTACATTGATTTCAGTGGTGTTTTTATTTTTGTTAGTTGTTTTTGGACAAAGCTTTTCAGTGTGTGTTTCCCTTGCATAGTTAGGGCTGAAGGCTGTCTGGATTCAATATCTATGATAGTATATTTAATGTTGACCCCAAAAAAGGTGAAGGAATAGAAGATAGGAGCAGGAAATAGGAGCTACAGTATTCTGAGTGAGGCCTATACTGTATATAAAACAACATGTTAGCCAAGATCAGTTCTACTTAGAAACAAGTGATTGCATGTTAATGCTGAGAAAATCACTTTATTCTTGAGCGTTGCATTTATTTGAGATGCTAATTAGGGGGGAAAAAACGGTCTCCATGCAAAATAAATAGCAAATAAAAATATATTTATATATATATATATCCTCAGTTGTGTATAAAACATTCTTTATAGGCTTTGCTGATAAATCAATAATTACAATCTTAATAAATAAAATGTAATCAACGTAATTAATACAACTGTCATTTTATATTTTTATAAGGTTTGATCGATCTATGATTTTAAGTTTATTCGCTGCTCTTTATGTAGTTTAATAAAATAAGCAAATAATCTCGGCTTTCAGTACAAATGCAGACACTTCTTTGGAATCAAATAACGCACAAAACTGATGCCAACCTTTAAATGAGGCTTAATTACAGTTGTTGATGCAAGAGTGCTGCTTGCAGTTTTCTGTTCATTAGAATTAAAAACAGCAAATACATCAATTTGACACAAACAGAAGTCCTGCAGTATGGCATAATTAATCACACTGTGACACAATCTTCATCTAATGAGTTTTCCCCCATTGTAACTGGTTTGGCATACTTCAAAGTTCTAAACTTTAAAGTAAGGAGCGAGGAAGCAGGCATTTCTGTACAAATAATCACAACACAGTTACATCAAAACAGACAACCTGGGCCCCGTTTCTAAAGGTTAAATTAGAAATAACTTGAAGTAAGTTCTTGGATATATATCTGCATTTGGTTTCAAAAAGCCTTGAAGCCGTTACCCTGATTCAGCTTAGCACTGGTCATTACGCTAACTGAGGTCTGTCACAGGGTTTGGTGAAATTATCCTTAGTCAGTTGCACATTTGAGCTGAGACCTGACACAAGGAAAGTGTTTTAGAGGAACGTGTAGCTGGTAAGAAGCAAATACTTTTGATTAGATATATATTTTCATTCCTGCCTTTATTGATTTTTTGAGTATTTAAGTTATCAAAGTAAAAAAATTATATCAACAAAATTTTGAGGCATTATTATCTATAATTCTTGCTTTGTTTTTAAATAAGTGTTGTGCCAATGATAGAATTTTAATCTTCTTTCAAATCACTTTTAGACACTGACTTGGTTTCTGCCATGCAAAATCTTTGCTTCTTTGGTCTTAATGATCTCCATATGATGCCATTTATATTTAAAGCAGAAGTAAGTAACAAACTCTTTTCTGCTTGCTATGCCATGACCCGGTGGCAGCTTCTCATCCCTGTTCTCATTAGCTTTAGAGCAGCTCGATTTAAGACCATTGGTATCAATAGCCACATGACCTTAACCGCACAATTCTCATGGTAGTTGAGCACTTCCAAAATTTAGAGGTTTATGACATGGTGGAGCCAACAAAAAAAAAAGAAGAAAAAAAAATTATAAATTGTCAGGAAGAGCAGAGACAACATAAATCGGATCAGGGCTCTATTTTATTAAACCAAAATGAGGGATTAAGTCAGAATTTTCCTGATATTCTAGTAGGAAAAATGCACAACTGCTATTTATCTCATTTAAAAAAAAAAAAAATTTAGTTGAGAAAGTAAAATATCTCACAGCAGAAAAAAATCTGCCTGCTCAACTCAGACATGAATGACTGGCTTATTGTTTTCCTCAAACATACTTTAGTAAATCACAGGCTTACAACTTTGAATCCAGCTTATTTCATATAGTCAGATATAGTACAAATCCCCTTTTCTAAAATGTTTTTCCTTTTTCTTAATATTTAATCACATAACACTTAAATAAATGTATTTATCTTTTATTTAAATTATGTATGACATTTGTGTTATTTCTGGGGCATCACTGAATACCTATAACAGTCTAATGAGACCCCTCCTGGATAACATTTTTATGCTCTAGAGGAAAGAAGTTGTCCATGCAGCTAGAATACTGACTTCATATCACCTTTTGCAACATTTCAATGTATTTTTAAGGATTTTATATTTAAAAACTGTTTTCAGTTTACTGGGAAGAAGGGTGGACATGGTAGACACATCCATGTACACTCTGATGGCATTTTACCAGTGCAAGTCCAGGACGGTGTCCCAGCATGCTGCATTCTTCAGGGAGCACAAATCAGGCTTCCATTGTAAGCTCGTTATTCATCACTGTGTGTTGGCAAATCGCTCCACTCTCACAGTGGGCAGCTGGCAATGCCAGCACTGCTGTGTCAAAATAATGATGGTACAATGCACGGTTTTCTGTTCCATTATGAATTCTTTTTGTAGTCTTTCAAAATGCAGTGTACTAAACAGAAATACCCATAAGAAAAGTCTTTTAAGGCTGTTGTTGTTGTAATCCTTTATGTGTATTTTCCTGTTTGTGGATTTCTTGTTTTTAGAACCTATGTTAACATCCAGATTTTACTACAGTAAAGAACAAAAAAAAGCCTTTTTATCCCTACTAAAGATTTAAGCTAAGTGTATAATATAACTGATAATTTCTCTTTGTATCATCTTTCTACATGGTCTTGAGTCCTCTCATAGGCTTTCACAGAGATACGATAGACACAATATGTTCTCTAATAGAGTATGGAAATTTTTTGTATGACAGATCGAGATAGAAATGGGTCCCAGATAACCCTAGTAGTGACTGGCTAAAAGAAAAGGGCCCTCAAGTTGTAACATATTTATAACCTGGGAAATTATTAGACTGTCACAAATACAGAGCCATGAAAAGAACTCTCTGCATTTAACTCATCCCCTCGGGGAGCAGTGGGCTGCCATTGTGCAGCACCTGAGGGTCAGTGCTGGGTTATGGGTCTTTGCTCAGGGACCCAGAGTGGCAGTCTGTGAGATTCCAAGGACCTTTGGACTTCAAGCGCAATGCCCTAACCACTAGGCCGCCACTCCTAATTCATTGAGGACAAATAAGAATACTTTTTTTTTTTTTTAACCATCAGTTATTTTAATTCTTCAGTAATTCTTTATCTTGAAAAAGATTGTGGAAAAAGCGATTTTACTAAAAGAAAAAAAACATAAAAAATTATAATATTTATCATTGGTTTGAGTGGAAAAGGTTAAATAGCTTACACGAGGGCAGATTTCAAAGAACTAAAACTGACTCAGATAATGTTGATGAATCATTTCTTTTACTATTAAGTAATTATTTAACATAACACTCTGGCTGTGACTCCCAGCATATCTCAGTTCTTTAAGTTTTTGGTTTTATGGTAAAGCTATTTTTAAGTTCATGCATAATATGTGGAGGGCAGAGTAAGATTTTTGAAGAATGAAAAACAGAAAAAAGAAAAAAAAAGGAAACTGACCTTAACAAGGTAGTGAAGCAGTGCTCTAACATAAAAAGTTATAGAGTTAGAATGTGGACGGGATGCCTATGCTCTGAAATACATCTGAAGCTAAGTGTTCCACGAAATCAATGAGAGTGGACTGAAAAATTTGACATTAGTGTGTAGCTAATTCAATTAATTTCAGTTCAGTTTATTTATATAGCGCCAACTCACAGCACGTCATCTCAAGGCACTTTACAGTTCACCAGATAATACAGTCAAATTGATTCAAAGTTTTCTATCTAAGGAAAACCAGTTGATTGCATTGACTCGAATGCAATCGCTCACACTAATGCTTGTAGTGACAGTGGAGAGGAAAAATTTATTGAACTAACAGAATCTGCAGAGTAGGAGAATGATAATGATAATCAAGATAAACGACTTACCTTTGACTTTGAGACATAAATGTTCCAGGCCATCTAAATTAGCAAATGTAAAGAGTAAAACTGCTTTGACAAAGATACTAAAAATTCTCGATCATTTTAACACCTAATTTAATCAACCCATTAGAATTATCCAAAGGAGTAGACCTAAAAACTTTTTCTTTTTTTTTTTATGTTAAACCTATTTTTGCTCCAACCAAAGTTAACAATCAAAGAGTCAGGTTTAAAAGCCATTATGGCCCAATATTTTAGTTTATCTTTGGGTGCAAAATATGACCTTCAGGACCAGATTAATATAATAATAGACCATACAGTTTTGCTTTTTTCTAACTGATGTGGGTAAAACAAAAAAAAGACTGGTTAGTTACTTTATGATTCATGGACATGTTGAAATAACTTGATATTAATACACAGCAACTGGGATGAATAGACAACCAGATATCCTTGATGAAATTCCTGATAATTACCAAAACATGGTGAATTAGTCTGATATGCAAAGCTTGAAAGCATTGTTTAATCCACTAAATTTAGGGTTTATTCAGAGAAGACTTCCTCGTGGTTGAGGTTGATGGACAAGCTAAGAATATGTACACGAGTAAATCCCAGACTTGATCTGTCTGTGCCTTTCTTGTTTTGTTTTTTTTTTTCACACCCCTCAAAAGTAAATGGGTGGATCAGTGAATCAGTCTGTCATCTCTGTCAAATTTGAATTGCTGCTAAGTGGCAGCTGCCATCTAGTCACAGACTATAATGTTACCAGATCCTACACTTAACGTTCTGTGCTGATCTCGGAGTGCTAAACTTCTTTTTCTTTCCGCTTTCAAAGTTTTTTGTGAAGGCAAGGAGATGAGAAAGATATGACTCATCTTAGTTTCTATCTAAATATTTTAATTCTCTAAACTTTTAAAAAGAATATCACTGATAATCTGAGTCCGGCCAAAATGTATCTTAAAACTCACTGGTTCGGAAAAAAAAAATATGAGCAGCTAATTAGGCTGCAGCAGTTGACACAAGTTGCAGAGCTGCATTGATTCCTCTTGTGAAGGTGGGAGGTTCTCAGCAAGAGTCTATTTCACTGTTTTTATATTTATTTGAAACTCTACAGCTGGAGGTCCACTGGCAGCAGCCCCAGGCAGGTGATTCAATTTCTGTGCTTGGAAATAGATACGTGATTTTTGTGGAAGCCAACTGATACATGTATCTGAAACCCAGGAGGACACTGTGCTCATAAATCACTGGATGCAAATAATTATGCACCAAGGACTGAGAGCAACAATTCCCCTTTGGGATACTGGACATTCTACTTTACAGTAATATGCTATTTCTTGGGAATTGTGGCTCTTTTCTGCTATTAATGCCATATTTCTTTGTGAAAAATGAAAAGCACTGTCATTGGCTCTGACTGAAAGTCCCATACAGACTTAGATGATCATCTAAATCTAAACTTTACTTACTTGAATGTAATTGATTCACATTTGAAGAGAAATTGGATGCACACTCAAGGAATATGCATAAAACATTCTGCTCTCCAACTCCACCTTCAGAAGATAAATTCAGTAGTCATGCTTGCTCTGATGTCATATTCTTCTTTCATGTGAAAATCTAACAATTAAATCTCTCAGTGGGGCTCCAGGATTACGCATTTTCTAAGTGTTGACTGAATGCAATCAACGGCCTGTGTTACATTCCCACACCTACCTCCTTAGAAACACATCCCGCTAAGAGACACAAACAGTCAAGACTTGGCAAATAAAGGCACACAGGTACATAATTATTTAGATATTTTTACCCGTTCCCCATTGTATCCAATTTCACAGCTCTATCAACTCACAGAGTTGATGAGTGGGAATAGGTGTTCCTTGGATCAGTCCCATGGTAACAAAATGTAACAAATATAGACGCTTGGTTAAAAGAATGCTGAGCTAACAGTGGAATAATTAGTATGATGGGGAAAAAAGGAAAACCAACAATAACTGATATAAAATATGAATTTAATGAATAGAAATAGACTCTGGGATTTTCTTAAATGACTTCACAACATTTGATAATATTTACTAATGTTCCTTTTCTTTGCTTCTGCATACAGCTAAGTCATTACAGAATGAGGGACAGAGACAATACAGGAACACACCAACCTTGTCGCTGCCTCCAATTTTCTTAAAGACTTAAAGATGGCATTCTACTGTAAATCAATAAGTCTCCTTGCTATTGGCATGAGTGTGAGCTGAGTCAGCCTAATTACCCCTCTGGTGCGACCTTTAAATCACACAAATGAGCACAAATAAATATTGATCATTTCAACTCGCTTTAACTCATTAGAGAGTGGAATGAACAAATGAAAGGTACACTTTTGGTACCACAACAAACATGAGGGGTGTATTCTTTATTTTGGAAAACCAAACTGAAGCAGGATGTTCTTCAGAAAGCTTTGTTTAATATTTAATAATTAATAATAAAATGTAGAACCTGCCTCTTCTCTTTGCACTGGCTGTCTAAACCATAATCATCATTTGATGCGTGTTGAAAACAGGAAGTCTGACAAAGATTTGGAAAACTGATATTTCACAGTTAGTTCCAACCTTTTTTCAGATTTTTAAGTTTAATATTATACAACCTTGAGTATAAGAGTTAGGAGGACATACAGTATGGTCTATTATCAAAACAACAATGGTGCTTACTAACCATCTGCAATATGTAAGGCCATGAGGAAGGCTGCACTGCTCCAGTCTTTCTTGTATCATTAATTTGTAGAATTAATTTGTGCAAACTTTACAGCATTATTGATTGACCAAGAAAAAAAGAAAATACAACTCAGGGACATATGTCTTAATCCTGTCAGTCAACTTTATTAGGTGCAAACGACTTGTTTGGTAAGAATATAAAATGAGAAGAACCTTTTTAAAACAGTAAAATTTTGACCTTCTTTATTAAAACTGTATGAGAAAATCTAATTTTCTAGTCCTCTTTTTAAAAACATGATGAAACATGAAAATGTGACAGCACTGATTTTATTTGCTGAGGCTGAGTCATTTAAAGAGGATCTCAGTTTCAAAGCATTGCTTTAACAAATCTGATCTCTGACAGCTTTATTAGGAACTTCTGTGGTTTTTCATTTGTGCTTGTTTCCACAAAAGAAGGACAATGATTGCCGCTGTGGTGCACATTGATCTTTGTGCTGAATTTCAGTGCTAACAAAGGCCAATCAAGGGCTTTGGCTTTCTCAAAAAACAGTGGAAGAATATTAGAATCACAGTGGGTTTTCAAGGTTGAAGACTATACAATCTCAAAGTGCTTAATGTTTTGGTTTTGTTTTCCCAATACTTCTTGAGCCATAACCAAAAGAAAATACAATGGAGATGTTTGATGTCAGCCTGGAATAAATCTTTATCATTGTATAAATCTTAATCTTTGTATCAAAGACCGGAAAAAAGAGCAAAGGAGTCCAGATTAATATATTGGCACTGCTGTGCCTTTATTTTTAAAGGCATATTAGATCATGATCAATTATAGCACAATTAGTGAATCTTTGAGACAGACCTAGAGAGTTTGAGAGAGGTAAGGCTAACTGAATTATCATTAAAGGTCCAATATTATACAACATTTGAAAATAAAAAAAATCATCAATGAGGTCCCAGAGGTCAGATTAGGCAGAGAGGATGAACCAAACGTCTTCTTATTCAGCCCTCCTATGGATGAGCTGTTTTGGCTTTCCACGCCCCCACTCTCCAAGTGGAAGAAGACTGTGCTCTCACATCCTCCAATCAGGACAGCCAGTCATAGACTAGGAAACCGTAATAATACATTTGACAAAGGCCATAGCTTGACCAGTTGGCTGCTGCAGACCACACTGGTAGGCTTATTTCTATTTCTATTTAAACATATGGGGAATTCTTTTTTAAACACTCTTTTGAGCACATCTTAAGAAAGGCAACGATAGAGGTGAAAGGGTTTTGTTCATTTTTTAATCTCCTACATAGGATTCAGGACACGTATAACTTACAAAATGTTTATAATATAAATTGCATAATAAGGGACCTTTAAGGTGCTGTTTTATTACCCTCTGCCCCAAAACATGCATAAGTTTACATCAATGAACAATTCCCAGAGTTCAAAATGGTTACTGTTATTATTGCTTCCCTTGTGTATTTGATTGAGCTGTGTGGTGCCATTGTTGATGTAATGCCAGAGGACAATTAATTAGCTTACAAATTCTGTCTTTGAGTCAAGAAATGATGCCAAATCTAACTCCAGAAGCTGGTTAGCAAAATATTCTAACCATTCACAAACCTTTAAGGATCCTTTGTGGGCCCTAATTAAAAATCCTTCTTAATTTCTTGACATTATGATCTGAGTCCAGTTTTTTACTTGTTGACTTTTTTGTACACCAATTCTAAAACTGAAGTACAAATGAGAAAAATTAAACCATTAACTTATAGATCTAAGTCACAGTATTAGTTATAATTTGTTCCTTGTCGGAGGTCTGCTCTCTCCCAGTGCTTTTCTAGTTTTTAATGTAATGTCTTACCTGTAGCCAAATCATTAATGGAAATATTATCAGAGGACAAAGACCAGTGCAGTAGAGTCCCAATATCATAGGGGGAAACCAATCCCATGCACCAGGATGCATCGTGGTTCTAAACAAAACAAAAAATGAACATCCCCATCCATTTGAGCTTCCATTTAAAGAAATGGATCAAGACGGATCAAGACTTAGTTTATTAGTTATTTTCAAAACGGCGGATGGTTTTTGTTGAGTGTTGTTCAGTAGTGGCAAGTAGAACTCTCCGGTTGATCTGAGGAGAGAAAGCAGGCTGACCAGGAAGGAGCTGGTTGATGACAACTAATGACTGATTGATTTTCTTACTGGAGAGAAGAAGAGCAGGTAGCATGGATCTGTAAGGGTTTTATTCAGCCGGCTTTGCAGACTGTTCCCCAGAAGTCCAGGAAAATGTGAGTGAGATCCGAGAGCATTAGTACTTGCAAGGGACTTTGTGCTGGAGAGCACACAGGCAGGTGATGAAGACTGAGGACTTTTGCACACAGGTAAGACCTTTTCTAGAAAAACAGCAAAACCTCAGAGACCCTAACAGTTCTAGAGGCTCTCATTTGCATTTTTTAGCACCCTAGATGTCTTTCTACAACCTACTCACTTTAATTAATTCTCCTTCATTTACCCTCATTGAAATAAATCAATAGCATGGGTTTCACTTAATTCATAAAATTTTCTTTTTGCTCTATCCCTGCTGATACTGTGTGGCAAAATGGACCTATAAATGCAGCTTAAGTGAGGTGGAACAAGGTTGAAATGAATAAATAGATTAATTTGCTAAACAAAATGTCAGCCGTGTTAATTAAACTTAAGGCTAAGTTAGTTTATCAAGTTTGAATTTTGGTCTAATTTTTGAAACCAAATTTTGGAAACAATGTTATCTGATATGGTAGTGGATAATTCAGATACTTTTATCTCACTTTATATTGTTTTTCAGTACTAAGGCTCCTGATCCTTTGAGCCATTTGTCTTTTCTCCAACATTTATACACTTTTTTCTGAAGCTCAAAAGGCAGTCCCAGAGGTTTCAATTAGAAAAGTGCAGTATATCTGAGTGTAGTTCCTTTAATAGTAGAGTGATCTCCTGAGTGTTGCTGAAGGGTTTGGGGGAAAAGAGTTTTGCCGTCTCTAACTTGGGTTAATTGGGTTTCTTTTAGCTTCTCCCTGTACCAGTGCATAAAAGGGAAACAGGGAGAATTATTTTTTGTGTCCTGAAAATTTTGTCTTTCTGCACAGGCAAAAACTTTGGTGATATTTACCTCGTTTGCACTAAGCAATAATTTGCTTTGCATCTGAATCTCCACTTACTGTATTCTTCACATTCATCAGCACACTCACAGATTACTGTCGTTCTTCAATTAGAAAGGGTTACGTAGACCATATATCCATGCTAGTAATAGTTTTCCAAAAAAAAAAAAAACATTATTTAACAAGCAGAATAATAATATTGACCATATATTTAATGTATTGTGTGTCCTTTCAGCATTAAAAGTCATCAGGGCAGATATGCAAGGCATCTGTTAAACATCTTGAGGTAGATTGCATGTTTTGGAACCCAATACATAAACACAGTTTCCTTCTTTTACCAAAGAGAGTTTAAGCTTACGAATGTTGTAAGCAAAAACAAGTAAGCTTAGTGAGAATGTAATGATACATGCAACTGAACTGATGAGGTGATTGATATTATGTACTAAGATCTTATAACAAACTTTTCTTCCCATAGTCTTATGACTGTAAACTTACAGAATCAGAATTACTTTATTAAAAAAAAGCTGGATATTCTCTTGCAGCGCAACTGTTTACAGAAGAACTAAATATTAGACTTGTTGATACTGATTTCTCTTCTCTGCAACAATACAGTTCAAGTGCCAGAGCTGGCTTCAGGCAGCTGCAGAGGAGAGAGATCTGTTCTCACATTAACTTTGTAAAAAAGTTGGTGGATGGATGGTGTCACAAATATTTAGCATTTCACATGTCTTGTATTGAAACACATTGCATTGAACTCTGCAGGTCAGTGCAAACACATAACAAAGCTCACCTTGTTGTCTTCATCATAATAGGTCTTCCATGACAATGATAAAGCTCTGTGTTTTATTTAAAGTGCATTAACATTGTATTTACAATGTTTTATTTTTACTTCACTCTATTTCTCCTCCATTGTCCTCATCTTCATAATTCAATAACATATATTTATGATCCCATAAAGATTAAACTGGATGAAAACATCTTCCCAAAAAATTTCAAAGGACAATTTATTTCTGCAATATATTGCTTACATTCTGTTTCTTTGTCTTATCAACTACCTAATTAATACAAATTGTGCAAACCTTTCAGTCAGTTTAAAGGCTATATAAATCACCTGAAAGTCTGCACAAAGAGAAATGTGAAAATAATATGGCTAGGCAACCTTATCAATACCAATTACCATAATTGAGTGGCAAATAATCATTTCTAAACGGGCTTCTCTCATTTCCCTTACATCCTGACATCCCATTTGTTATAGACGTTGTGATGGAGAAAAGATAAGATAAAAAGTCGTAAATATACACAAATGTATTTGTAGAGCATTTCTTCTAACAGGGGAGTACAACTTAATTTCCCATGGCTAAAATATACAATGTTGGGTGATTAATATGATTCTTGGCCATTTGTTCTGCTGAAAGCCTCTTTTGGAATTGTATAATCAACATGCCTTACTGAATTTAGCTTAGAATTTGTAACAAAAAATGATATACTGTAAAGAGTTTTTTTCTTTCTTCACTAAGATTAGCTATAGCAAAACGATGGTTGTGACCATTAGTCTCCCTCATAGTAAAGAAAGAAAATTAACTAAAGACCTCCACCTGTCTTTGAAAGTGTTTATTTCCTGATTCTTGGAGGCCAGTGGTTTTAAAAGGATTTGGTGTTTGTCTCCTGTCTCCTGGTCGTGTCCTGGCACTTCTCCGCTGAGCCTCAGACATATGCTACATTTGTATAGCTTGCAATTTTTGTAGTTCTTTTTCAGAAGGCTGTGGAAGGATCGATATAAGAACAATCCTCCATTGCATTTAGCATGTCCCACCGTTACATCTGGAAGACTTTAGATTTGCCACAGCAGTCTAGATGCAGCACAGTAGTCAGGTCTTTTTACTGCTTTTAACTAATTTATTGCTTAATGCTAATCATTGTAATGGTTCCCAAATGCGTATATAAAATTAAAACAACTAACAAACATCCCTCTTGGAGCATGAAGTTTGTTCCAAAAACATGTAAGAAATGTAGAGCAATTATAGTGCTCATCATACTTTAAACAAATCCTGAGTTGAGCTCACCAACATGCCACTATATTTGTTAAACATGTTTGCATGTTACAGGTCGGTAGCACAAATCTGAATGGACATACTATCTGTTTGCAAAAGTAGATTCATTTGCACCAACGCTCTTATAGAAATATTAGGGCAGTCACAACTTAGATTACATCTAAACATTGTCTCATTGGATGTCTTCTTACTAAGACATGGTTGATAGGAATGACAAATATCTGAGCAAGATAGAGACAAGGCCATCCCATATGGCTGGCATATGGCACAGCTAAGGGTTAAAGATGAAATACCCAACTAGTCAGTCAGCTTGCCATAAAAGGTTCTTGTTGTGAAGGGCATTGGAACTTAAACTGGCACTAGTGCCACATGTTCCCTTCTAATAAAGCCCTGCATAATTCAGGTGCCAGTTTGATGCAAAGCTTGGAGATGATTACCCTGGACAATACAAAACTAATGTTTCAGCAGTAGGATATTAAAAAAAAAAAAAAAAAAAAAAAAAAAAAGCTCCCTCTGAATTCCTCAGTATGCAATGTCCTCCACCAGTTCCAATAGTGCTCTTAAATAAAATTAAGCAACTATTCATGGACACAATTTATAATCTTCACTTTATCCAGATTATGAATCATCACAACTGACCTGTTAAGAAATATTCCTGAGATCTGCCATCTTGTTGTATTGGAGAAGTACAGTACTATTCCGATCATTTACATTTATTTTATACTCCTTAGCTCACAGCCACAGCCCAATGTGTATCTAGACCTACACTTGATAAAAAAAAAGGAAAAAAGATCAGTTTATTCTAGTTCTAGTATCCAGATATTTCATTTGACTGCGTTTTATACTGTATAGTCTTTTTAAAGCATTAAAAGTTTAAAATCATTGAAAAACATTAGTTTCAATGTCTTTGAGTTTAAATAAAATGAAAATAGTAACATTTTTGTGTATTTGAAAAGTGTTAGTACTTTTTAACTTGTTAATGCATTACATTGCAGACTTTTTGTGATTATGCATGCCTTATACCTAATAATTTAAAACCCTCCTTCTCACATAAAGCCTTAAATGGCCAAGCTCCATCTTATATCAGATATCTGATTGTTCCTTATGTTCCTAACAGAGCACTTCGCTCTCAATCTGTAGGTTTACTAGTGGTTCCTAGAATTTCTAAAAGGAGAATGGGAGGCAGATCTTTTAGTTATCAGACTCCTCTCCTGTGGAATCAACTACCAGTTTTATTCCGTGAGGCAGATACCCTGCCTATTTTTAAAAGTAGGCTTAAAACGTTCCTTTTTTATAAAGCTTATAGAGTGGCTCAAGCCGAGCTATCTCTATAGTCATGCTGCTATAGGCTTAGACTTCAGGAGGACATAGGGACCTCTATTTCATCATTCTACTTGATTCTATCTCTATGCTCCCACTTTGCAGAATCCGTTAGTTCAATCTCTGTTATAGTCTCTCTGCTTTTTTCTCATGGTAGCTTTGCCTTGTCTATTCCTGTTTGGTTGTGACACCATCCTGGAGAGAAATATCAGCTGTGCTGCTGCCATCAATACCTTTGTTTATAGATGTTGGAGATTGCCCTTTTTTCAGTGTAGTCCTGTTTCTCTGAGTGTGACTGGCTGCCTGTGCTCTCTTCATCCTGTAACATGGGATTTGGGTCAGAGCTTGTCTGCCTGGCTGTGTGTTTCCTGGACGAGGCCGCCTTTTACAGCTGCTTTTTGTATCTCTGCTTCTGTCTCCTTGAACCCCAGTCGGCCTCAGCAGATGGCCACTCACACTGAGCCTGGTTCTGTTTGAGGTTTCTTCCTGTTAAAAGGGAGTTTTTCCTCTCCACTTTCGCTACTACCATGCTTAGTGTGAGGGATTGAGTCGATGCAATCATCTGGTTTTCCTTAGATAGAAAACAGTGAATCAATTTGACTGGATGATCTGGTGAACTGTAAAGTGCCTTGAGATGACGTGCTGTGAATTGGTGCTATACAAATAAACTGAACTAAATTTAATTGAATTAACACGAGGCCCCAGACTATCTTCCATAGAGTTCCATAGAGAGATGAGAAACATGTGAATCTGGAAAGTCCCCAACACTTATTATATCTTAGGCATTTTAATTGGGTGAATGCTGCTGTGAATACTACAAATATTTGGATCTTCTAATTGCAGTATATTTATTTTTTGTTGAGTGCTGAGTTAAATAGCCAAAAAATTGTAATATTTAATTTCTTCTTATTTCATGAAACTTGCACAAAACATTCAAATTAGGAAAAAAATGCCTTTCAGTTTGCTTTTCCCTTCTGTAGAGAGGAGACTGAAAACATAAACATTGAATAAATATGTCTTTAGATTAAGCTGCACTTTTCATGATATTTCAGCTTTTCATTACAAAATCTCTCATAATTTCACATTTCAGACAAGGTAGCCTTTGTGTTTTGCCAAAATATTTGCAATTGCAAAGCTAGATTCTTGCAGAAAAACAGGAGTCATTGTGGAGAAACGTAGAGCTTCCCACACAGAACAGAATTTGAGAAACAATAAACGGCAGATCTGAGCCACAGACTTCCTGTGGTGCAGTTAAACCACATGAGCCAAACGGAACTCTGACAATAAAAAAACAGAAAAGATGGGAGTGCTTCTTATCTTCCACCTCATTGATGGTCTATTTCATGGCTTGCAGCAAGCAAAACTGTGTCTGATTTAAAACATGCGAGTGCTTCGGCTCTCAGGCTTGTGTGTTTTCTTGGTTACTTCAGCGCTAAGGCTGTTTAAGTTCATGAACAGAAAAGGGACATCACAGGTGAGGAGGATGCGGTAACCTGACTTACAACAGATGCCAAAAATAAGACAAAGTCTCAAAGATTCACACAATCAGAGTAATTATCAGGCATAAATGAACGGAAGGTGCAACCATCTCAAACGAACAAAGTGATTTCACAGATCACTGACGCCCTTTTCTGGAGATGGCAAATTAATGGCCGCGCTAGATTTTTTTTTTCTTTTTTCCTGTGGTGGAAGTCCTCCTGAGTGCAATAACATTGAGTGTAAAAGGGCTTGCCATCAAAGAGGTGAAATCGTTTTCTGCTCTGGACGTAGAGAGAAGTAAATAGGGAAACTGATAATGAGATTCCCCTAATTGGAAATTAACAGAATCTTGTTAATACGATTCTGTTAATTTAAGATTTATTTCCTTATTGATTCATTTACTCCTTCTCCGGTGAGTGCAAAATGATGTGAGAGGATAGTTACCAAGCAGCCCTAAATGACTAAGAATTGAATTTATAGCATGTCATTAATCACACTGGAGATCATGAATTAGGATGCAGATTTACTTTGTGCCTGCAGATACTGTGAGCAGCAGACTGCGAAAACCAGTGTACTCAAATTGTTGCTGATGTCAAGCTGTAAAAGTTATACCATTGCTCTGATCTAATTTGCATTTTGGCATTTCTGATAATATATATGTATGGATGGAATGGATATTAGGTATATAGACATTTATACATATATATAGACACATAATAAATGAAAAAGTTGTGAGGGAGGCTATAAGAGAACATGTAATGAATCGGGTTTAAATCTGTTGTCATACTGAATGTACAGGAATAAATTCTGGAAATATCTCTCCTAAACCTTATTTAAGAAGCAATATGAAGTAACACAAATGCTTGAGCAAAGCCTACAATCCATTATCTAATAGAAGATTCTTCCATAAATCTGTACTTGTCTATGGGTAGTACATTTACTCCACTTCACTTTGCTGAAATGATGGGCCTACCTGCTTCCAGGAAGTACGAAAAGTGCTGAACATTTTTCAGGTACAGTTTATTTAGCAAATACTGTTAGATTAGTTTTTGCTTAAAAGTTCTACACACAATATCCTATTATGAAAAAGTTTTCTTGTAGTTGTTGCAAATCTATTACAAATATATAAAAAAACAAAAAAAAACACGTTTGCATAAATAGTCTCAGATTATGGTGTGAAGCTTTAATCCCATTAACAACAGTCCATTTAGCATCACTGCAAGCAGTAAATTGA
This sequence comes from Cyprinodon variegatus, assembly GCF_000732505.1. Lineage (NCBI taxonomy): Eukaryota > Metazoa > Chordata > Actinopteri > Cyprinodontiformes > Cyprinodontidae > Cyprinodon > Cyprinodon variegatus. Next base: position 257,414 of record NW_015150521.1, on the reverse strand, counting down.
TCTCTTCTGCTGTTTTTAACCAGGACAAATAAAAATTTAATATTTACTTCTGACAGATATTTAGACACACCCTATTTTCTCACATAATGATTATAATAAAATAATAAAAAAGCCTTCTTTCTGCACTGGAGGCTTGAAAATTGGAGGCAATATGTAGCCTTCATTAGCCTGCAGGGAAATTACAGATGACATTAAAATACCACAGTTTGATGCACCCATTTGTTTTTTGCTTGATCAGTGAATTTTCTAATTTCACTAATTTCACAGCCTAATTTTCTAAAAGACAGTGCAAAGGCCTAGTAATAGCAGGTAACTGACCTAACAGAGTCAAAAGATTGGCTTTCCAGAAATTCTTTGTTCTCGTTTAGTTTGAAATCGCTATTTTCACTACTTTAATAATATGTTAGTGATGTTTTGTCTATTTTGATTAATAGGTGGTATATTTTATAGTTTCCATAGTTGGATTTTATTAATCTTTTTTGTCTTTAATGAATGTTATGGGAATTTTTCATTTTGTTTTTTTACAGTGATAAAAACAAGTAACTGTAAAAACAAAAACAAAAAAGGGTCCTTTAGCAGATCTTTATGTCTTTTTTTAATCATTCATAAAATATTGAATGGCATACTTTATTAAAAATCTTTATCGTCATTATGCAGACAAAACACTATTTCACTGTTTCGCTTAGAAAGGACAGATAGAAATTAAAAAGACTTGTGGAAAATATGCACTGATGGTCTGATTGTCAGGAGGGTTATTTGTGCATCTGAATATGGAGGCTCTGCTTTTTTTCAATCAGTAATGCCCCTGACCCACTTCCAGATGTTTGATCGAGCTGAAATATTGCATTTGACGTTATTTAAATCTCTATAGATTAAGTAGCAAATTACAGCTCTGAACTATTTGTGGTTTCTGACTTGCAGGTGTTTGAACTGAGTAAAGTCTGAAATGGAGCCTGTTGAGTGTCGAGCAGTGATCCGGTTTTTCTATTGGAAAAAAGAAACTCACACCATGGGAGACTTTAAAAAAAGTTAAAGTAACTTATGGTGATGATGCCTGTTATGTGACCTGGCAAAATGTTTTACAAGGTTATATTATGAGACATTATCACTATAAGTTACTTTCATTTGATCAAATGTCTCCCATTGTGTTCATCCTTTCAAATGCAAAAACTCGGATTGACTTAGTTTTAACACCAGCAAATCAAAAACCACAATTATTTCAGAGCTGAAATTTGCTATTTAATCTACAGATTACCTACGGTAACGGTATCAGCATTACCTCTACTCATGGGTGTGAAGTTTTTTAACAGGGAATTCAGATCTGGTGAGTGTATGAAATTAATAACAGGGGATGTCTAATACTGAAATGCTGTGTAATCTCACTATACACAAGCCAATCCTATCCTCCCCTCTCTCATGACAAGGCGTGCACAAGTCCTATCGTGAAAAAAAGGTTAATTGTGCGACCTGAGTAACGTGCAGTAATGGGGTGTCGGCAATGGTAACTGCATTATGGTTATAGTCAAAGTAATTAGTTAGATTACTCGTTACTAAAAAAAAAGGTAACGCCGTTACTGTCAACACGGTTACTCCCATCACTGGTTTTAATATAACTTCATTTGGAAAAAGTACCACACTTTAAATACTTTTTTAATTCAACTTAGAAAAAAGAGCAGACCTTTCAGCTGTTTTTATTAGCACAAAGGCACTGCTCCAAAAGGCAAGTTCCAAATATTTGTTTGATAATCAATAGAAAAAAGTATCTGTTTATAAAAAAAAAACTCAATGTGGCACACAGGATAATAGAAATGAGCAAGCCCCATGACATTCTGGCAATCTGTCCTGGGTGTGCCCTGCCCTACGCCCGTAGACTGCTGGCTGGCTGGCTGGCTGGCTGGCTGGCTGGCTGGCTGGCTGGCTGGCTGGCTGGCTGGCTGGCTGGATGGATGGATGGATGGATGGATGGATGGATGGATGGATGGATGNTGGATGGATGGATGGATGGATGGATGGATGGATGGATGGATGGATGGATGGATGGATGGATGGATGGTGTTTAATTCTGTTAGTACAAAAAAACACATTCAGAAATGTTACAAAATCATATCAGGCAATTAAATCTTCATTTTTTTACATAGTTAACATACGATTTTTTATTTGAACCTACACTATACTTTTGTTAATTTGTGATTAACAGTTGATCTGCAAAACACTGACCTTTACCCCCTTTATATACAAACCTGTAGCTTCTATTCCAAAGAAATATTATCACATGATGTAGAGGGACTTTTAATAACACTTCTAGGTAAAAAGGAATTGGGGAGGCCTTGTCAGGGAGTTAATCTGGATTTACTGGGTCTTTCTTAGAGTAATAAAACCTTCAGTAGCTCATAATATTGTATCATGCTTTTCATAATTCTTTGTAGCAAAGAAAGAAAATGATAAACAGGATTCTTTTTGGATTTGGGTTATTAAAGAGCATAGGGATACACAACACACCTTAGATTTATGTAAGACATTCAGTACATTTTCCAAAAAGTTAATTTTGTGTAAACAGAGTGAAACATTTTATGACTCAACCTTAAGATGCCTTAATTTTAAGGGGAAGAAGACAACTATTCAAGGGACATTTAATCACAATGAGAGCTTGACTTGACAAAGAGTTGACCCTTCAACTGTTTTTCTACCATTAAAACCCTGGTAAGTCCAAGTTTCTAGAATTCATTGTGTAATTAATTATAAAAAATATCAAAAAAGATAAACAGTAAATGTGAAAAAACGGGACAATGGAAGTTAAGACCTGTCGTTCAATGGAGAAATATCCCACAGATAAATTAAAGACTGGCAGGATCAAATAGCAGGTGTGCAGGTGATTCAAAAAGTTAAAAGCTTTGAAAAGAAGCTAAAAATCTAAAATACAAACATGCAGGCATTATCACAGAAGGTAACTATTTGAATAATGGGGTGTAATAGGGAGGAATTAACACAGAGAAATAACCCTCAGAGTGTTATGGTAAGAAGGGGTGATTATAGGGAACAGGAGACCTAATGGAAAAAGCTGTGAGGGCAACAAGAGACTCATTCAACAACTCATACAACTGAAGAAAACTAATTAGAGGGCATAACAAAACCACCAAATATCATAACAGAAATAACATTTTCCAGAATTTAAGTCTATATTTATCTGATAAGCTCAGGGACTCTAAAATACCACAAATATTCAAAATTCTGTTTTGTTTTTATTTTTGGGGGGTGGAACACTTGAAGCTGATACATTAAATAATCTGCAGCATTTGTTAGGGGGGATTCTTAAGAGATATTAACCTAAATTCAAGATTCAGCAATAAGTTAGACAATAAAATCTGATAATATCCACGGTATCTATTACCAGAAAAGATAAGAGTGGAAAACAGACTATTTTTCAATCATCTGTAATGAGAACGGATGTGATGTTCAAAAACAAACACAGTCTATTGAGTGCGCTTTTAACAAGGACAATAGGAATCAAGTTACAGTTAAATGATAATCAAAGAGTGTCAGAGCCCTTTTTCATTGGTAAACGTTCTATTCAGGTTGGGTTGGGTTAAGACATATTGGTTGTTTTTCCTTTAGAAATTAGTACAATCTTAATGTTGGTGGGATCGTTAAAAGCAGGGCAGCACTACGATTCAAAACAGTAATGTGATGTGATTTGTAGAGACTTCTGAAAATCTGAGTAAAATAAGAGAGCCAGAGAGGGCTGTGGGTAGCATAAGAAACAGTCTCATGACATGCAGGAGAGGGAAACCATGGAGCACTATCACAGAGGGACACAAGCTGATGGAGAGTAAGCTAAAACAGCCTTTTTTTAAACTTGCTTCAATGCAAGCGCTCATGTACTAAGGACAGTGTTCAATTATTTATCAGTTGAAGACATTAGTTGTTGAAATATGCTGGGACGAGTGACTGCCAGTATTCTGATGAGGCAAAACAGTTGAAACTGCAAGGAAGCAGGTACTAAAAATATTAATGGAAAAGCCTTAAAAAGTCTGTCAAACCAAACTGAACAGATGGTACTAGTTGAAACAGGGACTCTAGTTTAGTAGCTAATCAAGAGTAGCTTTTCTGCGTGTTTTAAATTATGCCCTTGCCCAACTAACCGGAACCAAACAAATACTTCATCATAAGGCTTCTTCTGAGCATTATGGCTGCTAAGAAGATAGTATCAGCATTAATCAGCAATGATGGTGCCGCACCAAATCTGTAACCAACTAGTTTTTCCACCCAATCCTCTGGTTGTTGCAAGATGGAGACTGCTTATTGTACATGTACTGTTTGGCTGGTGTGCCTAAATACTTTTGAAATGCTGATCTTTACAATTAAAGCACCTTATTTGCACTGTAACTATTGACATTTGCAGAATAAATGTCCTAATTATTGTCCTGGCTGTGAAAGATTAAGGCAGCTGTGAGGATGATGACTTCAAAGACAGACACTTATGAGGCAACATGTTGGGTTAAGGATTGAGGAAGGTCACACCAGCACCTGCCTTCACTCTGCTTCATCTGGATGCTAAAATGCTGTTCATAGCTGCGCAATGTCTCTGAAACTGACTGTGTTGTTTTCTTTTTCTTTTCCTTACATTTATCTGGGTTTGCCAATAATATAGTCATAATCTCAGAAATGATATACTTATGAAAGTTTGCATGTTTTATTCTTATTTTGAAGTCTTATTGGTAGTGTTATCTGTACGTAGAGGCTGTTAGGTTGTTTCCACCATATTTGCATCTCCAACAGACATAGTCTTGGGTATATTTCAAGATTTCGTCACATTTTGTGATTCCTTCACATTACTCTGATCTTTCTTTGTTTGTGAGTCCTCAAAAGTAAATCAAGAGGTTCTCAAAATGTAAAAAAATTTGTGTGTATGTTTCATTTTCTTTTTCCTTGTATTGTATGAAATAAAGTTTTTTTAATTTCCACTATTAATTATTTGCCAGTTACACAGTATGAAGTTACTACAGTATGATGATACTACTTCTTCCTCTACTAGACTCAGCAGCACTGACTTCGGTACAAAAAAGTTTTGTTATCTGTCACGATCATTGATCATCTCTGTTTATAGTCAGACCACAGAATATCTTATTTTCTTTTCTCTGATAATTTTGCCACTCTAGTGAAAATGGCAGTGATTGTATGGAACAATATAGAAACAGATGAACTTTTTTTATGCAAATATATGGAATTACAATGAAAATTGAGATTCACAATGCATGATTTTAATTAATAGGGATATGTATGTGTCTTCCTTCACAAGATTTTGCAATCATCTAAAAAGTTTTCCTTGTCTTCAGCTCCAGGAGTCCAGTTTGGACAATGCCTATGGTCCCAGTGATTATATCTACCCTCGGCTGGCTGACTACAGCAGTGAACCTGTCTTTTGAGTGGCTACTGGAGAAGGTCCACAGGGGTTTTTCTTTCTTAAGTATTTCTATAATATTCCCATTTGTTTCTGCTAACATTTACATTGTACACAGTGATCCACATTTATATTATATTAAAGCATGGTCTTTAATATAAATAAATGTTTCATAATAAACACATTAGTCAATGATTCACTGCGCATTTGTAGTCAATTCAGGTGGTTAAAAGGACTTGGTTTTTTTTAAATAGTAAATTTTTTTGCCAATTATTCTTCTCTGTCTTTGCAAAGCATTGATTAATTCTTACAACCTTGGCTAAGATTTTGCCACAGGGTCCAAGAAATTACTTTAATCCTCTTCTTTAGTCTCTTTGAACAGCAACAAGAAAGAGTCTGATTTGCAGCCTTTCAAATGTGAGCCTCCTAATCAGCAGCAGAATTCAGTAAATATTCTGGCCTTTTTATAGCATCCACGCTCATCTTTCCTCAACAGAAATCAGTGTTATTTGATGTAAATGAATGGTCAGAGCACATGTACGTATATCCATTATTATCAGCCAAGGTTAGGAACAAAAGGAGAAGGAATTGTGCGAGATGCTCCTCTTCAAACATTCAGAACTCTCTTCGCCTCACATTTGTTTTACTGTCATCTAAGAACTATAATTTCCACACTGTTCTGGAGACGATCGGATTAACCGCACACACTTCTTATCTATGCGCTGCTCAAATTTCTGTGTAATTATTCACATTTATGAAGCAAACCACAAAATAAAACCTACATGTTGCCCCATCAAAGCCATCCTTATCACCTCTCTGAAGCTGGTTCGAGCCATACACACAGGATGTCTGCTGAGCTTCACCGAATGTGAAAGAGAAAAAGGTTTTAGCTGCCCTCACAATTTAAAGGAGACACTGAGCTGAGTTTAGCTCGATTGCCTGAAGTTATTAGCTCACGGTAATTAAGTTTGCATTATTCTCCTCTAACAGTGGAAGGATTTCATTCAACTCTCCATCATTGTGGCCCAAGCGTTTGCTCAGCTGACACGTGGAGATACTCATGAGCCAACCCACGGAGGGCATGAAGACAGAGACCCAGCAGGAGAACAAAGAATGAGACAGAAATGGGGAAAAGTGTCCTCAACAATGTGAAAACCCAGGAAATGACTCAAAAGGCGGTTAGTGTCTTGCAGCGATTTTATTTGAAAGGATGTGGGATTTAAATGTCTGAAGTTGAGACATTAAAGAGGGTGTTTTTAGCTTTTTCAACTTTATCCATCCATTGGTTGCCTGTAACTGCTTACCTTAGCAGGTCAAATGGAAACTGGTGCCAATTTCCATTATTCATTGAGCAGTTTTAACAACTCACAAAATTCATCACAGGGTAACTCAGAGAGATACAAATCAAGCAACCATACACAGAAACAAATACCTATTTGTAGAAACTAATAAACCAAAGATAAATACTTTTGAATTGCAGCAGGAAGCTGGAGCATCAACAAAGAGCCCATGTATGCACAGGTGATTTGTTAACCATTTAGAAAGGTGGTTTAAACCAGGATCTCCTTGCTGTAGGGCTACAGTGGAACATGCACCAAAATGTATTGCATACAAAATGTAAAGATTGAGAAGCTAAATCTGAAACATTAGTTTAGTCTTTGTAGTCCGATTTAGAAAGTCAGAGAGTCCACTCAGATCTCAAGATCATATTAAAGCAGGGCTGCCATTTTTAGAAAAATGTAAAGATAAGCATCTGTCTTAAATTTCTGACAGTTTATATTTCAGTTAATCACAGATGTCGTCCTGGACATCATCTGTCAATGAACGTATCGCCACGTTTTAATTGGGAAAGTGCTAAGACAGGCATTGTTGATGGTTTTAACTGCTAACAGTTTTTACTTTTTGCCTTCTACTTTTTCACTTCTCCCATTTCCCTTGTCTAACTCTAATAATAAGCACATTATCACCCAGAACATCTTGAGCATATTTTTGATGGTCTGAATCTGTCTGATGCAATTGTGCTGCTGCAACATGTCACTCATTCTGGCATGTTCCATCATGCAGTGTAACAGGAGTTATATCATGCAAAAAGAGTGTGGCGTATTCACGTTCTGTGAGGAAAATGGAATTGCAGTCTGTCCTGGACTGGGACCACATTTGCACAGCAAGGAATGCATTCCATATGTGACCCATATCTTACATTCTATCAAATATCTAAAAGGCCTAATTAGGATCTTTTCGCTTAAAAAAAAATTGACTTGAACCCTTTGATACTGATACTCAGTTACATTTTATATTCCACTTTTTTTTTTTCAACTTACAGTATTCCTCGTTGTCCTGGCTCTAATCTTGTATTCACACATACTGTACTTTTCTTCTGCAGTAGTAGTCCACGCTCCCCTAAAACGATTGTTAATAGTTAAGTTCTCTCTTTTTTACCCTTCTTTGTCTTATGATCTGATCATAAATTTACAGGCCACCATTGCTCAGGAGTTTAATAGAAACTTGTGAGATCTTTATTTACATTGTTTACCAAAGTTCTAATGAAGATTTATCTAAAAGCCAGATTCAATATTATTTCTGTAAACAGCAAGCTGCTGTGAGACATCTATTTCTGCGCATGTGGGTCATTTTGGTGTTATAAACTATTCTGCTAAAAGTCTCATGGTGATCACTTTTAATTAGCACTATAAACAACCAGGCAAAGAGAATTGTTTTCCAGCAAAATCTAGCAAAAATCTTAATTGAGTATTAATACCTGCTGTTCTGTAGAGTACTTTGGGTGGGAGATCATTTGATATCCAATTAATGACTACCAAGCTAAAAGGGAATAATGCATAATTTTTTTAAGCCTTCGATACAGATTTATTTGATCATACATTTGCTCTTAAGCATAATTCTTTGTTGAAATTAACATGGACAAAACCCTGTTACCCCATACCGCCGATTTCAAAAACTATATGGTCTAATGTTTTCTGGTGCTATTGTTCCTTTCGTCTATATAAAAATAAAAGCTATGCTAGCAAATAAATACTTACAAGAACATTGGTTTGTTTACAAATACTTCACTATGACAACAATTTTTATGTTTTCTATTACAATTTTGCTTAGTGAATTTCAAAAGATTGAAGAGACGAGGCCAAAGATTGTCATATTTCTATTGGTTTAGACATGCAAAGCCCTACTTTTGTAAAGGTGTAATTGGTAATTTTAATATTGTAGAGGTAAATAACAATAAAACAGAAAAATAAAGAATTTGCAATTAGAGAAGAAGTACATGGTACATA
>NW_015150521.1:135661-246171 GCF_000732505.1 Cyprinodon variegatus | reverse complement strand
CAGTGTAGATAAGTCACAAGTTGTGAGAGTATTTCAGCATTACCTTAGTATTTCTGACAACCTGATCCTGACCTCCGAGCACAAATTGATCTATTAAAACCAAGTTAGTGACTCACGTTCATTGTCTTCCCCCTCCTTATTTACGTGGTCACTAACCTGTGTTTTGGTTCAGCAGAGGTTCCTGCCCTTAACGCCTTAGCCGAATACTGGGTCCCATGTTCTGAGCCCAGTTTCATTAGTGGCTGTAAACTCATTGTTTTAATGCCATTTTCTTTTCATCATCTAAGCATTAGAAATAGAATAGAATAGAAAAATCCCTTTATTGTCCCACAATGGGGAAATTGTGGTGTTTAAAACTCTGCTTCAGCTTCATGCATAAAACATGTTACTTTTTGACTTTTAGGGAAGTAAAACCAAATTGCAAAAAATGTGTTCCAGTTATTAAATACAAATCATTTTGAAAAACCAATGTGCTTCAATGTAAAATACTATGAGAAAAAAGGACTTTGTAATTTCGACAGGCCTGAACTTCTTGTTTCAACTGTATTTATATAATATATGTTCAAAATGCTCTTTATGTAAGCAGTCTGCTTTTATTAGTGAAGGCATGGAACATTCACTTTTTATTTAGTATAATTTGTATTATTTAATTATACACCAAAGGTATGAAAATAAGTATTTGTGTTCGACTGGGGTACATGCCGTCCATTCTGACATTGTTTCTAGAATCCATCCTATTATTTATGTGGGCTAACTTGTCACAGCAATGAGAGGACAGAGTGGGGAAAAAGGAAATTATTACATAAATTATTTTACAAGGCCAAAGACAGTATCAATCTCAAATAATAATCTATATGTCTGTTTAAAACATTAAGGTTTTCTCTTTTTGTCAACTTTTACTCCTGAAAAGAAAAGTTAATTTTAAAGAACAAAGGAGACTCTTCCTCATTGAATGCTGTGAAGGAAATTACTAAATCTAATTGACTTATTATGTAACAGGTACGATTTTTTTTAACAGAGTAAGCTACAAAAGAACATCTAATGGTGAGGACAAATGTTATTATTGCAATTAAAGCAGTAGCATTCTTCCTGAAGTGCACTATCTCAGCTGGGCACTATGATTGCACGCTGCAGGCTTTAAGGATAAAAAAAATAAATCTCTTCCCCAGCTCCTAGCAATAAATCCCTATGGTTCTCTGTATGTTAAATGGTAACTTTGTTTTTTTAAAGATTTTACATTAACTGACTTGCGCTAAAAATGAATATAATCATTATAAGTGAACTGGGAGCAAGAAGAAAATGTTGACAGACTAAAATAAATGTTTAATCACTATCTCCAGCCGGAAAGGGCTCCATATAACTTACCTTCTTATCACTTCAGTTGCAAAAAAGAAGCAATTTCTGTCAGTGACAGTGGCATAAAACACACGTCTCAAAATAACAAACAAGTATAGTGCAGGAACATGTGTACAACTGTGCTGGTGCTGTCGTGGGATTGCTAAAGCCCAACTTGTTCTGTCAGAGTTGCAGAAAGTTGGCTACAAAAATAAACATAGCCTTCTCTTCTCACAAGTCTGATAAAAGCTTATTCTGTTTATTAATTCAGTGGCCTTTACAGTGTTTTCGGATGACTCTGGGTTCGCCTGTCAGTGTATCTCTGTATAAATAACTGAAAGCAAGTTGCACCCTGAGCTGTGGACGGAATGGCATTGGAATTTCTTTTTCACTCTGTCTGCATTATACCAGCCACATTGTCTTTTTTGCCTAATGTCATTTAAAACTGCTGGAAATACCTATAATATCTGCAGTTTATTGTTAATTATTTGCATACCTTACAACCTGTATGTGTTGTTTGTCTACTTAGCTCAGTGTGAGATTGTAAAATGCAACCTAATGAGCAGAGAGACTTGCTGCGGCCCAAAGGTCAAAGCAGCAGGCATCTGGGAAGCTAATAAAATTCTCAGTCATTAACCATCCCACCTCTGAATTGCCCTTGAACAAGGAACTAAATCCAGCTGAGTGGCCCAAACTGAAACTAGGACGGCACTTGTCCCAGTAAACCTATTTACCGTGACGGTTTCAAGAAGGATCTTCAAAACCTTGGTTTACTGCTGCTCTGTAGTTTTATTTTAAAAGTCACTCTTATTGATGTTGGGCTTATTTATTATTTTTCCTTTATCCTGAAATGGATTTGTTCTGCTTCAACTTCAGCATGATGACTATGTGAGTTGTAAAATTGTATTCAAACATGTACATGTATTCAGAAAAACTATACCTCCTCAATTTGTATCAAATTTGTATGTTATTTTCATTTAAATAGATTATTAAATAAATTGCAATTTCTGACATTCAAATTATACTGTGGCAAATTGCAATGGTATAAGTCATTATTTGTATCCCAAAAACATTACTTTGTGCATTTTCTAAACCTTTTTTTCTAAGTTTGGAAAATATTTGAATGAATTTACCCAATCTGTTGCTTTACTCATCGTTAACTGATATATAACCATCATTAATAGGTTACCTGATAAACTATTTATTTATTTAGGAGTGTTCCCTCTATTAACTTGGCAGATAAAAGCAGTATAGAGCTGCCTCAATGAAGGGCTTACTATGTAAAAAAAAATATGTAGAAAAAAATATCTCTTTACTCACATAAAAATATATTTTTTACGTTCATTTATACAATAAGTTGCACACATTGTGGTACACCCAATGGTTCTTATAAAGTAAATCTTACTGACTAATATTTAATCTCTCTTTTTTAATGATGAGATTGTTTGAACACTTTTAAAATATATTTCATTTTCCTTTGTCAGCTGTCAGAGTAAAACCTTAAAAGAAAAAAAACTGTAACAAACTCAGCCTAACAGTAACAAGGTTTTATTTTGCTACCACACACATTGAAAAGGATTGTGAGGAAGAAAGACCAAATATCCCTCACTATTGGAGAATTCTCCATAATCTTTTCACAAACATTTTCCAGAGGTTATTAAATGAAAAGGTCACTACAAGCAAAATAATATTCATAGTACTTTTTAAAAAATCAGTAGAATTGAAGGTCTTTGCTGGAGTAAGTTTGATTTTTTTATGCCCCCAAATGTGTTTAGCAAGCCACGAACTACTAGTGCTATGACGAAGACATCAGCAGTAAGCCTGCTAACAGATTTTTGCAGGGGATGTTTTGTTTCCAGCTCTGCTTAAATCCCTTTTGTCATTCACCTCAGCCTCCGCTTCGGTCAAGCGACTCCTCTTCACAGTGAGAGAGACTTGGCTAAATTAGTGGAAAAGCAGAGACAGAACACAAAATCCAAACTGGCTGTTGTTTGGGTAACAATCAGAAGTCCACAGGAAAGGTAAAAAATAAATGTTGTGATATTTGTCTGAAAAGGAATTCTTTGAAAACAAGTCTGCAGTGGTGTTATTGAGGAAACATGTTGATTCTGACAAAAATATACTATGTGTTTACCTACAATATGTAAGCAGGATGAAAATGTTTTACTGATAATAATCAACAGCAAATTAATCAACCAACAGCATCTTAGTGTTTTGCAATACCTCTAGCACTCAGGGTTTTTTTTGTTCTCTTTTTCTGATATGGATGTAAATCTCCCCTGAGCTACCATTGCAGTCAATGTCAAATCTTTACATTTCAGAGGGTGGTGAACCGGGCAAAATATCTCCTTTTGTACACTGCCTGGCAGCAGCATTCTGTGAGAATCCCTCACAGCTGTTTGTTTAAAACAGTTTTTCATCTAAACTTGAGAAATTCCTGGAAATAGATCTTGACCAAGGTCATATTCTGTTTCTTTGCAGCAACTATGTTGTTCAAATAAATAAAATATGATCTAAAAGTAACTTTATCAAATCCACAAATCCAAAGTGCAGATTAATCAATGAGTTACCGGTAACTGAAAAAAAAAATGTATGCTTTTAGAGCCCAGAATGCCCAGTTACATTCGAGTACAACTTAAAGTATATCTTAATGTTTATAAGATATTTGTGTTCTAATGCATTCAGCTTTTTATTTGACAGTTGAGGAGTGATAATTCATTGGAATCATCCTAAGAAAAATATATAGAAATAATGAAAATACTCCTCCAGATCTACCTCTGTTGCACCACACGGTGTCGAACATAAGTTATGCCCCAGGAAATGTTCGCAAATGATCCTGAAACAGATTATGGTGCCAGTGCTCTCCACCTCCTTCTTACTGGAAGAATCCTGCCTGTCTGCTCAGTTAATCTAAGCATGCCAGGAAACTACACTGCTAGTGTGAAATACATCTTTGTGTTGTTGTTGTTTTTTTGTTTTTTTTTCTGATAAACACACACTAAGTACAATCCTGATGCTGTGCCACTGGAGCTCTAAACCTTTGTCATCTTCTCATCATTGGGTTTCCGTTGGCCGGAACAAAGGCAGCTCACTTTAAGTGCCTGCGCTGATATTTTAGAAAGAGGCACATTGTTTGGATAAGACGCACTCACAGTGATGTGAAGTTGAGCTGAAAATACTCGTGCACATTAAAAAAGGTTGTTTGCAGCTGCTCATTTTAGCCTCTCGGCTGTGACTTCTTCCTTGCTTTGATGAAAGTAGAGCCACGGCATGCTTGTTGAAGTATCGCCTTCAGCACCTGGCTGTCACATCAGTGATGACTCTCTCCTCCCAACGCTTAGAGCGTGAGATGTCTTAAAGTCTCTGCTTTGAGCCACACAGGGCAATATAACAGTCGCTCAACAGAGGAAGTTGCAAAAGTTAAAGACAACACTGTTAACTGACTGAAACATGAATTTGACACAATGAGGCCTTTATTTTATTACAGCAAGAAAAAAAAGAGTGTTTTACATTGCCTCTTTCTAGCTTACTGGTGCCTTTATCCATTTTAATTGTTTTATTATCATATATTAAGCAGTTACCTGTGAAATCTCCCTCCTAATGTTCCCTCCACACTTACAGAAACCTCTGGTGATCGTGTGCAAATTGTAATAAAATATAAAAGGATACTTAGTTGAATTTGTTGGAGTTAGTGTACTCAGTATGGTAAAAAAAAAAAAAAAAAAAAAAAGAAAGAAAGAAATTTTTTTAACCACTAAAAATTGAAAGATGTAATTAAAGAGAAACTATGCTAGGTGGCATTCAATTTTCAAAGCTGAGCATCATTTTCAACCTATTACTTAGTCCAGAACATTTATTTAGGCTTGACTAAGCAAGGATACAAGTTTATACTGTGAAGATAAAACAGATCATAAAAAAATAAAACCTTGTATAAATCTCCATTGTGGACTATACAAATGCTACGCAGGGATGAAATCTAAAAAAAACTGTTTTTATACGATTCAACACCAAGTGTAAAGGTGTTTATTTAGATGTAATTAAATCCCAAAACATGTGGCTGTGTTAACACAAAAAGGATTCACCAAACATAATCAAACTTTGTGCTTTCTCTCTGGAGAGCTCAAATTCATGTCTCTCACCATCAGAGGTACCAAACATACTTCACCACCAATAAAAGAAAGAAAAAAAAAGGAACCTTTTTAATAAATGTAAAAATGTATACCTTAAAATGTTATTATTTGATGCGCATTTAATTACGTTTAGCTTAGAGGTTAAACATTAAAATCCAAAGACCCATTTTACTCTGGTTCAGCGAAATATAAGTCATTTAGTGCTGCAAATATTCCTTGACCTACTAATATACCACACTTATTATTCTTTTTCAATAAAGCTTAGATACATATTTTTGGATCGGGCCAAGTTTCAGCCTCATCGTGCGCCCAGCGTCCTGTATTATATACTGTAAGGGGTAACTAGAGGCGATTAGCCTCTCACGACAACCTCCTAGTCAAGAATCGTAAGGTCGGGAGACAATCAAACATGGTTGAATTTCGTGCAGTGAGTTCTTCTTCCTTCTTGTTCTTCCAGATTGATCGCATCTGAGCATCTGGCTATACAGTGTAGAAATATATATAGTGAGCTATGAACCTTTAAACCCTGCGGTTCTATTGTACAGTTGGAGCTGAGGCTGAGTAAAACAACTGAAAATATTGTACAGTGTATGCCCGTCTTAAGGTTTTGCTTAAAGCTCTCCCCCCATGCACTCTGGTCTTCAGCTGCACTGCGACCCGCCTCTCCCCCGTCTCCTCCATCTTGCTCTCAAGCTCTTTCTGGTTTCCTTCTCCTCTGACGTCCACTCCACTACCAATATCTAGATCCCAGAGAAAACTCTAATCCTAATCTCATAATGATCATCAAAGCTCATCCTAATTCGCAGCTTGTCTTCTAACAGGGTCCGAGCACCAAATAACTCTCTTATTGTCACTGTTCTTGAGTTTGTGAGTCTCTCCATATTGAAATATCTGGTATATAAAATGTTCTGCCATTTCAAACAACCAAAAGAATATTTGTATTTTTAGAATAAGGTAAAACAGAAAATGTTTCATAAAGAGGAAGTGTACATTTTCTTCTTTAGATTACTATTAGTAAAAAATGATGCATAAAGAAAACACTTTCCAAGTTAATGAAAATAAAATATATCGAAAAACAAATTTCTGGTTCTTTTAATGTCATTCTGTTCTGAAAATTCAGTTTAAAAATGCTTTAAAATTCCTGAAGCCTTATAGCAGTGAGATTTCTTATTTGTTCCAAAACAGGTTTAATAGACAAGTCTAAAATCTTGATTTCCATTCTGCTGGGTCTCAAGATATGTTACAAATGTATTTTTATGTACATTTAGACTGATCTGATGTAAGCTTAAGTGAGTTTAATCTATCTATTATGTTTTGTATAAAGTAGTAATTGTACTGTGTAAAGGTGTTGAAAACTTTCTTTTTTCTTGAAATTTCATAATGACTGTTCTTATGGTGGAAAACCCGGATATACTATAAGGATAAAGCTTTGAGGCTGCACCTTAAGTATGAAAAGTCATCTTTCTTCATTTTGAGAGTGAGAGATGAAAAAAAATCACACACTCATAAATAAAACATTTTTCAGAGTTGTTGCAGAGCACTCAACACAAGGATGAAAAAAAGTAAATGCGACATATTAGAAAGATAGCAGTTTGTTCTTGTTTCGGCTCGCCTCATACAACATGGAGAAGATTTTCACACATCTGCTGCAGCACAAGTGGCTTCTGTTGAGAGTCATGATGGCAAACAAGTTCAAAGAAAAGAGTTTGGAGATACAGTTGGGTAAATTATGCTCAAATGTAGATTTATGAACAGCATTTCACCCCTCCTGTCACAACGTTTAGATGAATCAACACAGCCAGTGTGGGAACATAACTTACATCAGGAGCAAACAAAATCTCTGTGACTGTCTTGCATTAAAAGTTATTGCTTATTGCTATGTTTGTATGAATTTATGGTAACTTTGGGTCGCTTTTGTTTCGCTTTGAAATATTTCATTTCCGATTGGGAGCTTCTACCTTTGTAGGCAACACCTTTGGCTCAAAGATTGGTGAATTTGGGTTGTTTTGTAACATTTAAAAGTTTCCTTTCATACGCATCGGGATAAAAGCCTTTTGTAGTTTGATTTTTTCCCTCTTGAAAAAAAAACAAGAAACCTTAAAACAAAAAAAGTAATACAATTATTTCTCTTAGTGAATATATGTAGCCTTTTAATAAAGGTGTTTTTACTGAATAAAAATTATATTTGACAAACCTTATTCTGAGTTACATTTCATAAAAGGTCAGGTCAGAATTCGATGTACAGTTATGTTTATTTATTATTCTATTTTTAGTTGCTTTTTTGTTGCCATTTATAAAATGACAACAATATAAAAATATGTCGATTAACTCTTAAACCTCTTTAACTGTGTTTCTTGTCACACTGTTTAAAACCAGAGCTGCTACAGACATATTTATGATATATTTTCATACGCATGCTCCATAAACTGTATGTTCACTCAATGGTTTATTGCAGCATTTTGTACTTTCACAAAGTGTGCATCAAAGGATCAAAAGAAAAAATGTACAATAGATTTGCTCAGTGACCCTCCTCCTAATGCTAATGTTTATTACCAGCTAATGTGAATCTTTGAAGTTTTCCAGATGGTGTTGTGTGTTATCATTTATGCTTAGCATTCAAGCTTCATGACCTGTAAATAATACTCTTCCTTACTGAATTGTTTTCAAGGCTGAAAGTACATAGGGGAGCCTAACTTCTTGAAATTTCCAAGTGTCAGCCCTCAGTGGCTTATTTAAATGCACGGTCATGCTGCTGTCTCTGCTGTTGCTGCCATGCAAATTGTGTTTACTATTTCACAGTTTCATTAACAGTATTTTAAAGCCAGTGACAGCAAAGTGAATGACTTTAATTATTCCATGTAGGATAGTGGCAGAAAATGCACAGCAACAAAATAACAGTAAGCAAACACTACAACATTTATGCATGGATTAACATTTATGTACCGGCATATTGGCAAACACAGAATACTGAATCCAAAAAATTTATAAAAATACAGCTAAAACAATAAGTGTTTTAACAGATGAATTATGTCTTATATCATTTATGGTTACATTCATTCCTAATATAGTTATATGATGCACAGTTGGAGAGTGGCCAAGTCATAGACTGTGTAAGGATGTTGAATTTTTAGGATTAATAATAAACTTATAAGACATGAGAAAAAAAATCCAGAACTAGGAAGGCAATGATGCAGGAACCAAGAGGAAACAGCAAGAATGCAACAAACCAAAACAAAAATCCAAGAGCAGATCTTGACAAATATAAAAAAAAATGAAAATGGACCCTTGGAATAATATTCTGTTTTGATTTTTTTATATATATTTGGCCCTTTTTACAAGTGTTTTTCAAAGAGTGTGGCTGTCGTTTAAACTGTTGATTATGATGTGTGAAATAGAAAACTGAAGTCATATGTCCTCATAAAATGGCTGCTAAATGTTATTTTGATTCTGATTCTCACACAAAACAGTGTTATATTATAAAGGCTACAAAGAGGAAGATAGATTTCTTCAGTTTAGGGGGCCAAAAAAAACTTTCTTTATCTCTTAAGTTTGTTGGTTTACAGAGCTGATGTTTTTCCTTTTTTATTATACTTAAAGGTACACTGTGTGATTTTAAGCCACCGGGGGGGTAGGCCTGGTAGCTTTCAAGTTTAGTCCCCCTGAACGTCACTGGCAACGCTGCACTGTGTCAAAATTAAACAATCTCCTTCAGTGTTTTGGAATGTGATAGCAGACCACTTTGAAATGGCAAAATGATAAGGCAAGGCTACCCATTCCTCCTGATTAAATCTTACAACAGATTATCAAAAATATTTCTGATCAGGTTGAGTTACATTTCTATTTTGTTTGTTTTTTTACTTAGCTACAACTGTTAGCTTTAGTTAACTCTTGCATTCAAGGGGAGCTCAGACTGCCGTAAAGCGCCGCTCTGGGTCACTCGACTCATTTGGTGACAGATCTAACCCTCAAGTTATATAGGCAGGTTTTTTAAGAAGAGCAGCGTTTCAGAGGGATAAAACTCAGTTACCTGAAAAAAATTTATTTTTCTAGATCTCAAAATAAACTAAATAAAGCTACTTGGATCCAAACTTACACAGTGTGACTTAAATGGTTCAAATCATCAAATAGAGATAAACTGCTCCATCATGAAAGATGTTATTAAATGAAGGTACCGTTTATTAAAATAAAAAGCTCTTAACATCTTCATGGTGTGAAACTATGCATTTATGCCAACTTTGGTGGCAAAAAAAGTAGTTTTTCTAATAATTATTCTTTTTTTACATCTCTGTGAAAACGGTTAAGTCTTCACCTCTTGCAGGATAGTTTTAGCCTCATTAGGGGCTTTAAAACATGAACAGCCTGTTTAAGGTTAGTCAGATTCAACTTTGGACTTTGACTAGGTCCCTCCAAATTCTTAAATGTAATGTACAAAATGGTGTGCTTTCTCCTACCAGATAACCCACGTGCACTTGCGCTTACAGACACCAAAAAATTGTGGGATATTCTTACTAAGGACAATAGATCATTTCATCAGTTGTGTCAAAGTTATCTAGATCCCAAGCAACAAATCTTTACTCATATTTTACTGTGGACTAAATGGAATTTTTCTCAAAAGGAATAACACACCTTCCCTAGAGTTCTAGTTTGATTATTTGCCCAAATGTCATGAGGATTATCAAGATATACTTTGATAAATGTGTGTGAGGTGTTGTGTTCATGCTGCTCTTTGCATAAAGGTAATTTTGGCTTCCTAATTACAGCGTGGCAAAAAGGTTGTTCATGCTTTTCTGGACCCTTTGCTTCCACAGATTAGTAGTTCATTTGCTATTTGAATCATTTTGGTAGATTCATGATTGTCCCATGATTTCTCTACATGTAATAATAATAATAATGATAATGCTACTCACTCTGCATTACTAGAGTCCAAAAGTGTGAAAAATGGCTTTGTAACCCATCCCTCCATCTGCCCAGAAGGACTGGTATCTCCAGTATTCTATGGGCAGAGGGTGGGGTGCACCTTGGACAGGTCGCCAGTCCAAAGCTTTGTAACCCTTTTCAGATTAATAGATATTAATGACTTTGCTTCTCACTTCTCTAGAGTTTCTTTTTTTGCATATTTTAGCCACAGTACTGTCAGACAGATTGTACGGTGTTGTCTTGAAATCAAAGGTTTGGAAAGCCTTACACCTGGCCTTGGTAGAAAAGACCAACCTCAGCTTTCTTAAAAATGGCATGGGGTAATTTTGGTTTGGACAGCTTTTCCTTCCAATACAATAAATCAGGGGTGTCAAAGTGTCAAACACCCCTGCATTAAATGATGTTATCATCTGATACATGATTTCTGAAGAAAAAAAAAAAAGCAAAACCAAAAATTTTGGGCAAGGGAACGGGAAGAAGCAAAGCAAAGGGAACGGAAGAAAAAAAAAAAAACAAAAAGAAAATATATGTGCTAAATAAATTAGTACAGACATCCTGAAAACAAAAAGCTTGTCAGGAAATAAAGACCGAACACACAATAACAAATGTTAGGATTTCTATAAAGCAGAACATGCCAAAGTCTGCTCCATTGGGGGGTGTTGTTGATTATGCTATCGTCTACCACCTTGGGACTTCTCTTGACTGTTAAATGGATTTCTTAAAAAATATGTTAGGTTCAGTTTATTACTGGCAGCACATTTGAGCTGCTGAGTGTCACTGAACTGTAATTTGTGTGAATAAAAGAGGCTCTTTAGTATTCAGGTGTAGTTTAGGCAGCTATTAGAACAGCATTACACCTCCAGAATCAGAAAGAGCTGCTGCTGATCCTAACTGATCCTGTGCTCTGGGCTCTCCTCCCCTGCCCGAAAAATGACTCATCCTTTCATGAGTTACATTAATGCAAAGGATAATATTTGAAGATATAAATCCACTTTCACTGTCCTTAAATGCATAATACTTCCTACAAGGCACATTTCCACTGGGATACTTAACATCAGTGCTATACATTTCACCGCCTACCTATATCAATTCCCTCAATCTGTCAAGCTTTTTTTTTTTATGATACCTTGAAATTTGAAAATGAAATAATTAATATACTTCCTGAACCAGAATATAACTATGAAAAGGTGGTTGCATGTTTTTAAGAATTCTCAGATTAACATCTGTATTTAAACTTGGTTGATGACTTGGTTAGAAAGTCATCTAGTGCACAATACCTTCAACTTTTTGTTTTTATACCATAAAGCTTTCTGTGCAAATATAAATTCTGCAGAGGCTAAAAAATATAAAGGTCCAAAAGCAAACGAGAATCTCAGAAGGACTGAAGAGATATATCTGAAGAAAATAAGATGTACTGGAAGATTTTTAAGAGAAAATATGTCAGGATATACTTTTAAAGTTAAACATCTAAAGGGAAGGCAGCACTGTTTTCACCTGCTACATTAAATGATATATAAATAATTTTCAGATGCTGGAATTACTTAGTAATAAGGTGATGTAGCTTTGATTCAAATCCTTTTAATTAAATGTCCTCATTTAATGATAACTTTAAAATGTGATAAATGCTTGTTATCAGGCACCATTTCTTTGTGAGTGTTCTCACTTTATCTGCTCACATCTTTGTAAGGCAGCATGAGGATTTGGAAAGAGAAGCCAAGAGGATGAAGGAGGGATTGGAAATGAGACAAGAAAAAGAAGGAAAAAAGGAAGAATAAACAGTGAGCTTTGACTTCTTTCATGTTTGACCTGCTGACCAATAAGAGCAAATCAAGCCCTTCAAGAAGGGTCTGAAAGTGACACAGGCTCAAAAAGAACATTTCCGTCAAACAGTTCTACAAAATCATACTGTCTGGAAAAAGTATGATGTTTCTGTTGCTGAGATCAAAGTCCAAAACCCTTTTTGCTGGACCTTAAAAATAAGAAACTGAAAATATGATAAGGAAAAGTAAGTGGAATCAACCAAACAGTACCCTGCGAGTATATTATATAATGTACAATTATTTTTTTTGTTCCAGTTTTAAAAAGATCATGATAATAAAATCACCACTTTACAGATGCTATCTATAATTGGAACATTTATTTCCAAAAGCTTAAAGCCAATTGACTTTCAAAGGACAACTGACTACTGTCTAATAATAAAAAGAAATGCAAGAATTGTGAATACCTTAAATATGTTGCAATTACATAGAACTAGTATGGGTTTGTTAGTGTAGAGTTTTTTATTATGGATTTGATGCCTGTTTCAGCTGGCAACAGGTAATCATTTTGTTTTGCCTCCAAAACAGTATCCCAGACAGATTTTCTGGAGAGACGATGGAGAAGGTTTCCCTACCAACTGTGTCTGCAAATAATTCAACAGTCTAAGCACATTTCTTGCCAAGCACTCGTACTTAAAATGAGCTGAGGAAATGTTGCAAACCACCCTGTGGTCCCATGAATAAAAAATTTTGATTATTTTTTTTTTGTTGGACACAACTTTTACTGATTGCACCAAACCAGTGTGTTGTGAACACAGCATTCAACAACATGTATCAGTAATAAAATTATAATAGTGGTGGGTGTAGTATTTCAAGCAAACAAAAAATATGACTTAAAATTTGGTGAAGGAAGAGGAACAGATCTCCCCTCCAAGTCTTGTTCAAGGTCACTTGTATTCTAACAACACACACACACATAAATATATATATATATACACACACATATATATATACACACATATATATGTGTGGATGTTGTTAGAATACAAGTGACCTTGAACCTAAAGCCGGTTTGCCTTGAGAGACCCTACAAGGGGAAATGCAATCTCTCACAACATCATCTCTGGCATTATCTAAGCAGTGGAACCCTCCACCATGTTATGGTGCCATTTCAGATGGATTGGTGCAGCTGTATTCCTTGATGCGGACTTTGCGCCGGTCTGTTGTGGTGGAGGGAGAATTGAGCCAAAAGGCAAAGGTCTCATTTTACCAGTCGTTATATGTTCCTCCCCCCTAAATCTATCAGAAATAATCAATTCCTTGTGCCCCAATGGGTGATAATTGTGAAATCTCTGTGCTATTATGTAACATAAAGAGTCTGGCCAGAACCATATTCTTAAATATTTGGAGGGGTCCTAAGTCCAAAACAAATTTTTTAAGTCATTTCTTTAACATTTTATCTGTGCTATGTTGATTGTGATAGTTTAATCATTGTGGGAGACTTAAATGCTGATATTGAAATCATGAAGATGGAAGTGCAATGGGACTATGTTGCCTTACATGTACAAATTCTAGCTAGACTCAAAATATTAAACAGCAAATCCACATATTTTGATATTGATCATGACTTAGGGTTAAAACCCAGGGTGTCAATCCCCAGTCCTGGAAGGCCAGTATACTTCACTTAGATACTGGTCCAACACACCTTAATAAGATGAAAAAAACTATCGTCCTGTCTGCACTAATGTTCTCCAGAGTCCTGCTAATCTAATGGCCCAATTATTTAATTAAGGTGTGTTCAAGCAGATACATGTCTAGAAGTTGCAAGACATCAGTCCTCCAGGACTGGAGTTTGACACCGCTGATCTAAACTTTTCTGATGTATCTGTAACTGATGTTGCCCAATCTGATAATTTTTCAGTGATTTTTGAAAGGATTATTCCCGTTCATTCAGCAAGCTAGAGAGACATAAGAAAATGCATGGATGATGCCACTGAAACTTTTAACCAAATTCCACCCCCACTTCGCCCTGAAACCCAGTAGATGAGCTGGTAGATAACTTTCATTGTAAAATTTCAGACATCATTGATTCCATTGCTTTTATTAAAGTGAAGGTCATTACTGAGAATAAAACGTCTCTGTGGAGAAATGCCCTATCAGTCAGAGGTAATAAAATAGGCAGTGTCGAAAAGCTGAAAGCAGGTAGAGAAAGACTGGACTCCAAGTTCACCATGTCATCTATAATGAGAGGCTCTATAGATATAACATATACATCTGTAAAATGCAAGAAAATCCTTTTCCTATGACATCATCAACAAAACATGTATAGTGCTCCAGCCTTATTTGCTGCAGTTGACAGATTTTTTTAAAATAACTGTAGAACTGAACTGCACTCTATCAGGGCTTCATCTTCACAGAAAAAAGAAGAGAGGCAGTCAATGCATCCCTATGAAGTCAAAAACCAAATTTATCTCCAACTAGAATTGATTTTCACAAAATGTCTTAATTTCATAAAATAAATTACACAAAGTCAAAAGTTGTACACCAACTAAGCTCGCATTCATGCTGTCTCAGTGTTTTACTAACAGTTTTCATCAAGAAAGCTCTGTCTGACATACATTTTGATATAACTCAAATTATAAACATGTGCCTTTTGTCCAGTGTTTTTCCCCAAGCCTTCTGAGCTCACCTCAGTAGAGAGAGACTGCCCTTGTAAAGAGTTTCAATGGCATTTGTATAAATGCAGACTGTGGAAGAACCACTGTGCTGGTATTATTGGGCCTTAGTACAGCATTCAGCACTGTTGTTCACTCTTGATCTGCCTTGTTTTTTACAGCACTGGACTTGTTTATATCCTACTTGAAGGACAAAGACTTTTTTTGTCAATACGTAGTTTTACATCATAGACCACAAAAATCACACAAAGCATTCCCGAAGGGTCCATTTTACTGTATGACCCTTTTTTTTTATTACCTACATTTAATTCAGATTTTAATGAATTATGTTTTATGTTAATTGATTCATCTTAATTAATAAATTATGATAACAAAGCAGAAAACACAGCTATGCATTACGTTGTCAACAGTTGACCGTGAACCACTGATGTGCTGGGTAAGTTAATAGAATAAAAATCAATTCATGGCTGTGACAAAGTTTTCTTCCACTGAATCCCAACAAAACGGAAATAATAGTTTTTGGCCCAAAGGCAGAACATTTAAAGGTTAGCAGACAACTTCGGTGAATACTATCTGAAAACACCCCAATCAGGCCCAATCTCTAGATATGGTGACAAACTCAAAACGGAACCGTGAGAGACACACAAAAATGGTAACAGAATCAGCTTTTTATCACCTGGATCATTTCCAGGATTAGAGGACTAATCATTCAGCATGATATTGAAAAACTAATTTATGCTTTTAACGTCAGTAAAACTAATTGCGGATTACTCGAATGGTGTCTTCACAGGTCTGCCAAAAAAAAAAAAAAAAATCCATCAGGCAACTGTAGTTGATCCGGAGTGCTTCTGCCCACGTCCTCACTAAAACTAAGAAAATAGAGCCAATCACCTCGCTTCAAAGCTGTTATACTGGCTCCCTGTATAGCAAAGAAAAGACTTTAAAACACTCCCGTAAGCCTATAAATCACCAATAGGCATTGCACCATAATGTATTACACACTTTTTGTGAGGTCTTTTAGGTCTTCTGGCTCAGGTCCACTCTGCATAACCAGAAGCAAACACGTTTGTCATGATGTGGTTGGTTTGCTAGCCCAAGATGCAGAACTCACAGAACAGACAGGCAGGATTCAAGTCCAATATTTATTGGTGACACACAGGGTTCTACCCTGGAAGGCAGAGAGGACAAACAGGTTAGGTTCAGGTTACAGGCTCAAACTCACAGGTTTGCAGGTTCAAACAGGCAGAGTTCAACAGGCAGGGTGGTTCTGGTTTGCTTCCATGGCAAGGACAGGACAAGGACAATGACAACGGCAACGGCAACGGCAACAGTAACAGCAACAGCAACAGCAACAGCAACAGCAACAGCAACAGCAACAGCAACAGCAAGGCATGGCATGGCATGGCAACAATCCGGACTCAGAGAGAAGCTATGACTCAGCTTATATAGGGAGAGGTTAATCAGCAGAGCTGATGGGAATCAGCTGAGCGCAGAGAACCAGCTCCCAGGAGAGGATCCACGGCGCCCTCTGGTGGGCAAACCTCCGGATCCCAACAGAAACAGAAACCCACAGGAAGGGATCCACACAGCCCTCTGGAGGGCAAGCCCTTGGATCCCAACAACGTTCTTTTGCTCCACTAATCTGGAACAACATTGCTAAAGCACTGAAATCCAAAGTTTTTTAAAGTCAACATTAAAACGTATCTGCTTAGAGTGCCCTTTGACCGTGCTATCAACTTTCTTTTACTTTATAATCGGTAAATTCATTGTATTTTTCCTTTTCAATGATCTTGCAACATACTTTTTCCTGTGTCTTGTTCCAATATGACCAACACTTTTATATGTCTTGCTACTTAACTGTGCCATATATATCTACTTGCCTTACCTTGCCTTGTCTTGCCTTGCCAGTCCTTAGGGGGTGCTCCAGACACATTCCAATGTGAGGAGGCCAAGATTATTTATTTTTGCTCAGATTTTGCTAAATAAGCTCAGTCAAAAAGATTAGAGACAGAACCTTTGGCATAATGAAAAGTATGACTTACAGCTTGGTCAGGGCTCCTTTGCATGAATTACTGCTTCAATATACAATAGCATGGTGTAAAAGCACAGGCACAGCCTGTGGCTGTGCTGAGATGTTAACAAAGCCTAAATTGTTTCAAGTGCAGCCTTTGGCTCTTAAGACAAGAATCTCTCATTTATCTTTTAAACAGTACTCAGCCTCTTAGATGATAAAAGAATAATAAAATAGAAATGTATTGTCAAATAATCATATTTGTCACCTGCCAAAAAAACTCCATGAATATGAAAGAAAATGTCCTAGTAATTTCCTGCCATGATCTTTCCTGTTTTTTATTTATTTCTTAATTTATTTTTTAAATCAAACCTGAGCCATTTTTTTAACAGAATAAAATGTTGCAAGTTGTTGTCAGTGGAATTGTCAGAACTCTCTTACCTTAACAGCGCTGATAAATACGGTTGAAAGATCCGTAAAAACAAATTACAGAAAATTCCTTCAAATGAATACAGTACTTTATACTGTGAATTAACAGACATTTATTACAGTGTGGGATGGAAGTAAAATTCCCTAATAAAAACCGGTCCTCTCCATCAACAATGTTTAGATCAGCTTTTTTTCTTTCCAACCCAGAGGTACAGTCCAGAACTACCTCAGTGCATAATGTAGCCGTGTTTACTTCCTGGAGTTGCCAAAAACTGAGCACTTCATTTGGTGTTTTCTGTTAGCAAAAAGCACACATTGAACCCAGTAAGAGAAATGGACCACAAATACTCTCCCAAGTCAAGAGAGACGGGGGTCTGGGAATCAGAGCATAATATGAAGCAGCTAAGGCTGAACGAAAGAAGCAAGACTGAGGGAGAGAAACTAATTAACATGCAGAAAGGCTGACCTCAGATATAAAGAAACAAAATAAGAAATTAAATGCAAAGGAATGAACCGATAAAACACCCAGGGGGACTATAGTAGGAAACCGTTTGAAAACAAACAAGGCTAAAAGAAACTCCAAATAACTATGGATCAAAAAAATAAATTCTTGAAATGAATCATTCAATGTCGATTGAATTGAAAATTTGATTCTTTCTTTTGGATCTAAACAACTTGAATAGTAGATTTTAATGATACAGAATTTAATGAGCTGCGGCTGTATACTCAAAAGTCTGACAGACATGTGGTGAGATAAACAGCCCTGAATTGTCTTTGTTTAAATCATGAAGGCTTTAGTGGCCTGTGTGCTGAACCAAACCAGTGAGTTCATGAGTGGAATTTGCTCAGCCATTTTAAACCAAATTAATCTGTTTGCTTTCCAGCTCACAGATTCTCTGTTTAATATGCCTGACCATCTGTTCTGAACAACATGACTGATTTCTATCTCTTCAACAGAGGAGGGACATTATCGCTTAGTGTCGCGCCCCGATATGTCTGTTCATTGTCTGTACCTGTAGCTCTCTGTTGAAATAGATCAGAACACAAGGAAACGCCCTGAACAGGTCAGCAGTCTATCACAGACTAACACAATTTCACAGCCGCATTCACACATCTGAGAAAAGTCAACCTGACCTGCGCGTCTTTGGACCGCAGAAAACTGCTGCACCCAGAGGAAAAGCCTTGTGATGTCAAGTCAAGTTTATTTGTGCAGCCCGATATCACATAGGATATCTCTCTGGGCATCACGGGCTTACAACAGCGCTAGTTCCTGACCCAGCTCGATCTCTCTTAGAAGACGAGGAAAAGGCCGGTAAAAAGAAGCTGTTACAAGAAAGGAGAAGAAACCTCGGGAGACAGCTTCAGTGAAACAATTCCCCTTCCTCTGACAGATGGGGGAGAAAAGAGAAGAAGAACAAAGGTTTAAGAGACACGCAGCTAAGTTTGAAAACATTTCAACACTGACATATTTATTTTTCTTCTCACAGAGCAACACTTTCAGGTTAGAGTTTCTATAATTTAAATGTATTTAAAAAGTCAACTCAAGTTTTAAACATGAATTCTTATGGGGGAAGCAAACAAAAAGAAAGGATTAGTCTTCCTTTTCATGGGCCCTGATGTGATTGATCACATTTACATAACCATAACTAAAATTTTTATTTAAAGTTTTGTTGAGAAGGATTTTTCTGCAAAGTAGTTTAAACCCCACTGATACCACTTAATAAGGACATAAAATACTTAATTTATTATTATTTTGTCAGATTAATGTTGCTGCTTTTGGTTGAGATTGGGTGTTGTTAATGTGCTGTTGTGCTGCTTTTTACTTCTTTTTTTTTAATTTAAATTCATCTTCTAGCCATTGGATGCCATCTACCAACCATGCATCAGTCCATACATCAAATCCTGCATTAAATTTTGAATAATTGCCATTCAATATACTGACACCTTTGGTCTAAAAGCATTACTCTTTTAAATTCTTCCAGGTGTTGTTTCTGGGCTGGTAATTAAGGAAAACCCATATTTTACAAATTCACAAACTGTTACTTGAAAAATCCTATATGATATTTAAAAATCTTACCTGTCTTCTTCTTCAAAAAAAAATCAGGCTCTAATTAAATCTACACAATACTCTTGGTGGAGCAGATATATCTTTCACCTTGACTCCTGCAACACCCTCATAGCAGAAACCTCAAATTGGACCTACATGGTCTTCAAAAGTTTGCATATAAACCCTTCTCTCCATTAAACTCCCCTGGCTACCTTTGGTATTAAAGCAACTGACCACAAAGTGCTAAGTAGAACTACTCCCATCTGTCTTAAGGGCACAGAATAGAATTTGAAAGCGTTGTTGCCTGTGCCAAATAGAGAGAGATTGTTTATTTGATTGTTGGCTCCCCCAACTGTATTCCTGCACTTCAATTACATTAAACAAAAAAGTTGACTTGACATGTTACTATTAAAAGTGTTTAAAGTTAAGTTATTATTACTTTGTGTTGCAAAAAAATACAACACTTTTTGGGTGTGGTTTTCCAGGCCAGAGAGATTTTAAATCTTCTGAGTGACAAGAATAGCTTGGGAATGAGAGGGATCATCTGTGATCAGGATGGCCTTCTTGATCTCAAAGCGATTAACCGATATGGAGAGGAAGGTTTGCTTTCACAAAAACCTATGGCTTGTATAAGTCACCAGTTTTATCACAGTACAATTTATACCGATTTGTTTGATAGATGATTGCTGATATCGTAAAGTCTGTCACGATATTTATCCAATCTTTTCAGTTAAATTTTCATGTCTGCTATCGATATGATGCAATGTTATCCAACCATCTATCAAAATAATGTACATTGATATCATCTCAAAAAATATTGATATATGATTTCACCAATTAACTTACAAGCTTTTACAGGCTTTGGGCATTTCAATCAAAATAACATTAGGCTTATTGTAAAATTATACTGTTCATAACAATGGATCATTATACTTAGTTTTTTTCCTTGTATATTTAAAATAAAGCTGTATATTAAAGATGGGATTATTGATAGATGCTTTAATTTTTTATTAATTGGCTTACGTAGTTACTCTGGGTATTAAGATACTGTCAGCTAGCAGTTCCTTCATCATACCAAATACTTTAAAAATGTTATTCCACATGATTAAACAATCTACCAATCGCTATCAAGACATATCTGAACACATTCTATTTATGCATCTACTCTGTCCTTCCTACCCTCCTCTAATGGACTTTTCTACACCCTTCCTCTTATGCTTCCACTCTACTTTAGTTTCTTGAATTCCTTGTTCTTAGGGTATATTACTTTGGGGACACAATGAGCAAAACCAAAAAAATATATACCGGTACTTTATTTGTTTCTCCAGTACTGTTTTTCTAAGCTATTATCCCTGTCATTTTGATGGAGCCTGGCCTGATCCTCCTTTAAATTAACCTATTGTCCTCTTTCAAATTAACTGCATTATAATCTCATTTGTATGGTATTTTTGGATCAAATAGTGTGACAAATGCATAAACAGAAATAGACTCTATACACTTGGCAGCCTGATTTGTAAACTTTGTTAAATGATGTAAAAATATGCTAAGAAAATAAAAATAATAATAATAAAATATGCTAAATACTCAAGGAGAGTTCAACACAATGTCCTCCTTAAAACCAATCCATTTCTATACATATCGGTTTACTGGTACCTCAATGTTGCATACAAAATAAAACTGACTTGATATTTAAAGGCCTTTTAACTACGCAATCAGCCATTTTGTCAAAGTTAATCTATGAATAATTAGGGCATTGTAAGAGTGACTGCAGACATTAATGCAAAACATGACAGGCCTACCAAAAAGATCTATATACACTGTACACATGGCACTGTATATATAGAGATGAAAAACTGCTAGTACATTTCTGGGCTGACTTTTATCCTAGCCTGTCAGAGCCCCCAGCAGCCCTGCAATCATGCTGTCTGTCACATAAAGCTCAGACCAAGAGGTGATCCACATGTAAAATGATTGAAGAGGATCCACATGGAAGTAATTTGTTCTAGAAACTGTAGGAGAAGGCAGGGGTATTGGCACAAGCTGAACGGAGTAGGGGTTTAATAGCAAAGCATTTATTTTCCAATTAATAGTTAAACTGAATTGTTCAACCGCTGTATGAAACACTTCAACTGAGAGGGGGTTGAGGTGAGACACAGAAGAGACAAATGTTTTAGGATTGGATTTGTCCTCCTTTTTTATTCACAGTGGCAGACTGGGTTGCCAGAGCTGGCCATTAGCTCAAATTACTTTCAGGTCTTTTCAAAGACACACAAGCACTTAATAGAAAGGCATATGTATCACAATATAGGCAGAATTGTTTTAGAAGTCATTTATAGAAAAGAGCTACAGCCCTCATCCAAGGAGAGACACTTTTCCAACAAAGCATGTCTAATTCGAAAAAGAATGGAGGAGAGAAAAAGCAATTTCAATGAGCCAGGAAATGTAATGCATCTGGCCCAGCAGCTTTGATGGGAGTGTATAGACTCTAATATGAATGCGTGGATTTGTGTGGCCATCCATGTGTCATGCTGTCCAGATGAGAAAGAACACAGTTGCTCTATTACATGGGTTAGCACTTCTATGTAGATCACATGAGACCTGCTGGATTTTTTTTCCCCTCCATATCCTCCCTCACATTGTCACTGCTGTGCTGAGTGGAGGGAAGTCAAACAACTAACACCCATAAAATGAAACTGGAAATGGAAATTTGTTATTTCACTCACTTAGAAGCTTTCATCGTGTCATCAAGAGGCTGATTGTTGAAGCTCTTTCATGGCCAGTGAATGGGGAGACTTATTTGTAGACATGGTAACAGCAGCCAGATTGATTTTAACCAAAAAGAATATGGGGGATGTTTTTTTGTGGTTCAAAACAGAGCAACAGCATGAAACTCATGTTCATGTAAGGTAAAATAACTCTGGCTTTTACATGTGGGGCTATATTTTAAATTTCCGTTTTTATTTGATACGTGTTTGAGAAAGAATAGAGAGCTTATATGGTTTATATGTGTATAATTTGGGCTTAAATTACAAGGCCATAATGATCTGATTAAATATAAACAGTGTGCTCTCTTCAAACTCAAATATTTTGCTCAATCTCTAACAGTTTGTCAAAAAATATCTTGTTTAGCTCTCGTTTCTTTGAAGCATGAATTATTGCCCCCACGCTATGCAACATATTGAAGATGCAGCATCATAACGGCAGTAGATTCAGTTTTAGTGTTTGCCAGATATCCACAAGTGGGGAAAACTTAAAATGCATTTATGACCACTTTAAACTGCCAGGAAAAAGTACTGGCAGTAATCAAATACACTTAGTTGGAGTGTGGTTTAAAAGTGAGCTGGGAATATCCATAGCCACAATTTAATGTTGCTATTTGCACACTGCCATTTACAGTCTGTCTGTTACATATTGCAATATTATTTTATCCAAAGCCTTGTGTTTTTTATATAAATATTTTAGACTTTTGGAAGTCTAAACTATGGAGACTTTGGACTTCTTGGCAAGATTTGGATTACCATAATCTGAAATCCACCTTTGATTACAGTTAACCTTGTTGCTTCAACAAAAATTTTCATAAATACTGAGGCCCTATCCACAGTGTTGTGTATGAATGCATTCAATGAATGGCATTCACTGAATACGTTCATGTTTTAGTGAACAGTGACCTGAACGGATCAGTTTTGAAGTAACTCTGAGAATAACGAGAAACACACATTCGCATTCAATTGACGACACTTTTTGATGGATAACGTCAGGTTTTAAGGCATTTATTATGGCAAACAGCATGGCAGACCAGCATGTCTACTGCTTATACTATTCTGCGCAATTCAGACTCATTTGCTGGTCTGAATTGATGGCAGTTTTGCAGAGCGCTTGGAAGAGTTTTATGATCTAACAAATAAAAAAAAAAAAAACTCACATTTTTGTGTAAACTGTGCCCACCAGGACTTAACCAGCAAGTCAGTAAGTCAGGCATGTCCACTTCAAATTTAAAGCGAAACATCAAGTTAAAGCATTTCAGCTATCTTCGGAAATATCTGCTACTGAATGAGATACGTAAGAAATCATCGGGTTTTTTCCATTTCTTTCGATATATTACGATCACACATTTTAAAGGCTTAGATATGAGGTTCTATTGTGTATGATTGTAGCTTAATTTACCAAATGAACTTGAACTAGTTAATTAATAGGTTTGTGAAGCTTGTTCATTTTTGAAAACGTGAACTATGAACACAAACTAGTTCATTTTCAGCTGTGTGAACTGAACTTTAACCTTGTTCTTTTTAACCATGAACAGGCACAACATTGCTGACATGATAGAAAACATATTTTGTCATTCAAGCTGTGAAACCAAACATCCCCAGAGCAAATAAAACTCAGAAAACAACCCTTTCATCCCTCAGTGTATAGATGCAGCCTGCATCTTTTTTAACGATGTCATTGTAGGTCAAAAACCCCTTGTAACCCGCAAACACCTCTTCACCGTCACCAAAGGGCCTGACATTACAACATCTTAATTGCTTCATTCCAATGTGTACACTTGGGTAGACACAATATTTTACTAAGCCTTTTGTGCAAATATAGCGTGTTTGTCTTCGTGTGGACTAGGCCTGTGCCGTTTATAGTTGGGTTGTGTTGTTTGATCTCTTGCTTTTTGCAGGGTTTCACTGGCAGGTACCACAGCACTGGTATTCTAAATCAACTTCTCCCCATTTGGGCTTTATTATAGGATCATGAAGGAGGAGAACAGGTCTTCATCAGAGTGTTAGTGCTTCCAACATGGCTTTCCTTTTGAAAACTCTCTACTAGTCTTGATACTTACTGTTTTCACAATCTTCCCTCAGACTTCCTGGAGAAGTTCTGGTAGCCTTCAAGCTGGGGATTTAGTTTTGTTTTCCACAGAGTTGTCTCTGTGGTTTATTCACTCAGGCCTTCCTTCTATCTGAGCTATTTGATGCTAGAGAAGATTCTCCTCTGCTTGCTCATCCACCAGCCCCTGCCTGTCCACCCTCTGCTGCTCCCTGGATTCTCCTCACAACCATACCAGATCAGACCTCTCTTGCAGCCAATCTTGCCAGCCTCAGCGCAGTGGGTTGCCCACCGTCCCCTGGACTCTCCTCCTTCCAAACAGTAAGCCATGAAACAATCTTCAATCGGATACCATCTGCTATTTCTCCAGCTCACTAACCTCCCTTTTCCACTCTGCCGAGTCAATCTCTGTCCTGGTTCAGACCTATGCACACCAGTTTCTAAATAAACTTTTAAACTGATAGTTGTTTCTGTAGTTGCAATCATAATTCAGGAGTTCTAATCTAGAAACTTGGCATATAGCAAAACCTGTTTGTTCAATAATGTTTAACCAATCCCTTTTTGCTGATTTTTATATACAGCACATATTAATTGCTTTGAGTTCTTCTGACCCAATCTACTGTAGATTGACACAATCTAAATATTAGAGATGCTTTTTTTAGAGTATTGCATAAATTTATAAATAAAAGAGCACTTTTTCTTTTTCTTTACTTTTTTTGGATGAAATCTGAGTGTGGCACATATTGATATGCTATGTTTTGTGTTTATTGGAGACATGTGAAGGAAGGTTCCCTGCCCAATTATATTCATGACGTATAAGCAAAGAGCTGTGAACAAAAACTTACACCTTGAATATGCCAATTCCCCCCTGAAAGTGTAGCAGCAGCAGCACGCTGTTGAGTGGCTTTTTATCTGCAATACAATATGAAAATGGAAAGAACTGGAAATTGGGTAGTCCTGAAATAAAACCTGTTAGGCTGTAAATGAGTTGTAGCTTTAATGCCAGCTGACAGTTGATAAAACAATTTAATCTGGGTGCTGAATCTATATATTAAATTTAGGTGTCATTTAAAACAAAATATGGCACATTTTTGCTCTTTAAAGTTATATTCTAATTTTAACTATGCAGGGCATTACCTAACAGTATGTAAACATCTTAATACTTTCCCAAAATGTCTTTGTTATATTTATCCCCACTTGCTGTGTTTAAATGTTAATATACATCATATTACAGGAACATATACACTTACATGTTTTAATGCATCTCACTAAACATATTTGATACTTGTCTCATGAATGATGTAAATGAGCTGCTTTACAGTTGTAACCTTTTTTTACTAATTCTCATTAACATGTCCTATTCTTGTTAAACACTCCAGTAAAATAACTAAGGCCGAGCCTTTATAGTCCAAACAAAAAAAAAAAGCTTTTTAATCCTCTAATCAAATTTAATGATGCTGCCTCTAAGTGTCTCTCTCCAAACACTGCTTTTTAGTTGTAATTTATTCATGACAGAAACTTTTAGGATCTTTGCTCATACAATAAAGGAAAATACTCCAAATAAATTACAGTGGGGTCTGTTGTTTTCACTGTGCTTTCCTAAAATGATTTACCTAATTCTTAAAAATAGGGAATTGAAACAGGTTAAGCATTCAAACATGATGCAGACATTTGACAATTCAGGAGAGCAAAGGGCTTTTAGGTACAGTGATGGACATGGAGAGGCCGGAGCTTCTCAAACAAGCAGCACACCAGCTCACCAGTGGTGGGAAATAGAAGACATCTTGCCAGGTTATGACTTCAAACATGTTACAGCCTCAGCAGCTTCAGGCCAACAGAACAGATTGCTCCAATTACAGCAGGCCTCACGCACTAGAGTCCCCATGATACATGCGACGGTCTGTTGGAGTGGACTTTAGGCAGTGGCATGCTGCTCTGGAGCTCTGGGGCCAACACGTCCCACTGCCAATCTGTATTCTGTCTGAACCTGCAGACATCTCCTTTTAGCCCTGCTTTCGTTTCAGCCTCTGTTCCAACTGGTTGTTTTTGGCTGCCAGCACAGGTGATTGGCACCCTCTTTCTAAATTTATAACGAAATCAATTCTTTAGCAGCATCCCTAAGCACATCAGTCTTTGTGAGAGGCTTTCTGCTACCTTATTTTCAGCTTCACAGCCTCAAAGTGGTTGTAGATGAATCCCTCTGCACATCCTATACCCACATCAGCTGTGAGATTTTGCCTGAATTTGCAGTGTATAGTAATCCAGATGATGATAGGAAGCAGCATCAATGGGAATCACCACTTTAATTGAGGGCTGCTTTGAGAAATTGATCAAGGCCTTTACAAAGGTTGAAACACCATTGAGGGAGGAGCCTTGTCAGTGAAGATTCATTTGTCTCTTGGAGTAGACTCTCCATGGTCTCTTTTGTTCTGTAGGCGCAGCGTGAGGGGGACTGCATGATGAGAACAACCACCTTGTTTCTCCTCCTAAATCTGAATTAAAAAGGTGAGGCTGGTGCTGATAGGTTGCTTCAAATGATATAGTGTTGTATGTCTGTATGCCTCCCCAGATAGCTGCTGCACTCCCATTGCACCACCAAGACACAGGGAAGATATATAGTTGTGTTGTAATGAAAGCATGAAGGGGTCTTAAGTTGCAAAAGAAATATTTCCATCATACAGCTAGAGAGGTAATAATGCCCCTGTGTAGGGTACTCAGGAACAAAAATGAATTGTAGGGTTACAATATAAAGCTTATAAATTAAAGGAGAAGCAGAGAAACACCTGACTGAGACTGTGGACTTGTTGCGTTTAGAACACTGTCTAAAGGTTGTTTTTATTTTTTTCATAGCAAGCTGTTGTCTGGTAAAAAAAATAAGGGTGAGCAGGACTAAAATATGTGTTTAACAGTGTAAATACTGTAGAAATCAGGACAAGTGCCATGGTAATTTTTGTCTTTGTTTCCCAGCTGGCAGAATAGTTATAGAACATTCAGCTTAAACCAAGTGGTTAAAGATGTTGCAAACTGGATGCATATGTTGAAATTTAACCTGCATTTTTCTCAATTCACATTTGTCTGAATTAGAAATATACATTGACCAGATACTTGATAAGATTCATCTTTCAAACATCAGATGGGCAAAACCTTTGCATTCAAAAAAAAATTGATATCTGTTAGGTTTTTAGTTTATGAATTGTCAGAAGAGTGTTTGATCCATGCTGACACAAATCTCCCATTCAACAAAATCCCAAAGGAGCTCACTGAAGTCAGGTGACTGTGAAGGCCATCTAAGTACAGTCATTTTCATGGAAATAATCTTAGATTTTCTAAACTTTGTGACATGTTACATTGATAATCTGGAAGAAGGCAACAAAACATTGGTTCACTAAGGCGAAAAGTGAATGGACAAAGGCAGCAATTCTCAGGGAGGTCCTGATTTAAATGATACTTGGTTGTTACTAAGGAACCCATAGTGTATAACGAAGTGGGAGATTGGGGTCCTTTGGAGAAACAATGCACCATTAATGCATGGCAGGATAGAATGCATGCTTTCACATTGTTTACATTACATTTTGACACTTCCATGCAGTAGAAACAGGGACTCTTCAGACCAGACAACATTTTCTTATCTGTTATTGTGAAATTGGTTAAGCCTGTATGAACTGTAGCCTCAGTCTTCTGCTCTTAGTTGACAGGAGTGGCTTTCAGTGTGCTTCTCTTCTGTTGTAGCCAATTTGCTTCAGGGTTTGATGAGCTGTGCATTCAGATATGGCCTAGTACATGTCTGGGATGCAGTGCACGGTTATTTGAGCTGCGGTTGCCTTTCAATCATATTAATTCTGGCTCTTTTCCCTCTGAGTTTAATATTGTGTTTTTATCCATACAGTTGGCATTCTGTGGATATTAGCTGGGCTTTAAATTGTGTTTTAAACCTAAGAAATTGTTGAGTGGTAAAATCCTAGCATTTTCTAAAATATTACAACGTGCCCATCTGGCACAAAAATCATGCATTGTTTAAAGTTATTTAAATCCAATTTCTTCTCTATTCTAAAGCTTAATATGAACTTCAGAAAAACTAGGGAACAAACAAAAAATCCAAAATAAAATTTAATAACATTGCATAATTTTTTTGAATCTGGTTTTCAAACATATTTTCCTTCTTCTTTGTATACATGGTAGCTTAAATTAGTTGACTTTAATTTATTGAGTCAATATTGTTTAACTGAAATATGTTTAACTTTAGATGAGTTTTTTTTCAAAAACCCCCAAAATTTGAAAGGAAAGTGGGGGGAAATTTTAACCGCCGAAATAACCGGTTGAACAAGAATTTAAACAATCAAAACTTCCATGTGTTTCTAAAACACAGCCAGTAGGGCATGGGTTAACAAACAATATATGAAAGTCCAAATATTATCTTATTAAATAACATATTTATCACCCCTACTGGTGGCAATAAATATAAGATAGCTGGACAAAATTTCCATTAATTTCCCCCAGCAAGTGGCAGATAATACCATATAGTCAGTATTGTTCCAATTAGTGAGCTTCTGACATAGTTCTAGATTGAAAACTGCATCTGGATTTCAACTTTGAGAAACCAACCTTTTTAGGATCTTCAGCATGACAACAAAATATTTGACACTTTTGGAACACTCGTCCAAACAAACTGGCCACACAACTCAATCTCTGTCATGTCTGACCTAGTATAAAACTTTTCTTCAGGTAGCATATTGTTTGTCCTTATAGGCAGCTGCAAAAGCTGCTGCAGGTGCTTTTTTTTTTCTTAATCTGCACCATGCTTCCTTTTTTGCAGCCAAAAAGGATGATTTGATCAGACAATTGAGATGCAATTTCATGTTCTGGCTGGACAAAAATCTAAACTAATATTGAACGGATAAACCATGGATAAATCTTCTCAAATCCCTGACAGAACTTTACTGAAGATATTTGGTGTCTACTGAAAGTCCAGGAAGCCTGTTTGAATTAACTACCATTTCTGTAGGGTTGAATTGTTCAGTCAAAATAATGCCAAAAGCTTGTTAAAGGGCATGATATGGATGTACATTTAACAAAACCCAATGGACAGGGGATTCATATATTTAAGCACCTTGCTCATATGTGGCTTCTTTCAGCTGACTGAAAATTGCTGTACTATAGTTCTCCCTTGGCAAGAACATCTTTCAAAAGCCACCCTAAAGAGCCCCAGATAATCAATACATTTTTAGCTATAATGTCTTCCTGTGAACTACTAGATGTTTTACATTTAAAATGTTTAAGTATATCACTTGTCAGAGGTTATTTAACTGATGTACAGCATAAACATAGGTGTCAGAAGTATTATGTTTATTACTCAAGTAGAATTTATAAATCCTACTGTTTAAAAACACTTTTGTAGAATTTAGGGTATCAACTTAAGCATTTTACTCAAGTAAAAGTGTAAAAGTACCATTTTAAAACTACTTAAAGTGTAAAAGTAAAAGTAATTCAGGAAAAAATGTTGAGAACAGATGTTTTACTACACTAGCTTATCAACAATAACTTCCTTATACTTAGCTTTTTTAACTTTATAACTAATGGCAACAGCGACTAATTTAATTAGTTTCATCTTGAAAAAGTACTTATTTTGGTATGTGGCGAAGAATAAGTTGGTGCAGTACCTAGTCCAACCACAAAGAAATAAATTTTCTGGATGAAACAAATTTTTTTTTTTTTTTAGATACTAACGGGCTATAACAAAAATGAGCTTAAATCAAACAAAACTAACAAGTCTATTTGTAAAATGTAAGGAGTGGAAAGTAGAAATAATAGCTAAAAAAATGTAAGGAGTAGTAGTAAAAAGTTGTGTAAAAAATAAAACACCAGTGGTGTATAGATAGCCCAAATTTCTACTTAAGTAAGGTAACAAAGTATTTATACTTTGTTACTTGACACCTACATTCATTACTTATACATTATCAAAGGTCTCTAGATATTCATTTTCTTCACATGATAGATATTTAATTTGTTATGATATAACAAATGTTCTTATTCTGTGACAATGCCCTGTACAGTTTGCCATACTACTCTTAAAACTTGAACATTCTTTCTAGAGTGCAGATATTTAAAGTACTTCTATGAGCTTCTAAATTACAAGTTACAGTATATTACACCATATACGCCATCTTAATCGATTATGTTTATCATTGTTTAGTTCATATCCAGCTTGATTGTTACCAAGTAAGGCTTGACTTTTAGTGAGCTTTAGAGTGAATAAAAGTCTTACACAAAAAATAACTGGCCTTTTACCTAAGCTTCAAGAAAGCATGTGAGTCGTATTAACCTTATGATCCTGTTGAGTTAATTAGCTCTTTCACATATTGCGAAGAGAACACTGTAATAACTTTCAACCTTTAAAGCAGAAGCATTATTTAATTTTTCTTATATAATAAATAATTATAAGCTCAAGTTTACTAATTAGCATAAGGCAGTATACAGAGTGTATTTAAGGGTTTATTTGTAACATCTCAAACAGAACTTAACAGATCCCATTTTAGAACACCAGCCCCAAAAGCTCCCTGTTGAAGCTGATAATACGACCTGTAGGAACGCTGTAAAAATAGGTGACCTCCAGCAGTCATGAGAGAAGTCAGCCTAGATGTGAAATCTCTGGTGGACTGATCTACCCGGCAACCTAAAAAGTGAAGCTTTCCACTATGTGACAAATGATGTTAAAGAGTAACCTCATAACAATTTCCTTTGTATATAAACTTAAACAAATAGAGTTTTAATGAAAGAGAGCACGAACTCATTCGTTAAAATAGACAAATCTGATTTTTATTCACATTCCATAAATTAGAGGACTATTGACAAGTTATTAAGTAACCCAATTACTAAAATAAACAACTGTTACTGCTATACTTTATGACAAGCAACAAAAACAAGGAAAACAAAGCCAAATAAATAATGTATCGCATTAATTTAAAGAGACACTATGTAAGATTTTTTTGAAAATATCTTAATAATAGCGTTTTTATTTGCCTCTTTACAATTAAAACAGCATTGAATGAGCAGAATGACATCAAAT
Source organism: Cyprinodon variegatus (assembly GCF_000732505.1). Classification (NCBI taxonomy): domain Eukaryota; kingdom Metazoa; phylum Chordata; class Actinopteri; order Cyprinodontiformes; family Cyprinodontidae; genus Cyprinodon; species Cyprinodon variegatus. The sequence goes on along the minus strand of NW_015150521.1, from coordinate 214,995 downwards.
TTCAGGAATTAGCTTTTTGCTGGAATATCCCACGCTGTTTGGCAGATGTGACAATAGGAGCGTCCATGTTAAATGGGTTCAAACTCACAAACAATCGAAGCATTTTATTCAAAATGGATATTGTGAATACAGCATCCAGCTCAACTGAGACACCAATGGCAACTTCATGTACGGGGAAAAAAGAAAAAAGCATGATCTAGGAGAATGAGCAGAAGAGTGCTGAGGATCTGTATTTTGGCCACAGGTGGCAGTATCATTAGAAACCTTACCAAAGCCTCTTTTAAGAAAATAGAGGGTGTTAAAAAACATTTATTGCAGAAACCCAGAATGAAGCTGGAGCGTGGTCGCAAGCAGGCGGCAAGTCTGGAAAAAATCTGCCACACCTCTACACGTCAGCTTTCTGTACGTGTGTTATTTGGGGAAAGAACAAGAGCAAGTCCCTGGCTTCTACGAAATAATGAAGGACACTTAAAGGTACAGTGGAGGATTTTCTTTTTCCGGATGGATCATCAAAATAAGTGGTCCTCTTAATTGTCAATCCTTCTGGTGATATGTTTACATAAGGTTGTCCTATGTGCTCATTCCCATTTTCTCTTACCAGTGGTGAGTCTGACATAGTGGAAAAATTGCAAATCCTCTTTTAGAAAGTAAGCTTGTATGAGCGATGCAAACAGCAACTTGTAAACAGAGCGTGCATGAGGAGTAATGGGCTCATGCATGCTCTTGCAGGCGTTTAATAGACGTTCCCTCTCAGGAGTGGGTACAAGGTTGTGCATATGCATTTTTTCTAAAAGTGGAGAGGGCGAAAATCCGCGAAAATCCTCCACTATACTTTTAAGTCAAAATGGAAGTGCATCAGCAATAACAATAAGTGCTATTCATAGTGATGTGTGCAGGAAATAAGAAAGGAGCTAAGAAGAAGAAGCAGGATGCTTCCTGTCAGTTGTTGAGCAAGCATAGAGACATCCTTTTAAAGGTTTATTTACATAAACAAATAATCACAGGTGATTCAGAGAGATGGGAATGGAACCCAGGAGACCATCTTTGTGGAGAAATTCAGGTGAGTAATTAGAGCGTGGAGCTGCAGGTTTGAATCTTGTAGTTAGCTTACTTGGATGGAGAACCTATGAATCATCAGGGAGAGTTGAATGGAGGAAAATTGGCACACTCAGTACAAAGGCAGCTTCAGGGACCTGGAAAGGGTGTGACGGGACCAAAAGGATTGTAACGATGAGGGTGGACAGGTAAGTCTCACAGTGGATGGTTAAGGATCGCCATGCGTAGGTATGAGCTCCAGGATAAATGATTGGCTCTTGAATCAATCACACATGCAATCGTACCTGTGCGCCTGTGTAATATCAGCCCTCCATTCCCACCCCCACGCCTTTAGCAGGCGTTAGAGACCAAGGCACAGAACTAGGGTTGAGGACTAGAAAAAAGAAGCAGATGTGAGAACAATCAGGAATAAGGTACAGCAGGGTAATCCAGGATCAGTTAGCAGGGCAGGCAAGGAACACTAGACATTTACTCGCCAAAGGCCTCAATTAATAGTGACTGGAATGCAGGTGGGATCCATGAGTGCTGATGAGAGGAAGCGTAGCTGGAACAGGTGGAGTGAGGGAGTGGACAAGCTGACAGGATCAGAGCAGGATGTAAACAAAACAACACTATTGGCAAAAACATCACAGTGCCTGCACAGCAGGTTACCTTTTAATAAACCTATTAAATGCTTACTTCTTTTGTTTGCTGAATTATCAGGTCTGGAAATCCTCTTCAGGCATTATGAAAAAAGTGGAATTTGCCCCCTTAAAATTGAAATGACAAGTTATATTAGCTTCCTAATTAGTCAGGCTATATGTTCAGGTAGCCAGTTGATTTACAGGTACAGTGAAGATAGATTGTCAGCTATTCTTAAGAAACAGGAATATAACTGAATGCTTGCAATCCTTTTTTTTTCTGAGGACAATGACTCTCCAAGTTTTCTATTTTCTATCAGTGTAAAGAAAAAATTTAATGGCCATTTTCCAGCCACTTAACAATTAGCGCTTGGCAACAAGGAGGGGTGGGGCAGTACTGCATTGCTAAAACTCTCATATGGATTGTAATGATATATCATAAAATTAATTTAAAGCATAATTGAAGCACTTTATGGAACCATATTCTTTAAAAGCCTTAAGCTTTGATACCTGTAAAAAAAAACATGAGGATATGAAGGCAGTGAAACCTTAAGTTAAACCGAAAACAACAATGCTCTAAGCTCTAAATCATTGCACACAGCAGGAACAGTCAAGCTGAGTGATGAATGTGCTGAGTAGGTGATGTTCAATGTGCTAAGCACATTTACAATAATAGTGTAGTGCTGCTTTTTGTACATTCATTAAAAATATAATAATAATAAAATCTAGTGATTTGGCAGATAACAAGAAAGAAATATAAGAAGACACATATTTTGGTGTGGCTCTCTTAAATTGTGTTTTAAATGGTAGTTTTTACATAACTGCATAACAAGAGAGAAGGTTTGAATTTATTAGAAAAAACACAAAGGATTTGGGGAAAAATAGTTAAATATGGAGAATTAACTCCTTTAAACTTTAATGCAACATTTTGTGTATTTCAAAGAAATATCTATTTTATGCAACCTTTTAATCACTAAGATACTCCAGTTTATTGTGGGGAAATCATGGCATACCCAGGCCAAAAACTAACTACCTATTAACTACCTTAGGCTCACTTTTTTTTTCTTTTGTTCGTTATGAGTGACCAGGTTTGTTTTTTGTTTTTTGGGGTTTGTTTTGGTTGTTTTGGAGGAGAAGTAACCTTTCTGTTTTAAGTGGTGAGGTAATATTTAATTGATAATGTCACACAGGCCACTCTCTAGCATAAATCGTTATTCTGAATCCAAATATTGCCTTTACTTAGCACTACCATCAAGATTAGAGGGAGTATATCAAGGGAGAGGCTTGAGTTTGAGCTTCCAGTCTATCCAATCTAAAACATAAAGCTTGCCAAGTTCGCCTGCAGTCAGAGAACTGCCAAATCTCTCACATCCTACAAGCAAATGATTCATCTCAGTCTTTCAGTGGCAGAAAATATGGAAACAGGATATGTTTTCTGCGGCCAGACAGAGAATCAAAGGATCTTCCCACTCATATTTTAACTTCTTTTATAGATTAGTGCACAGAGTGCACTATTGATCTGTGTACAGTGACTAAACTATCTTTACTTAGTTGGGGTTGTGTTAATGAAACAAAACATGTTTAATGAAGAAATGATTACCAATAGGCTAGCACAAAAGCATTTTTTAGAAAGTTGGGAAGACATTGAATTAGTTAACCCCTTAAAGGTTGATTTGAAGGATACAAAAAAAAACAACATTAAAATTTTGGACTATAAATATAAAATTGGAAAAAAAATCTGTTGAATTCAGTATAAGAAATATAAGAATAACTGAAATACGATAAAAAAATGTGTGATGCAAAAATCCTTTAGCCAATTCAACAGTGTCCTTGCTGCTGTTTTAGACATTTCATTGATGTCCTTTTACTGAGAAATTAGTTGAATGTAACCATGCAAGAGCCTCTTTTGAACAATTTATTAGATATTCCCCATGCTTTTTTTTTTCAGTCCGTGCAAAGTTGATTTACCACATTTCCTCCCTCAAAATATAAATCATGAAAGTTGTCAACAGTTAAAAGGGTCTGCTATGGCCATTTCAAACAAGGATACAGTTTCCAAGGTTACCAACAACGCAGTATTGTTGCCTTTTAGGTAGCAGGAAATTGGGAATAGATCATAATTTATTTTTGATTAGGAGTAAAAAAGGAGAGGACAATTTTGTAATAGGAAATATGTTGGTTAACTGAGGCTGGTGGAGGGAAAAAATGAAACAGAAAATATAGGGAACATTATGTCTGTAGATGCTGCATCATTTCTCAGTGAGACAATAAACATGAGGGCTGGCATCTGCCCACTCTGAGAGAAAAACAGAAATGTGCACTTTAGAAGGGGACACAAAATTGAAAATCAGCACCAAGGCTTTGGACACCTGACTCCAACAGATAAATCAAAGATTTATTCAAAGAGGTCAAAGTGTCAAAATGTGAACACAGAGCCTGGATGATGGATCAGCACCCATTTGACAGCTGGTTGTGATAAAAGCCCCAGGGCATGTTCTGCGATGTGTCCGTCTGCGTATTTGTTCATCAGAGAGGCAGGTGGCTGCAGAACGGAATCGCTTTGCTCTTCTTTTTGTGAGTTTTTTCAACAGCAATATATGGGGTTTTTTGAGGATGATGCTGCTTGAAAAGAACAATTTAAAACATTGACATGAACTATACAGCATCAAAGCTTATGCTGGCACAAGAGCCAGAGAGATAATCATCAATCAGCACCACATGTTTTCTAAATCAATACCATGTGCTGGCATTTTGGCAGCTCTCTTCACACCACCACCAGAGACAAAAACAAAAACAAAAACCCTGCCACTGAATCTGCAACAAGGTGTGCTCCTCTACTCCTACTTATTTACGGAGGCAGTTGTTTTTTTAACCAAAAAGGAGAGCCGGGTCACAGGTGCCACAAAAATGAACCATTTTCTTTCCTTGGCTGCAAACAAGTTTGAACATTTACGCTCCCATATCTGTGGATGCTTTTGACGTGTGCACAAATGAAGAACAGACTCCTCTTCACAGGTAAAGGTGACTGCTGACCCAGTTTGAAGTTGGTAATGTGTTCCAAGGTCACACACCCACAGTGTTTATTTGTTCACAAACAACCAGAAGGTATGTGTGTGCTCTTGTATAAGGGTGTGTGTTTACTTCAGGAAAAGAGCAAAGATGTTTTCTATACTTGCAGCAGAAGTCTTAAACTCAACTTGCAATGTTTTCCTTATGTTCAAATTGACTCTAATTCCTCTATAAATCACTTAGAAAATCAATTACTGATGACAAATACAGTTACTTGCATAAGTATTCCTAGAACTCCTAGACCTTCGTCATATTTTGCACCATATTTAATAGTCTTTTTATCTTGAAAGAGGAACATAAAAAAAGACACAAGGTTATCAAAACCTTTTAGAAATAAAAACTCAAAAAGTGCTGTATGTATTAACACTCCATGTCCTTAAAATCATCTACGTTTGCAGATACAGCTACAAGTTTAAAAGGTTGAACAGCTCTCTTTTCAAAACATCTCAAGCTCAGTCTGACAGAATGCAGCACATATGTGAATTTAACTATTCAGTCCTGCAAATGATGTTTATTCAGGTTTATGTCCAGAACTTTTTAGCAGTTGTAAAACTATCTCTGTATAACATTGTTGTCCTTCTAAAAGGTAAACCATTGCCCTCTGTTGTTATTTTCCAATTAATTATTACCTCTAACTCCATAACTTAGGCACTAGCTTTCTTTTATGGTCATTCCTAAACTGCCACACAATTTGTGAAAGTTGACAAGTTCAGTTCAGACTGAACCTGTCTATACATATAAAATTTTGCCGACACAATCTTTGTACATCACCCCACTACATGCCCTTACATTGATCACATAAGGCTTTTTTTGTTTTCTTTTTTGCAAGACAATTTAGAGTTCCTTCTTTGGAAGATCGGGCCTGAAGCATTTTTTTTGCAAGCCAAAACATTTAAAGCTGAGCTCTAACACTACTGCCCTCTCAATCACATCGAAGCACCATCTTATTCAGACATGTTGGCTTATATGGTTTGCAGAGGCTATTTCTCTTGATATTTTTCAGTAGTTCCACAATCTTAGCCCTTCAAAATAGCCAGATTTATGGAATACAACTGTTCTGTAAAAATATTGGCTGAAAATGCATCTTTACAGCTCCTTTAGTTACTATGAGCCAACAGACTGATTCTCTGGTTAATTTGGCCATATTCTCTGTATTGTGAGATGATGGATTGAACAGAATCCTCTGTTATGTTCAAACATTGGATATTGTTAAATAACCAAACTGATAAAAAATTATCTTCAACTGACCTGTACTACTGTGGGTTAGGAGTCCAAGAGGCTATTTGTTAAACAAAGTTCTTGAAAAAATCTCTGATATCTTCATAGAGCAGCTTTTTTGGATATGACATCAGAATACAACCAATTTCTAGTTGACAATTAGAATCACTTTGAAGTGAAGTTTGATTGAGCTTTGATTAGCAGTAAGAATACATCAAAAATATCTTTTTTTTCTAAAAAATAAAACAAATCATGATATTTTTAACTTAAAAAAATTGCTATATTTATGTTGATCAACCACAAAAAACACTATGAAATTTATCGTAATACATGCCTTTAATCCCACTAATCACATTTGAAGAGGTATTAATAACAGCACTAAGCTTCTATTACCCCTTTTTAAAAAACAAACAAAAAACAACTTTTGGAGCCTTTTAGTGTTCATAGCTAAAATGAATTTCTATGTCTTCACAGGGTTTTGAAGTCTTAATCTCCCCTTTACAGCGCAGCTCTGTGATGTTGAGGATGTCATTTATATATCTGACCTGATGAAAAGCCTTTGGAGTCTTTCAACAAAGAAAGCATGACAACTATCTGAATTTCCCCTTTGCATACTAAATTGCAAAGGAAGTGATAGGAAAACGTCTTTGCTGCCTCAATACTGCTCTCTGCTGGAGAGGAAGAAACCCTTTTTATAGCATTGACCCATGAATACATGCCTGACCAACGTGGAAAGAAAAACATAAAAGAATGAATGCTATCACCAAACCAGTATCGCTAAACTTTTAAGTGTGAAATGTAAGAGCTGTAAAGTCTTGATGTTAAAGGTTGTGTTCTCCTTAGTTTCTTTAACAGAGCCTTCACCTTATGACTTGTAGATGCACAGGCTTGCAAGCACAGTTTGAATGGCCACAGGGTCAAAGGACATTTGGAGCAATATCACTTTGTTCGGCTCCCACGGTTGCGTATGCTCGCTGACATGAGCACCTTGTCAGAAGCCACGCGCCTCCCGCAGAGCCCTCAGAGCTGACCACCCACCTCTTTTTAGCCCGGTTAAGGAACCAAAGGGAAATCATATTTCAGGATGATACTCTCTCTTCATCTGTGCCATGCTTATTACTGCATCCAAGAAAGATCAAAGCTCCCTAAACTACCCTCAGAGCTCGCAGCCCACTGAAGATTCTTCACAGTGCTAGAATAACGAGGTGAAGACTGCCTCCACTTTTATCCTCACCTTACTTAGCAAGTGAGTCATATTTGTCAGGAGAAAATCGTTTTCAGCAGAAGTGCCACACTCCCCTTATAAATGCGCTGAGGGAGACATGGAAGCATGGGACGATTCAAGCTGGCAAACACGCTCATCAACATTAACACTATTTTACTTCCCACATGAGGAGAAACAATTTATTTCCATGCTGCCTGCTATTGATTCATGTATCAGTATTACCCAAAGGTTACAGCTATAATAGGATGTGACCAGTATCAAGTGCTCCCATGGAGCCTCTGACTCTGAAACAGCTGTTTGAGCTCTAATTAAAGGTAAGTAGCAGGTGTCACCTGAGCCCCAACTGCAGGTCCACACCTGGCTGCATTAATTTGATCCAAAGTGGTTTTGACGCTCTGCTTCCACTCTAGCATCCCGCATTAAGCCACACAAACTGAACTCTTGTTCGGAGTGAACATGCAAGAAGACCGCTGTGCTAACATCACTCTAAGGAAGCACCGTAGCAGTGACCCAGGGGACGTCTCTGTCCTCCCTGCTTCTGACTTACTAGAAACATCTGTAAGCGAGCAGAGCTGTGATACTGACCTGTAGTCACACTGAGCTGAAGGCTCGGTGCGCTCCAGATAATTGTCTGCGGAAACCTCCCACAGGCTGTAAAAGCAGCTTGTTTCAGATCTCCAGATGATTTCACAGGACATTTAACTTTACACCTCTCATTTGTTACCTCTGCTGGGCATTTCCAAATATCCATTACCTCGTTCCCAAGGAATGTGGAAAAGCCTTAACTGCTGCTTGTTTTTTTTATGTATGCATAAATTGCCTTGGGGATAAATGTAGCTCTGGATTTGGGCGCAGTGACACGATGGTTGTTAATGTGCAGTTCTAAACAAACAGATGACCTCTTAAATTTCACTGTGAAAATTGTCGTGATGTGATTTTAAGTGCAACACTGTTCTCTCTGTCCAAGACTTAAGTTGCAAAAGGAAATCTCTGTGATCCAAGCATAAAGCACCGGTGATTCAAATAGTTACTGGTTCAGGTCACGCATCACTCTCTGTGGCAACAGTTTCATTGTGCCATGACAATACATTAATTTCATGAGTCAACAGGCTACGACTGGCAGTTTGTGTCAAGCTAAACAGTGTTTAATTGGATTCTGATCCATGGCAACACCACCAGAGGCTTGTTTCCATCTTTTATTTCAGCAGCACCTGGAGCGTAATGGTAGTGATTACATCCCTCCTGTGGCGTCCCAGTGGTTGTACCCTTGTGGGCTCCTGGGAGGAGGCTGCAGAAAGTCATAGTGCATACAGTCCTGTTTAACTGCTGGCAAACCCTGAGCTTCAGCTGCTGAGGAGTTTAGTTACAGCACTGCTGAGACAAACCTGGGTTCTAAAGGAATTATGACAAACACCAAATGAATTGCCCACTGCACAAAGTCAGACTCCTGCAATTACTGAGTGTAATTCAATAAACCCTTTTTTGCAGGAGTATATAATGAAAGCAGTTTACCTCAAGATGAAACTGAATTACAGGATTAGTGTACAACGTATTATGCTTAAAATCAATAATTCCCAATTTAATATGATTAATTCATGTATCAAGTAAATTTTATTTTATTTATTTATTATTTTTTTTACACTTGTGTAAACAAAATGACAAATAAATCTGTCTAAGTCTAAGTCAAATGTTAATCAATTGCTATGCTCACAGTGATTTTGCTGTTATTGATTAATAGAAACAAGTTAATTTCCCATATTTATTGGTGGATTTCTACATTTATGACAAAAAAAAAGAGAGCATGTTCTCATACCTTTACCAAAGAAAATTTTTCATGATAAACTGGCGCTGAAGATTGTCCAAGCCGTCATGAGAAGAGGTATACCAAGGATAAGTCTTCATCTCTTTGCAAGAGCAACACAACAAGATGCAAAAAGCAGTGCCAGTTGCATTTTGAGGCAGTTTAAATTATATTTGCTGGCAAAGTGGGACTGCTCCTTTGGTTTCAGCATCCATTTTATTTAAGTAGAATACTGCAATAAATTATCCATATTTTAAAATATCATGCATTCCTTGATATATTATATATATATATGATGATGATGATGATGATGATGATGATGATGATGATGATGATGATGATGATGATGATGATGATGATGATGATGATGATGATGATGATGCTTAAGAAAATGCCTCAGTAAAGGAAGGCTTAGTATAAAGAAGATGTAGTGACGATAGAACCAGGGATGACAAAGCACCTGAAAATGTTAAGATGCTAAGGAGGCTGTAGGTTTGCCAAATGACAAAGCTGAAGGATAAATGAAAGCAAACACTTAGAATCTCAAAACTAAAAGAGCAAGCTCAGAGACTAGCCAGAGTTCTATTCTTCTTTTTTTTCTATGTAACCAAAGCCCAAAAAGTAAAACATGCAGTTAGGTTAGGGGATGAATTTTTAATTTTTACATTTTTTTATGCTAAACTCCTTTCTAGACGGAGAAAAAATATGTTTTCCTAGATGAACTGATGTTGTAATTATGCTTGTCTACCACCACAATAAAAGCTTTTTACTTCCCCATTTTCTGGTGTATATACTGTACTTCTGTAGGACTAATTTGAAATTGCTTTTTTCAAAGATCTTAACATAATACTTCATTATGACAAGGAAGAGTTTTTTTTGGTTGTTATTCTAGAAAGATATGCAATTTATTCCATTGCCAAAAGCTTAATGAAGTAGAGTGTCATAAGGCTGAAATTTACTTGGGTATGTCATTTTACAGCCAAGATTGTCAAGCTTGTCACAACTTCATTTGGCATGTTTTTCCCTGTAGATTGTTTGATGCCCAGTCAGGTTGAATAGACATGGTTGGTAGATGGTTGGTATGATCTCATTTTAGTACTCTGAAAGCCAATACTGACAGTATTTCCGCTGTGTGCAAAGGGTAATTACTATACAGAAAAATGAGTAATAACCTGCTAAGGTCTAGAGCAGAAAGGTTTCTGTAATATTCTCTAAAGATTTCAATGCTGTTACCTTACTGCAAAAGTCAACTTAGCTGCTAAAAGCCCCGGCAATTAAAGCTCCAAGATTTTTATTTTCTCTGCAACATGAATGCTGGGGAATTTCATCAGAATGCTTTACCATTACTTTGAAGCTCCTGAACATTCAGCATAAGAGAAACTTCACTGCACCTTCAGCCCAATGGATGACATTAATGAGAAAATACAACTGGTTTTCTCTTTATTTCAACCAGCTTTAAGTAAATCCCTAAGCATAAAAAGTGTCATTATTTGACATCTAATTTTTTTTATGAACTTCCATCTGGGCAGAGTTCCTATATAACCGCTCACTGATTCATTAAAAAAAAACAAGATTTAAAAGTCTGCTATTTCTTGATAAAATTACAGATAAAGTTTTGAGGTGTACTTTCTGGCTTAAAAACATATTGAAACTTAGTTTGTGAAGAAACTAAAGGTCTGTAATATTTGTACACGCATGTTAATTGGTTGCTGCCGCTGCTGGTAGAACAAGGTGCTGCAGAGAGCTAGAAATGACCAGGGCTGTAGTAGGACCACAGCCACAGGACAGTGACAGTAAATGTGTATAAAATTGTTACCTGGGCTCTTAAAAGCCTAAAGCTTATGAATGACAATGGAAAAGGGGCTTAAGGTTCAATCAGAGCAAAGAATGTTTTTTTTCTGGTCTGAATCTCTTGTCCTCATTGGCAACATTCTAGCTGGCTGCCATTTTCCATCTGAGGAGGCACTTCTTCCAGGCTTCTCACAAAAATAGATGATTTTTTTTTAAGTGTAAAGTGCTTGAACTTTTAAAATGTTTCCTCTTGACCATTGGACCCTTTTTTCTCTGCTCTGAAAGCCCTTCTTCCCTGTTTACTCAGTCTGGTCTGCTGCCCAAATCAAGGATTTGAGTCCTAGTGTTTCACATCTTGTTCCATTTTAAATCACAGAGGCTACAGTGCTAGTCTTGATTTCCTCTGCTACTAACTGTTCTGTTTCTTTCTCCAGAACTGCATTTTGACACAGTTCACTTTCCGAGGTCTGCAGACGACTCCTGTCAATTTCATTGCATGGTTTTTGCTCCGATATACTCTGTTACCTCTGAGCCCCTATATAGAAAAGCGATTTACCTTCCATCGTGTCCAATCAGGGAAATTCAAAACAGAAAGACTGCAATCAAGCTGCAGTAGCAATCTAGAGGATTAGCAGTAAAAATGAAATGCACCTGACCTTACTGTGTAAAGTCCAAGAAAAGGGCATGAATACAAATTAACCCACCATGTTTAAATGATTACATATTTCACGGAATTACAAAAATGTCAGAAGACAAGTTTTATCCCTGTCATTATGGGGCTCCTTGTATAGATAAGTTGGTTTTAGAATAGGTCTGTTACATGAGAGGGCATTGGATTTTTTTAAGTACTATATTCTAGCTGTTTTTGTTAAAATATGTTAAAACAGACACAGTCTAAAGAGTCGAAAAGAAAGATAATTTAGATAAGGATTTTTTCTAATGCCGCAGCAAATTGGTGTAAGATCAAGATTTTTGTTCATTTTGCTCGATGTATGATATTTTAATTTGTTTTTCAGATACGTATTTTAAAGTCAGCATAGATACTTTACACCATGGGTCTTCAACGTTTTCCAGGCCAAGGACCCTCAAACTGATGGCGAGATGGAGTGTGGACTCCCAAATTATATATATTGTATGAATTGTGTTATATCAAACTGGTCTTTTAATCACTCTATTACAGATGGAGTCATGTAACGAAAGTAATTTTTCCCTGGGATTAATAAAGTTTTTCTGATTCTGATTCCTTGTTGATGGGACAGGTGTTGTGAATGAAATGATGCCCAGCTTGAAAGAGCTCCTGTGTGTCACTGAATGTGTGCATCGATGACTGAAAGACATCTTCTGCCTCCATTTATCTGTATACTACAGTCTGTTGAATTAATGTTAAAGTGTATTGAAATACATTTCAATTAGTGAAAAAAGTTGTAGGGGGGAATATTAAAAAAAAAGTCTAATAAACCAAAACTTTCGCGACCCCCATGCAGTACCTTCGTGGACTCCCTTGGGGTCGCGGACCCCCTGTTGAAGACCTCTACTTTACACTAAATGGTTTCTCATCTGAGTCGATATGGAGAATTACTATCAGAAGTACATTTTGAAAATACAATTCAAGTATAATTTTTTTGCTTAGAAAAAAAAAAAAAAAAACCTTTGTGCGGTTGTCGGCAACTATGGATGCAAGGGCTAAATGAGCCGCTGCTCATCTACATGGAGCGCAATAAGTGGGAATTTTGTGTAAAATTGCAAGGATGATTCTTTGCTGCCTTGGAGGTTTTTCATTCACATCCTACTGAGAAGATATTCCTGGAGAGACCGAAAGCTCATTTGTAGAGACTATATTTCTCTTCTTACCTGAAAACTCCTTCGGATCCCCCAAAATGAGATTCCTTATTTCTTCTGCACATTAGGGACCTTAGCTCAGATAAATGGGGGATGATGAATAAAGGGACGGACAGACATAAAGAAAGAAGGCACTAATAAAAGTTATTTTGCAATGTCTACTTAACAAAATTAAGTAAAAATTTATGCTTATGGAGTTCAGTTGCTGCCATTTTTCTTATTGTTGTCTGAACATTAAAAACTTTTAAGTAAAGAATTTATAAAATATTTAACAGCTTTCCTGTTTACAACAATTCCAAATTAAATCCTAAAATGTTATTTGAAAGACATCAACAAACAAAAGCCCCCTCGCCAAATAAATAAGACAAAGGTTGCCGACCTCTATGCATGAAGTGGGTCCTGACAGCACAGCAAGGGACAGCGTTGCCAGACTTGTAGCCTTTAGCTCGTCCCCACACTGTCTTACAGCCGCAGAGTATAACGTGTGTGAATAATGCATCAGTTCTCCTGCTGGGACCCCCTCAGTCGCTAACACAAGCAGATAGGCACATACACAGCATTTGTGTTATGGTGTGAGTTTGTTTTCCTTGTAGAGTGAAATAAAGACAGCATGTTTGACCAGCACAGGCCTGGCGTCTCTGTATAATATAGGTGCAGACATGTAGTGGCATTTTTTTAGCTGCACTATAGGCAGATTTTTTTAAACACGTCTTTATGTTTCAGGATCTAAGTTAAATCTAATTACATTTTTCCTAACCCTAATCTAATTCTGCAAGCTGAAAAGGCCTTTTCGATGAGAGGCAAAACATCTTCAATTAACAACAGAAATTTAATTGTCTTCTGCTTAAGCACTTAATGTTGTCATGGATGAGTGGGTAACCAATACCAGCATAACCTTAACTTAATTTCTAAGATGTTAAATGTTTTGTTATATTGTATCCCATGTAAAACAGCCCTATTTCTTGTTTTGGGTTTTGTTTTTACCCACTAATATAGTAGCAAAGGCATGATAAATTTCAGTGAACAAGCTGCCGTCATGGTTATCACAGTGATTTCTAACCTTTGTAAAAGCAAGTGAACAGTAGATCGAGACACAAGGATTCTGAATGTTTACACAGTGAGAGTGAATAGAAATGCTTGAGGCGTCTGGAATCCCTAGAGATTCCTGGAAAGGCAGCACATCTCTCTCGTGTTTCCGTCTGCCTTACATACAAGAGCAGCTCAGCGATTTCCACCGAGATTATTTGAATTTCACAAAGAGTTTGACATTTGATAATAATGCTGAGGGTTTATAGATTCTAGACCAATGAAGACTTCCTATTGTGTTTGTTCGTGCCACATCTCTGTGGGAAAAAAAGGCAGAGGATTATGAAAAAAAAGTACCAATGTAACATCAAAAGGATAAATCTTTTGTCTAAGATTTAAATGTTCAAGCTTCACATGAGCAGACATAAATATGTAATGCTTCAATTAATCTCTATTTGCACAACACATCATGACCAGCTGGAGTTTCGTTTGGAATGAAGAGGGGAGCAATTTTTTTGTGTAATAGTTGTTTTCCATGATTTATTATTAAAATGTGAGTTATCTTTATGCAGCACAATTATGAAGCTTGTCCACCTGTTGAGACAGATGCATCGGTGTCAACATTTATGTTAATAAGGGTGTGCTGACTGTGCTCGATTACCCTTGGTTGACAAAAGGGAAAAGACAGAATTCAGAGGAAAGAGATGAACAGATTTCCTGAGCTGCTACATGGAAGCTAAGACGTGGTGTGGACAAATGTAACTGTGTGGGAGTGTGATGTGGGTGAGTGTATAGATAGTAGGAAACTGCCTACACAAGCCAAACAAGTGTGAGCGTGAATTCATTTTGTGTTTTTTTTTCTGAAGAAGGGAAGGTTTCCTGCAGTTTTCTCATTATAGTACAAAAATGCGTATTATGCAGGGTCAGGAGTGGATTGACACGTCTGTATCTTATTTTTGACATGAATAGTTGTAGATCTATACCAGACACTGGGTTAATAATATTTATTTTGCTATCACTATAATATAATGAATAATATGACTCAAACCCGTCTATATGGTATCCAAAACATATTCATAACGCAAATTGGACAATTTCTCTGTATTCTATACAACCTGAAAGACAAGGCGGAACTAATGTTACTCATGGTCTAAGTTTCGATCGGAGTGTTTTGCTGTGACACCGGGAATCGAGCTGCGAATCTTTCCTCCGAGTTTTAAAATGGTTTTGCGGTTTATGTAAGGTTTTAACAGGTAAATATACCTTTTTAATTTGTAACGTCAAATTTTAATATTAGTATTGTGCTAAGAGGATGCTTATAGTTAGCGTTCTTCACTGATATTAATTTAAGATCCATGTTTATACGATTTAAACATTAGCTTTTTTTTAAACGGACTGTCTGTTATAATGAAATAATTTCTTTACTCTAAAGTCGTTTTTTATGTTGTTATTTCCTTTTAACTTTAGTCATTAGTCACAAAAAAAATTGTGAAGCAAATTATCCAGGTCCCCATCATGCATCAAGATATATGTCCATAACTTTAATATTTAAAAATTAATTTACAATATTTAATTCAAGAAAGTTAATACTGTTATGCTAGACCACCGTAGACATTCTGTGGATGTATTTATTTAAATGCCTGTCGTTTTGATTAAACATCTGTAGCTTTGGTCTTTAATTAAGGGAAAGATGTTGCCTTCTTTCATCCACCTGACTGTTGGTGCACAGTAGGGAAGAAAAAGAATCAGTTTTTAAAAAGTCTGTGTCTTAATCAATTCAGGTTAAATTGCTGCTAAAGGGATTCACATAGACAAGATAAGGCAAAAGGAAAAAAATGCATTCCTGATGTTATTACCATGCAAGCATTACCACTTATCTTTAAGGACTTGGCAGGTTCTGTGTATAGCAACAGGTGGAGCAGTGTGTAACTAAAGCTGCATACAGTCTGAATTAAATGTGGTATCTCCCCTTAACCCTTCAGATTAATACGGAAGAACATCATGGAAGTAGAAATAATCTGTAACTTATTTGTAAACATGTTTATACCTTGATACTGATAAGAGTCCTGTCTAAATTGATGAGGTGATTCCCAGTGAAGGGAAAGCTGGTCTGCTTTTATCACCCTTCAGCTGGTTTTTAGTCAGTAATACATTTTTTGGCTTTTAGGGGTCAAATATATTCACTGAGTAAAGTGATCTGTATATTTTTGACTATGATTGAAAAAAATAATAAAGCAGAATAGGAAACATTTTTGTCTTTCACTGGGATTTAAAGATGCATATGGGTCATCAACAAACAAGAACAATAAAATAATAATAAAACAATTAAATTAAATACGTACCAGTACACTTTTTGAGCTAGGTACACTTTAGCTCAAAATGTCTGTAACTAAAATAAAAAAAAATGAATTAAAACAGTAATTAATTGTTTTACTGTATGCTGAACATTGCACCTCTCAGACTTCAGAATCTAAAGTGACTAATTCTGTCTCTGTGGACTGTGTGAGATATTTTAGGGGGTTTTCCCCTTTTTGTGTTTGCATTGGTGCAGTTTGTTCACACCTAGTTTAGATAAAAAAATGAATCAAAATGTTTTAAGATGTTTTCTTATATGCGCTGTATGCTGTGAACTGATACCCAGGAAATGTAATATTCTGAGGAGATGAAGTGGCTGTGAACCAGATATCCAAGTTATTGGTAAATTAATTAATCTAGGTTAATTGATCTTATCGATCTACTATCAAATAATTCATAAGCAGCCATTTTCTTAAAAATCTGTTTCTTAGCTATGAAGAGGATCTTTCCATATACATGAATTTGTTTTCCATGTACTGAATAAAAAAAATAAAAAAAACATACAATATTATATTCTAACTATTTATTGTGAAACTTTGTTAAATACTGAATGTTTAAACCAAAAATGTTTTGTAACACATTATTAAACTAAAAGGTAACCTATTGGTTTACTGAATACAGAAATATGAATAAATATTTTAAACACTTCATTTCCAATGAAATATGTAAAGCTATCGATACAAAAAAATATTTTTCTTTGATATGCTGTCAGACTATTTCCCCTTTGTTCGGTTAAATGAGGTGGATGGTAACTGTAAATTAGCTTGCAGTTTTTAGTGTAATCTAGCCATCAGTGTGGTGAGAAACCTTTAAATGGGAGACTCTGGTTGTTCTCAGAGGAATGTTAAAACTTGGCTCCATGAAGTAGATTAACCAAAAGCTTCCCCCATCTTCCATATTCATTGTCAACATCATTTTCTGTCATGTTAGAAATGTTTAGCATGATGCCCTCAACTTTTCTCTCATCACAAACTTTCTTCCCAAACACAGCTGAGAAGTTATCTATATTTGATTATGAGGGCCGCAGTTCAATACTTAAAAACCTTTGAATAAAATTATTTCAATGTGTCTTTATTTTATTAAAACTGGCAATAAAAACTGAATTTAATAAATATAAAATTGATAATATGGGCTTCAGTTATATATATAGTTATTTTTTAAAGAAATAAATATAATTACTTCATGTTTAAATAAATGATTTAATTTTTCTGTGCTGAATTGAATTTTAATAAAGTTTAAATTGATTTTAGAAGGTCACACATCAGTCAAAGTCAAGACTAGGACTAGGGCTGATTTCATAGAAACCCTGCCATCTGGTTGGGTACTTCTCACTGAACAAGATAAGACCATTTCTTCCTGTTTATTTTACAATGAAGTCAACATTTTGGCTAGAAAGGTTCTCAACTTTATGAAAAGTGTAGCCATTTTATTTACACCACACCGGGCAAACAACTTTTGCCTCTATATCCCTAGTTTGGTCTGAAATATACAGTCATATTAAAAAGTTTGGGCACCCCTATTAATCTTAATTATTTTTATTTCTAAATATTTGGGTGTTTGCAACAGCTATTTCAGTTTGTTCCAATCTAATAACTGATGGACACAGTAATATTTCAGTATTGAATTGAGGTTTAATAGACTAACAGAAAATGTGCAGTACGCATTAAAACTAAATTTGACAGGTGCAAAAATATGGGCAACTCAGCGAAAAAGAGACATTAATATTTAGTAGATCCTCCGTTTGCAAAAACAACAGCCTCTAGCTTTTAATGTAATGAGTTCCTGGATCCTGGATGAAGGGATTTTTGACCATTCGTCTTTGCAAAACAATTCCAGTTCAGTTAAGTTTGATGGTCGTCGAGCATGGACAGCCTGCTGAAATCATTCCACAGATGTTCAATGATATTCAGGTCTGGGGATTGGGGTGGCCATTCCAGAACATTGTAATTGTTCCTCTGCATGAATGCCTGAGTAGATTTGAAGCAGTGTTTTGGATCATTGTCATTAATGAATTATCCATCCCCGATGTAACTTCAACTTCGTAACTGATTCTTGAACATTATTCTCGAGAATCTGCTGATATTTAGTGGAATCCATGTGACCCTCAACTTTAACAAGATTCCCAGTGCCAGCATTGCAATGCAGCCCCAAAGCATGATCGACCCTCCAGCAAATTTCACTGTGTGTAGCAAGTGTTTTTCTTGGAACGCTAAGTGTTTTTGCCGCCATGCATTACTCCTTTTTTATGACCAAACAACTCAATCTTTGTTTCATGAGTCCAGAGAACCTTATTCCAAAATGAAGCTCACTTGTCAAACAGAATCGATTTTGCATTCTTCAAGTGCTTCTGTTGGTGGCGTGCTTGCAGAAAAGGATTCTGTCGCATCACTCTCCCATACAGCTTCTCTTGGAGCAAAGTGCGCTCAATTGTTGAATGATGCACAGTCACACCATCCGGAGCAAGTTGATGCTGCAGGTCTTTGGAGGATGTCTGTGGGTTGTCCTTGACCATTCTCACCTTTCTTCTTCTCTGATATCTTTCTTGGCCTGCCACTTAACAAGAACTGTCCCTGTGCTCTTCCATTTCATTACTATGTTCCTCACAGTGGAAACTGACAGTTTAAATTTCGTAAACAACTTTTTGTATCCTTCCCCTGAATGACTATGTTGAACAATCTTTGTTTTCAGATCATTTGAGAGTTGTTCTGAGGTGCCCATGATGAATCTTATGAGGAGATTCAAACAGGAGAACAATGAAGTAACCAAACCAATTTTGTGTTTCAGTAAGTCAGTGAAAAGTAGTTAACGGTATTCAAATCAATAAAATTATTTGGGTACCCAAATTTTTTCACATGTCAAATTTCATTTTAATGCGTACTGCACAGTTTCTGTTAGTCCAATAAACCTCAATTCAATACTGAAATACAAATGTATCCATCAGTTATTGGATGTATCAAACTGAAATGACACCCAAATATTTAGAAATAAAAATAATTAAGATTAATAGGGGTGACAAAACTTTTTCCTATGACTGTATCTAATAAACTTACAAGTCAGCTTGCTGTGGTCTGACTTGGTGGGAGCTGCCAGAGACTTCGGCAGTATCAGCGTGCGCCCTGCAAATTTACTACTACCACTTCACCTTTTAGAGGCTACACTACTTATATATAGGCTGGAGCTGCTGCCCATGTTGCTGTAAATGAATGGTAACACCTTTTAGAAATGTATTTACACCATATACATTTGCAAAACTGTTGATTGTATACTAAAAGAAAACCAGGAAGAAATTGTCTTATCTTTGCTAGTGAGAAGCTTTCAATTAGAGGCCAGGGTTTCTACAGAAGCAGCCTTAGTCCCTCTTCTATGACTTTGCTCAACGTGTGACAGTTTCCATTAATTCATGGTGTTCTTAATAATTATATACACTCCTTTAA
The DNA here is from genome assembly GCF_000732505.1 of Cyprinodon variegatus. Taxonomy (NCBI): domain Eukaryota; kingdom Metazoa; phylum Chordata; class Actinopteri; order Cyprinodontiformes; family Cyprinodontidae; genus Cyprinodon; species Cyprinodon variegatus. The sequence continues at coordinate 195,561 of NW_015150521.1, read as the reverse complement.
ATAAAATCTATATATTTAACTGAGGCCAATATGATTTATTTTGTATTTGTTAAATCAATTCTGTATTTATATGCAATTTTACTAAATTAATGACAGATTGAATAATAATTTCATAAGGTATTTATGTATAATACTGCACCCCTAGCCACCATCCATAGTTATGCTTCTCTTATGATTAAGATGATAACTTAAGGTGTTTATGGATTGTTGATATTTCCAAAAAGAGCTATATAATCTCCGTTCTGCATCCTTGAAGCATTAAACAGAGTAAAAAAAAACCCTAGACTTGGACTCTCGATTCCTGTTTCTGCTCTAGTATGCCTCCACTCTGGCAGTACTTCTCGTACAAATACCAGTTACATTCTTCTTAAGGATGACCAGCTCTGCTGGACATTAATCAATTAATAAGTTAATTGATCAATTAATTGGATGTAACAAATTTTCCTTTTATAAATAGTAAGTCGATTATTTGTTTACATCCCTGCTGAAAGCATTCCAAATAACCTTTTATTTTAGGCTTACTGTTTTTCATTATCTTTTGTCATTGGCTGTTTTTGCTTAGATGTGTATTTTAATGAGACTCTATAATGATCTGAAGACTGCTGAAGGCCAACAGAGTATCTTATTAAACCGTGTGGTTTAATAACAACAATAAATCATTCAGATGAAGGCTGTTTTTAGGTTTACAAGACTGTGTCTCCATTTAGAAATAAATCAGGTGCTCATGTTTTGGCAACATCTCCAACGACACAGATCGTCCAAGTATGGACTTATTGACAATGAGGCATTTTTGGCATTTCCTGCTGCAAACTGTCATCATTGTGCACGTGTCACATGCGCAGACCTGGCTCAGGCTGTCCTCACCTGCATTTTGTGTTTGCCAGTTGGGAAATTAGGTGCACACACTTCTGTTTCCATGTTGCATCAAGGATGTATGTGTGTGATGAGGGTGGGCAGGTTTTTGCACATTGTTACACTGATGGGCCTGTAACCTGCCAAACATAGAAGTGATTACGTTCCAGCTCTAAATAAATTGCATCAATGTGCTCCAAGTAAGTCTGTGCATGGGGTGAATTTAATTTGTTACAGATTAATGCTTCATTTCTACCTAAATATATTCTTCACTTTGCAGAACATCGGCTGACCTCCATCTCATCCATGACATCTTTGTGGTTGAAAATCTCCGCTGCTCTGCCTCCTAATGAAGAACAGTTTCCGCTGACCTTTAGTGATAAAGTACCGTTAAGTGTTGTGGAAATGCTGAAATTGGCCCGAAAGCAGCTGTATGGCAACACGACGAGCGCCAGCCAGATTCTCAATGCTCAAATCATCGTGGACTATTCATGGGAGAGACTCAACATGGGAACATGGCGTGATGTGGACAAAGAGTGGAGGCGAGTTTACTCCTATGGCTGCCTGTTTAAAGCTGTAGCACTTTGTAGAGAAAACCCATTAGAGGAGGAGATCCTGCAGGCGATCAGGACATGTGACATGGCTTTGCTGATGGGCGCAGCCATTATGGAAAATCTACTTCAGGTCATCGTTTGTATTCTACAAACTGGAATAAGAAAATTGGCGAAAGAAGAAGATAATTCAGAAAACATTGAGGCTAAGGTTTGTAATTTTCTTTTTTAACCAGTGTCATTGTGTCCTTTCATAAAGTAATAGTTTTATACAGTGCAGCCAAGATATTTTTCCCTTTATAAAATGTCTCTTGTATTTTTATATTGCCTTACAAAAACTCAAAGGTCAGACCACTTTGTTTAGACCAGATCTGTCTGACTTTTTTTTTCTCCTGATTAAATATTGCTTCAACAAAATGTAAGCTTAGAAATTCTTAAACATTTTAACAGCCCACAAAAAACTGAGTAAGAATTAAACAACTGTAGGCCAATGCTGCTTGAGATATTTGACATTAGAAGAAAAAAAGATGGCGTCACCTTCTTCTACTCATAACCACCTCCACACTAATCAGTGCCCTGTTAAAGATATGTAAAACTTGCATATTCTTACAGTATAGATAATTTAAATGCATGTGAGGCTGTTTTTCTCAGAGTTTCTTAGAGTTGCCCGACATGCAGTTTTTAGATGTTTATTTAAAAAAAAAAAACAATATTTATCATGTTAATGGGAGAAGTCTGATATTTCTTCTATGAAATCGAAGATTTTAGAAAACATGCCTTGTATGCATTTATCAATAAAGTTTACCAAAAAAAATTGCCTTTCATCCGAAACCTACTTTATCTATTTAAAATAATTTTTTGATGGTAACAATAACTGGAACTTGGCTGAATGGTTGAACTTGGCTGAATGGTTGACCATACGTGGGAAGGAAGAAGCTTAGGTTTAGAGAACTTCAGCAAAGACCGAGTCTACAGTTTAAGTGCTTGGGTTTTTGTTTTAGATTGTTGTAAAAATTTATAAATAAGAAATGTATTTTGATAGCCATCTAACAAGGATGCCAGTAAATGTGGATAGTGTTGTATACAGTGGTGAAAAGTAACAAAGTACATTTACTTAACTACTGTACTGCAGAATTTTTTTTTAGTATCTTTACTTTACTTGCATAATATTATGGGGGATATTATAACTTTCACTCTGCTTTACTTTCTTGATATGTAACTTAAATATGGCAGACAGCAGCCCTTAGGACTGAATTTAGACACAACCGCTTTAGACATTTGCATATTTTACAAATGTAAAAAAACTCAGGGCGGATATAATTTATAGTTTATACATTTTATCAAGCCATGAGTTGTCACCATGTGGCCACGTTGTTCAGTAGGATGAGTTCTCGAATCAGAGTTACGGTTTGTTTGTGCTAATAGATTCAACCTTAAACCTCTAGTCCATAGTGCAAGTGTGAGGAGATTTAAGACTCTCCTGTTTTCTTGGTTTGTTTTTAAATGAGAAATAATAATCAAAATAGCTGTCCTTTTTTGTGGCATTTTTGTGCTGAAGTTTAGAATCTGTAGCAGGTAGTTCTGTGCATTAATACATATGGTGGTTTCTGAAAGTTGCAAGGTTCTTTAAAATTACTCTGAAAATTATACAGAAATGTACTGATGTTAGAACATTTTATTTTTAGTTTTGAATACTCAAGTACTTTTAAATCCATGTACTTTTAAATACTTAAGTGTTTTCAAAGTAGTACTTATTGACAGAGATTATTGACTGAGTAACTTTTATTTGTAGTTGAGTACGATTTGACTACGAGTATCAATACTTTTACTCAAGTACGACTTTTATGTACTTTATCCACCACTGGTTGTATGTTATCCTAATTAAAGGAGGTTTTACTTCACTATCTTTATTTCAGTGACAATTAAATGTTTTTCGTTAAAGTAACAAAAAAAAAAAACAGATTACTGAAATCGCAGCACTATATAAATAACAGTAAAGTATATGATGTATAAAATCCCTTTTGGTTTGTATCCTCTGGAGTTTAAAGTTTCTTTTCTTATTCTTTTATTTGGCTCCACTATCATTAACAGAAAAGAAGGATTGCAAGCCCACATGTTGGTCTAATCAAAGAAGACTTGTCCGTTCCCAGAATTAAGTGTCCTTCACTGGAAAGCTTCAGTGCAAACCACCTCCTTCCTCTCAAACCCGTGATTTTAGAGGGGATAATTGACCACTGGCCCGCCTTCAACAAACATCCCTGGAGGTTGGTTTTCTCAGAATCAGCTCGGACTGAATATTGTGTTTATTAATGGTGTATCCTTTGCATGTTTTTTTTTTTTTTTAAGCTGTTTTAGACTGAAAACACTCCTGAATTTGTGTGAAAAGAGTTTTGAAAATGTACATATATGCTGTCAAAATAAGCTTTTATTATTACCTTTATCCTCCAGTAAGATTCATTCAAGCAAAGTAATCATACTGATATACACTTGTAACAAGAGCTGAGAGCTCTTCTTAGGCTGAGAGGGAAGCTGGAGGACTCTTATATAGAAGAACAACTGACTACACAAACTTACATTTTTTGAATTGTATTAAAATGAAAGTTTTAGCTTCTTTTAATTTAAATAAGTGCAAATGAAGGCAACAAACAGCATGTGGGTTAATTCATCAAGTCTTCACATGTTAGTTTATCAGTAGGACTGCTGTCCTCTGTGTATTTCTGTTGCTCGCTCTGACTTTTAACATAAACCTCTTAATGTCTGATTCATATCTAAAAGGACTGTTTTACCATGTTGCTGTACACTCCAAGGATTACAATGGCTGTCCATTTTTTGTTGTGAGCAGTAATTATCTTTCTGCTCTCAAAGCATAGAGTACCTGAGGTCTGTTGCCGGCTGCCGGACTGTTCCTGTCGAGGTTGGGTCCCGCTATACAGACGAGGACTGGTCACAGACGCTGCTTACGGTCAATGAGTTCATCGACAAATATATTTTGAATAAAGTGAGTGCCGCCTCTTGTTTTGAATTTGCATTGTGATTCCAGTCATGGACAAGAAGAGTTTTTATGCCTGGTTGTTTGCTTTCCAGGTTGGAGTGTCTGAGAGTGGACACAAAGCTGTGGGTTATCTTGCACAACACCAGCTTTTTGATCAGGTATGCTTTCAGTTATGAGGGTTATTCTCTTCTCTGTCATGTGTTTTTTTTTATGTCAAGATGAGTGGAGGTTTGTAGAAAACCCAAATGTAGAAGAGATGGTTTCCTGTGGATTTAATTATGGGGGTTGGTGGCAACAGAAGCATAAATCCAGAAATAACAAACCAGGGAACACAGGAACCAGAACAAGGGCTGAAAAAGAACTTGAGGAGGGGATGAAGAAAATCCATCAAAGAGTAACTGCAGAGGAAGAGTGTATATAGCAACAGAACAATGAATAAAGTAATCAACTGATGGGAGCAGGTGTGGACGGAAGTAGCTAGAAGGGCGCTGACCCCCAGATTCCACATCCTCAGTCACCGCTCCGACCTGCTCACATACATCGTGCGGAGCACTCGCGCAGTCATATTAATCGATGAGATCTGTTCCACATCCACCACTACTCCGCACATCACCGTCCACGTACGTCTTCTCTATCCTTCACCTTCAAAATACGGAGCCAAGCAATTTTTTTGCTCCGGTCAGTTTATTCACTATTGTTCTTTAACAGACCTCTTAAAATAACTATAAGCTCAAATTCTCTGTTTACTAATTAGGGAGCTTCAGAAGCCTGTTTGTTTGATTGGTTTGATTTAGGGTTGTTTGGGTAAAGGGGACTAAATGAATGCACAGCCTTCATTTCTGATCTGTATTTGTAATAAAAATTAAGACTCATGTATCATTTTCAATCTGCTTCAATTATACCCAAATTGGTGTCTTTCAAACATTAAAGTCCCAAATAAATACATTGAGTTTTTATGGTTATATTATGAAATAATGTGAACAAGTTCAAGGGTTTTGACTACTTAAGATACTGTAAGTTCTTTGCAGAATGAACCAAAATATTTGTCATGGTGTTAATATATTTACCTCAGGAAACACTAAAATGGTTGAGCGCTTCTCTAGGGGGTTTTATTATCTTCCTAATATTGTCACAATTAACTGATTTAGGTCAAATCTGCACTTTGGTTTGTTTTGCTCATTTTAAAAGAAAAATCCAACAGCTATCTGTTCTTAAACATTTATGATTAATCTACTTTTTGATCAAAGTAGTAAAGAACCTTAGAAAAAAAACAAACTAATGAAAACTATTGAAAGAAAAACTACTGAGTTTTTCTGATATACTTTATAAGGAAAATAAGCCTTCCTTTGTATTTAAAAGCTTGTTAAAAAAATCAGATACAGTCACAAATATGATCAATGATGAGGCTCATTTATGCTTGATAAGTACAAGCAGCGTTTGATGTAAGGTGTTGCACTTTGGATAAGGCTTTGAAATAGGAATCATGCATTATTTATATACTCTAGACATTATCAAAACAGAAAAACACTCCTTTTGTTTATATTACAAAGTCAACTATTGACAGATCCAGAAAAAAAAGTGATTTAAATTAGTTTGCATGTTTTATATATTAGAGATATATTAAATTCTTCATAAAGTACAGATTGGAAGTTTAGATTACCATTCTCATAATAATAAAAAAGAGGTTATGTTCACATTTTTTAACACCTATATTGTGGGACAGTTTCTGTTCTACAGTGTGAAACTTTGTGTTGCAGCGAGATGAAAAAAAAGAAATAAAGCAGACCATTGGTAAAGCATTATAGAGAGTTGCTGGTATAAAAGAACCAAAGGGGATCTCGGATTGAATTACTCTCAAGAGGTCAAATTAAGTAACATGAGAAGTTCTACATAATGCTGCATTTTTGTGACCAAAATTAGGAAAAATCAAATTAAGCACAGGTGGTTATTTTGAGAGCTTTAAAAGCCTGCACTAAAGGTGAAAAGTAACTCTGCATCATATTGGAAAGAAACTGTAATATTTTTGTTCCACATTCATACATTTCTACTTCTTCTCCCTCATATCAGTGCTCTGACCACTTTCCTAGAACTTCTGATTTCCATCACTAGGATCTATAGCAACTCTAGACTTGAGGAGTTTTATTGCTTATAATTTAAAAATTCAATAGTCTACAAAAAATGTTCATCCTGGAAGTTCTTAGCAAATGTTGCACACATTGATATTACCATGACAACTGCTATCCAGATGGAACTGTGAAAAAGTGTCATCTTATAGATATTGCCTCTTCACAAAATGTTTTAGTTTGTCAATCAAATTGTTCTACAGGACGAATATGATGTGTATTTAAATTCAATCAGGGGCTGCTCAGTGCTGCATTGGTTAGCACTGCTGCTTTGCAGCAAGAAGGTTGCGTGTACAATTCTTGGGGTATTTCTGCAGTTTGCATGTTCTCCCTGAGCATGCATGGGTTCTGTCCGGGTACCCCGGCTTCCNTTAGTTTGTCAATCAAATTGTTCTACAGGACGAATATGATGTGTATTTAAATTCAATCAGGGGCTGCTCAGTGCTGCAGTGGCCTGAATATGCTTTTCCTCTTCAGGACTTAAACAACTTGCTTTAATTGAAGGTACCGTGAGTTCTGCTCTCTACTACAGGATTCTGAAAGTGAAGATCCTACTATCTAGTTGTGACCTTAAGCTCGGGTGCACTTGGTTATACAGCTGAGCAATGATCCAAAACACACAACATCAACCTCTGAATGACTTGGATATTAAACTGTTTTAGAGCTGCTTGTTCAGAGTCCAAATTTAAATATGATTACTTTGTCCTTGATATCTATCCTTTTGGTCAAAATCCCTTCTACATGGCTAAGATAAAATAATTTGGCAAAGATAGGTGGGAAATATCTCGCCAAAGCCATGGTAAAAAATTTCTTTCCAGAAATTGTTTGAAGCCCATCTTGCTGCCAAAGGTGTCTCGGCTAATTAATTTTAGGACAATTTCTTATTTGTATAGGGCAAGGCTGCTTTTTACAGCTTTTTTCTGATAGTAAATAATATTATTGTTTGAATACATTTTTACTGAAATTAATTTAATTATCTGAAACGCTGATGTGTGACAAAAACAAATAAATGAATTTGTGAATGAACTCAAAGGACTGTTTGCAGCTCTGCTAGCTGTCAGTGCCATAATTGCATTGTAAATGCAAAACTAATTTATTCCGAGAATGTTTTGTTTGTTTCATTTTCTCTGTAAGATCCCAGAGCTTAAGGAAGACATCCGCATCCCAGATTATTGCTGTCTTGGTGAAGGTGATGAAGATGACATCACTGTGAATGCATGGTTTGGACCCCAGGGTACTGTATCTCCTCTTCACCAAGATCCTCAGCAGAACTTTCTGGCTCAGGTGACTACAACTATTCTCCTAAAACGTGTGCCATCTGATCTGAGTATAACCACGTGGGATTTCCTTTGCATATCTAAAGGTTGTGGGAAGCAAATACATCCGGCTGTACTCCCCAGAGGACACAGCAAAGCTTTATCCTCATGATTCTCAGCTTCTTCACAACACCAGTCAGGTACGATTGACAGTCAATAGACAAAGCTTGGGTTTTATCTGCCAAGAAAAAAAAAAAAAAAATCCAGGTTTTCCTGTTTCTAAACTCATCCTTGCAGGTGGAAGTGGAGAATCCAGATGCTGAACGCTTCCCTGAGTTTGTCAAAGCACCATATCAGGAGTGTGTCTTACAGCCTGGAGATGTGCTGTTTATCCCTGTCAAACACTGGCACTATGTCCGTTCTTTAGAAGTCAGCTTCTCTGTCAGCTTCTGGTGGTCATGATTTAATTTCATAATAAAGTATTTTTTAATTTCCAATTGTGTGCAGGTGATAATTTTATTCATTTTCCATTAATGTTAGATCACATAAACCTTTGGATGCTGAACACACACTGCTGAACAATTAGCCTAATTCAGCTGCTGATGACTGAAACATTTATTCCGTGCAAAGCTAACTAGAGCAAAAAGTAACTCTAACACTACAGATATTAATCTGATTAGATATTATTCTCTTAGAAAATTGGCTTATTTAATTGTCTACTCCACCTCATTCATACAAATATCCTACAACATGTGATTTCCATAATTCTCGGAAAATGAGACAAGTCCTCAAATTTAATAAACAAGCGAGCTACAGGTACAGAACAGTTGTAACTCTGAATAAACCAACAGGCTGTGGCAATCAAGCAGGTCACAGAAGAAAACGATTGAAATAAATGAACCAATCTCTTGAGCGTACACAGACTTCGAAATTAAAACAGCCTCATTGGATAAAAGCCCTAACAGTAAAACTCATTCTCTCGCACCCAAAAACACAATAACTGATGAGACGGAGTGCATGCTGCGCTTTTCAAAGCCCCAGCCGTGCATGCCGCACGTCCATTTCAATCAGATCTGCCTATTAGGATTGCAAGGATGTGGCAAAATGAAGCAGATCAGCCCCAGTGTGCACATTTGTTGACGTTATCATCCAAAGGTGTGAGTGGTTGAAGTAGTGCTTTGGGAAATCAAACTGGTTTTCGTCAGGTGATGCTGAAGGGCTGTGGGGATATTCAGTTAAAGCAAACGTTCAATAAACACACACAACATTCTTATCTGATTTGTCAGTGTGGCCCCTGACTAGACTGAACATACGCTGAGTTTTTTTTATAACCTACATACCAGCATTCAGGTAATACAGTTCTCCACACTGAGCCTCACTCCTTACAAGGTTACTTCGGTGAAATAATAACACAGCTCATGCTGGGATCTAATTCTGGGGCCAAAAGTTGTATACTTTCATTAACCCTTCAGTGCTTTGTTGAAATCAGTAAGTGACACCACTGACTTAAGATTTCACAAACCTACTAAGGCTCATTTTAATCTAATCAATACTCAATTACTTTTAAAGTAATGTGGGGCCTGTGGGTTTTTAACCTTTTCATTGAATCTGAGCTATGCATTCTCCTTTTTTGATTAATAGTGTTATTGATTTTTAAACAAATCTGACAAATTGGGGTTAGAATTAAGTAAATTAGGCTGGTGAGATTGGTCACAAGGGTAGGATACATGTTTTAGTAAATTTAAGACTAATGTAAAAGATCACAACTCACAAAAAACAAAAGGTTTGCAGCCCAATTATTAAGAATGTTGACCTCACAGGTGTTTATTTATAATGCTGAATGAATAAAGAGAGTTTGTCAAAGTCCATCCATCCTTTTTCTGTAACGCTTATCCCTGCTGGGGTCGTGAGGGGTCCTGGTGCCTATCTGCAGCTGTCTATGGGCAAGAGGCGGGGTACAACTTGGACAGGTCGCCAGTCTATCGCAGGTAAGCACAGAGACACACAGGACAAACAACCATTCACGCACACACACCTAAGGAGAATTTAGAGAAGCCAATTAACCTAACAATCATGTTTTTAGACTGTAGGAGGAAGCCGGAGTACCCAGAGAGAACCCAGGCATGCATAGGGAGAACATGCAAACTCCATGCAGAAAGACCCCGCACCAAGAATTGAATCCGGAACTTTCTTGCTGCAAGGCAGCAGTGCTTCCCTCTGCTCCACTGAGCAGCAGTTTGCCAAAGTCAAGCTAAAGAAATCTCTAGTTAGTTTTTCTTTACTTTTATACCATTTAAGATTGATCGAAAATATTTGCTACCGATACATAAAGTAGTGAATGGAGTAATTAAGCAATATTCTAAAACTACCGTATATCATTATTATAAAAAAGGGTCTAAAGTTTTAGTCACCTATCTGTAAAACACATTCCCTCGCAAAAACAAAATTGTATGCTGCTTTTATTTCATACTAGTTTGTATTTCAATGATTCATTTAAAACACTGTATGGTATTGAGATTTAATTAGAAATGTGAAGCTTTTAATATTATTTTTTATGAAATATTTAAAATTTCTTAAACTTTAAACTAAACCTAAAAGTTAAACACTTCCATTTTATTGTAAAAAAAAAAAAATGAATTATTTAACTTAAGAAGCCCAACAATATAGTAGTTTATTCTATTGCTGCAGGATGAGATGAAATTATTCTGGAACATTAATTAGATATTCATTTCACATGGGCCCTAAAGGAAAGATTTAAAAAAAAATTTCTGAGGGAAATTAGTTTGCTATTATGTTAAAAACAGGAGAAATACATCAAGCTGCTGCAACGTTTTTCTGTCTGAATATATATATATATATATATATATTTTTTTTTTTTGTTATGTGATGCTAAATGGCTGATTCACTTTAGGCACATGACTCCGCCGGGTATTAATATTATATATATATATATATATTTTTTTTTTTTGTTATGTGATGCTAAATGGCTGATTCACTTTAGGCACATGACTCCGCCGGGTATTAATATATTTTATTATTCAAAGATTTACCAAAAGGAAGAAACATTGACATTATAAAGCAAAATGTACAAACATAACAGAAAGTAGTGATTGTCAGGCATTACTTAGTGTCACTGATATTCACAAAGACAGATTAGATACAAAAATTATTTCATTAAAACAAACCTGAGCTAGAAATAAAAAATAGTATTAAATAAGATAAGTGGTTAAGATTTGATAAAAAGACCCAATTAGGTGCAAGTGTTTATTGAAACTTATCCTACAGAGTGAACTGATAAGGAAAGTCTCCTAAACATGGCTTATAATTGTTTTTAATACATTATGACACTTAACATGGTTTTAAGCTCTCTGTTGTTTTCATTGCTTTATTAGAATAATACATTATTAAATATAAAAATACAGGACTGTTTCAGGATAATTGTTTCCAGGACACAAATGGTTATGATCACAATCTCCTGTTGTTCAATAATCCTGTGAATCCATGGAGTAGTCCTGCATCCTCTCAACTACGAAGAAGCAGAGAGTTCCAATAAAACCCAGGAGGACCAGAAGCAGGAGCTGCCACGTCAGCAGAAGGTAGCCGCTGTAGAAGAACGCCACTGCTGCACTCACAGACTAACACACACACACACAAAAAAAACATTTTATTGTTTCTTATGAGAAGAAAGAACCGCAAGCTTCCCAACATCTCAACTGTAGAGCACAGCCATGTTTTTCAAACTCTGGTAAATGTCATAATGGTGGTATTTGAGCTACCTCTAGTGGTACAAAGAAGAAACTTGGTATTGTGTGCAAAGTATATAAATATGTGCAAATTAATTGTGAGAAAGTGGACAACAGTAAACCAGGTGTTATTTTTCAATTATCTCTATAGTTAAACCTTGACTCTGAAAACAGCTGAACCATATTAAAGGCCAATGTCCACAAAAACAGCCAAATATAATATTTGATATGCTCTGTATTTTAAAAAAAATATATATATGTATAGAGATAAATTTAATTGTTCACTGAATCCTTTTTGAGAGGGGTGTGCAAGTGAAAGAAAATACAAAGACATTTTCAGAAGTTGAAAATATACAATTTTCCTGTTATTTATTGTAACAGTGCCAAATCTTTTACATGGAAATCCACCATAGTGAATTCTTCCTCGAAATTTAACATTTAAGATAATTTTTTGTTTATGTTTACAAAATGAAAGATGTGTTTCAACATCTAAGTAAAAACATAATCCATTATTACTTTACTATAACTACAGGGTTTAAAGGGAAAGGTTTCATTTTATTCTACAATTCTAAAAAAAAAAAATATCAAAATGTTGGCATTGGACGTTATCTGGCTGTAATGAACTGGAAGTAAAGGTAACAAATTAATGTGGACCACAGATCTTTATTGCTGCAAGGTCTTAATTAATGTGTTGCAATCAGGAAAGTTGTACTTTCTTTATCCTGTCAGTTAGTATTAGCATTGGTACATGTCATTCAAAGAGAGAGAGAAGTGCGATTCTAGTCCAAGATCTACCAATAAAAGTTTTTTTTTTAGGGGAAAAATACTGATTATTTAGACATCAGTCTGACCAATCACTGATTTGTGCTTCTAAAGTTTTTTTCTTTTTTTCTTTGGGCGGTTTTTGTTTTTTCCTTTTCCTTTTTTTTGTTAAATTTCCAAATTATTATTAATAAAAAAATCTTATCGGCTTAAAACGATACATGAAGAAAAAGAAAATATTGGCCAAGAATATCATCTAGCCAATGCATCGGTCTATCACTACCACTAAAGCTTGCATTCAGGGGAAAATGCCAACAACAGAAACAGCTAATTAGGCATTGGAGGTAAAAGTTAGCTACACCAGAACCTGTTTTCAGAACTGGACAGCTCCTTCAGTGACAGACTGCTGCACCCTAAATGCACCAGGGAGCATTATCACAGATCCTTCCTCCCAGCAGCTGTAAGGCTTTATAAACTTCACTGTTCCCAACAGCCTCAATAAGGTGTTACATTCATCCTGTTTTCTGCACAGTTTCTGGCTTGGTCACTTAAATAAAATGCTGCTATTTTTTCACATATCGATTACTTTAAAAATCTCCACAGCTAAATATTGATAATTTATTTGCCAGATGCACAGTATTTATATTGTAGAAACAATGTAAAATTTTCTCTTTTCTTCCATTTTCTATTTTTGATGCACTAGCTATAGAACACAGACAACTGTTTTTGATGATCACAAAAGACCAGCAACAACTCAAACCCGACCAAAGTGCTGTTCAAAATCACTTCACACATTTATAACTCTTACACATTACGCCTCGATTGGGCTCAATGAAACTGCTTTTTTGTTTTCATATTATTCTTATTTTTTATCATTAGTAAACATTTAAGATTATCTAGCAAATTGTTCTGTTTGCTAACCAAAGTAAATGCAAAACTGATTTAATTTATCCTGATTTGTGAAAATAAAACTACTGTCTAAATCAAACCTTCGGTTCTACACCAGCAAGACGTTTTTGGGAAAGATGAAAAAGACCTATGTGTTCTTTGATTAGCAGAGGATTTCACATTTGAAGTCTCCCATAGGTGACAGTTTTGCACCGTCTCTTTAAGTGTAAATTAAAACTAACTGAAGTGAATTGACTACTTACAACATTTAGATTGACAGATGTGATAAACCTTTATCTAGTTTTATTATATTTAAATCAAGCATGACACGTTTGATATTGTTTAGGCACTTCATGTTGCATGGCAGTATAGAGTTAAAAGCATGGGTGAGTTTGATGCCTTGAGAAAAACAAAAAAAAGGTTTCATTATTCCAAAGACAAGCTTAGAAAATATCACAATTTCCTAGGGGTAATTTTTTTTCAGAGATCAACTTTGCAGCAAAGAAAAGAGGGAGGGGTGAAGATTTTCCTCTCTGACACCTTCCATCCCTATTAATGAGGCTTCAGCTGAATTTATTTCACACTTGACAGGACAACATTTTGACTGAGCTTTGCTTGGCTCTGCTAACAATGTCTGAGAATTGGCAATCGAGGATTACCTGGATGAATTTAAAGATGGCGAAAGCAGGCATGCTTTGTTCGGCGTAAACATAACCCAATATGCTGTAGAGCTGCGTGTTAAAGCAACTATCTCCAAGTCCAAGCAGGAAAGAGCACAACAGGGCAATGGATGCACTGAGGGAGAAAACACAGCGCTTATTAATAACATGACATGAATAAAAACTGCCTTTCCTGAGGCCTGCTTTCCCTTCTGTTAAATAATAAGACAAACTACTTACCTTGGACTTAGAAATGGATTTTTCTGGGTGGTGGATTCAAAGACGACAGGCGCATCCTCTGGGATGTTTAGGAAAATCAAGTAGGAAGCAATAAAATGGACAACCATTCCCAGAAACACCACTGAGGTCCGTCTGAAGCGACTGTTTTTGCACAATAGTCCAAACAGACCTCCACCTGATGGGACAGAGGACACTAGCATGAATTAAACAAACCTCTTATGGTTTTTTAAATCTCTTAGAGCAGTAAATAAACTCACCTACTATTTCTCCGATTCCCACCACAATCCCAGAGATGCCAATCAAGCCTTTGGCTGCTTCTCCAAAGTGAGCAGTTGCTCCAATGCACGTTCCATACACTCCACTGTAGAAAGACAGCTCAAGTCCTGGAAGACAGAGACAGTTTGTTCTCCAACTTCAACTATTTCACTAAAGGAAAAAACATCTAGTCATTTTCCCTTACCACTGTATACCATGCAGGGACTCAGAAGTATTATAGTTTTAGTCTTCAATAGCTGCAGGATCGTTTCTGTAAAGAAAAAAAAAAAATTAATACACTAATTTAAATTGCTAATAAAATACCATATTTCTTGAACAAACGTGGCTCTTTTACTGCTCCACTAAATGTGGATTAAAAGCAGACTTTAAAGCCCTATTTTCTTCTTAGAATTAAAGTTCAGTGCTGAAAGATGATGGGGAAAATGAGCCAAAGAGCCACATTTAAATGCAGAAAGGCAAGCACCCAGGAGAGGCTTCCATTCAGGTTGTTAGAGAAATTTAGATTTTAGGGCAGAGATCCCAGCAGGTTTGTTTATGTATGCCTTGATGCCCTTTCCTGACATGAATCAGCATGCATCTTTGATAAACCTGATATCTTTCGAGGCAGGTGCACACAAGTCTGCACGCGCACAAGATACACACGAGACAAAGAGCAATCAGATCATCCAAACAACCTGGGGCAACACCGAAAGCAGGAGCAAGTGCAGCAGAGTTTCCAGTTGACAAACACAGAGATAATCTGAGATAAACTCGCACTAAGGCACTGTCTGTGTACTCTGTCGCGAAGAAGGGAGATTTCTATCCACATGAAAGCAAGTTTTACTTGAAGAAAAACAAAACTGCCTGTGACTTCCTGCTAGTTGCAGAATGGAAGCAGTCAAATGTGACAAAACCCCCAAAAAAGAAAAAAAAAAAATCATATTATGGGGGTTTTAGACCTACAATATGATGGTTTAATATTAACTGTAGAAACTCCGGGGTGAAAAAAAGCACCATATTGTAAAATAACCTGGCCTTAATAATAAACAATGAAATGATTACCATAAAAAGGTATGTGTAAGATGTGTATTAAAAGCAGTATTTATTGTTTAAACAGACATGTTCCGCAAATATCTCTTAGTAAATATAATAGGAAAAGCATAGTGTGCAAATATAATTTCTTATTTAACTTTAAAAACATTTTTACAATTTTAACTTTTCTTATTCTTAATTTTTTTAATTCTATTACGTTTTTTTTGCCAATAACAATTGTGGCCCTAAAAACGGTGGGGATTGCTTAGCAAACAGAGTCTTTTTAATTAATTTCTCATGTGTCAAGCCAAGACTTTTCACCATTTAATCATCGTCCATCCCTTACTCAGTGTAAAGGTGCATCTCAATATTTTTAATTACAATTAAAAAAAGATTTTTCATGGTATTTCACTTCTAAAACCATAACACGTTTGTACTGATACTGTCTATATACTATATGTTATACAGAATGATCAAAAATACAGTATGCTCTGTTTTTGTATTCATTTAACTCTAATCCTGCCACCATCATTCACTTGAATGAGTGAATGACATATATAAGTACAGGTCATTTCCCATTACCTTAGTAGAGGTGCTTTTAACATTGTCTCTGGTTGAAGAGTTGCTCAATGCAATCAATCTATCTGCTGTTGCCAGGGTTCAAAGTATCTTTGTGTGGAAGCTCTTCAAAGTGTGACTTTGGCCATGGTCTATCTCTGGTTAATCTCTTCCTAACCCCTGAATGGGCTTTGCTTTACAAATCCCTCCCTGCTGTTTTTCTACCTGCCTTTTATTTATTTATTTATTGCATTTTTTTTTTTCATTTCCTAAACTTTCCATTAATATGCCTGGATACATACAGCACTTTGGGCCTGATCTTCAGAAGGTTTTGAGCATCTTACAATACGTGCACACGTGTTTAAATGTACAGGGCAGATCTTTAAAGAAACCGACAAGCGATTTGCATCTGAAATTCACTCAGTTTTTCAAAGCTGAAACTCAGGCGGTTTTTGCATCTTTTTTACAGTAGCACGTCTGAAAATCCGGTTGTAAAATGCAAACAAACATTTCTGATGATAGCGATATCTCAAGGTTTTTTGGGTTTTTTTCTACCCTTGTTCCTCACACCTTGAGATAGACTACCTATGTGAAGTTCACTATACATTATATTTAGTATTATCATGACCTAAAAAAAATGTCATTATTACCTCCATCTCTATAGCTTAAAGCCTCATCTGCCTGCATCAGAATCTGCTTATTTTGAAAAAACTGAACCAGTTTGCACATCTTAACATTTGAACAGCAATCTTTGTAGATTACTTGTAACATGCACAATTAATGCACAGGCGTTTAGTGTAAAAAGTCTGTTTCTCTTAGCCTGTCTTCAAAATGGGGAAGACAAGAGAGTCACCATATCTACAGTCAGATATAATTAGTAGTAAACAAACAAGACAGGATGATTATTTTGCAGAAACAAGAAATACCAAACTATATGGAACTCAAGTCAGAATCAGAATCAGAAATACTTTAATAATCCCAGAGGGAAATTACTTAATAAGTGTTTTTTTTTTCCATTTAAACTTACGGAATTCAGTCTTGGTATCCTGCAAGGCAGTGTTTGCCCTGTTCTTGTACCTAAACAGCAGGAAAAAAAAGTGATGTTACCTTCTACAGTACTCAAATCAGCCAAAGTAAATTAAACAAACACACTAAGTAATAATGGATATATTCCAGAAAGAAGCATTAAAAACATATCTTGAAGAGAGAGTGAGAGATAAGATCTTTCTCTGCAGTTTTTTTTTTTTTTTTTTTTGCTCTGTTAGAATCAGAGTTAAATTTAAAGGTTGACCAATGGGAAGGGATCAAATTTCGTATTTCTGCCAGGTCACAATGTGTACCATCACAATGTATTTTTTTCCACTAAACTGACTTTCAGTTGTCCTTTTTTTATGTATAAATATATATCTCGTCGACAATCATAAGAATTAGAACATGTCTAAAGAAAACGGGGGGGCTGAGGGCTTTTCTTGCCACACTCAATGCTTTTCCATCGTAGCTGCCCAAGATCTGCCTGATTGCAACCTACTCTTCTTAAGTGCTGTGATTGGGCTTGACTGTGTTAAAATTGCAATAATCATGGCAAAAATGTTCAGTGTCATTTTTTTGAAGGACAAAACTCGTTCAGAATGCCTGCCAAGCCTTAAGTTCATCTTGACAAAACACTTGGAAAATCCGAGGCGGGCAATTTGGAGGAAAATAATTTTCTGGGAGGATTCATCAAGGGAAAGAACAGTTAATGCATAACTATTTCATTTTTGATTTTATCTGTTATTCCTGAGGGCTGATGTTGCTATATTCTGGTTGATTTTGTAAGACCACAAAGAAAAGGGGATAATTATCTAAAGGAGGATCCTTTACATTGTACGAGTTGAGAGCAGCGACTGCCCTTCCTCTTCAGACAGCATTTCCTCTTCATGGTGGCTCGTCCTCAACACCAAGAAGCTAAGAGTGCCAAGAATGGAAGCGACCAACAGGAACAGAAAAATGTTCCTCCTGCTGCTCTCTGAGATTTAAATAAACAGCTTTATTTTAAAACCATCACACTAAAACAGATTCAGAATGATAGCCACTCGTTTAATCCTGTCTGATTAAACTTAACTTCCACCACCATGCAACATTTTCCTTTTATTCTCCAACAGTTATTAACCAAGTCTAACCTTACCTGATATTTCAGATTTTCCATTCCAGTCCAGGTAAATGTAAAGATTCCCAAACAGCATACTGCAAATAAAAATGACACTATAAATGAATTGAAAAGGCTTGTGTTGTTGTGTGTTTTCTAATCATTAGCAGAGCTACGCTGTTTGTTTTCACTCGACATAAATATGCAGCCCACCTTTCCTTTAGGGAGCTTTTAAATCTAACCAACCTCAACCTGCTGCACAAACACACCCTGCTTACAATAGCTCTTTACATATTATATAGTGCACTATATATTCTCTGTATGCCATGTTATCCCAGTGTCAGCATTCTGTGTGTGAAGTTTATGGTGCGTAGCATCCACAAAAATCCACACAATGGAATGCAAAAATGAAGTATCTGCCTGTCATTACATAAAAGAACCGTACAAATGTTGTCTCCTCTAAAAATCCTATAATATGACATCATGCAAAAAATATGCTGTGCAGCATTAAGTCTGTGTCATCTTGAGCATGATTACAGGTTAAGTTCTATGCTTTTGTAGTATTTTTATTGTCT
This sequence comes from Cyprinodon variegatus, assembly GCF_000732505.1. Lineage (NCBI taxonomy): Eukaryota > Metazoa > Chordata > Actinopteri > Cyprinodontiformes > Cyprinodontidae > Cyprinodon > Cyprinodon variegatus. The sequence continues at coordinate 176,950 of NW_015150521.1, read as the reverse complement.
GCTTTAATGTGAACTAAAGCTTTTTTTTCAGTAGAGAAAAACAAAATATAAACAGGTTAAACAAAAACATTTTATTTCTTAAACTAGCCTAATATACCTGCATGTTGATTTGAATAATAAGCATTTAAATATATAATCTAAACTCATTTTGAAGATAAAATAAAGACTGGAAATATAATTAAATGGATTTTAAGGTATAAGAAATCAGACATCTTATATCTGCTTTATAGGGTTTTTTTATATATATATTTATATATATATATATATATATATATATATAGACATACATTTAAGAAATAAAATGCTAAATGTATATATTTCTTTGTCCTAACATGATTTATACTAGTGGCATGCAGATGTTTATATCCTGTTATTGCTTGAGTTTTTGTGTGCCTCCCTAAGATTAAAATTGTGCATAACCTTCATCTGGGAAGCACTTTTGAAAAACTTGTGAAATACTCAAAACCTAATTGGATTTTAACCACATATTTTTGCAGAGGCGTATTCGGAAAATGAAAAAAAAAAAAAAAACATTAATATTGCACTTCACCGATCAGTAGTCAGACAGGATTTCTTGAGAGGATTGCAAACCACTGCTGCATTCAGTTAAATGGGTTTGACTTAAAAATCTCCCCAAGGCAAAGATATTTCAATAAACAATTAATGGACTTTAATGTTTGGAGCTATGCCATTAAGAGAGAACTAAACATGAATACACCCAGAGCTGCAAAAAAGCAGTATACAGTTGTTCCAAAAAATAAGCTTGTTTGCTGTTTTAGGTTTACTTAATATCATGTGGTTATGCCTTAAGGTTTTTGAACAAATGTTTGAAAAGTTGAAACTGTGAGAACTGAACATTCTGGTTTTAAAAAAGAAAAACTTATCTTAGAGGAAAGAGAAAGACTGCACAGAGCTGGTCCAAGGCATAAGAAAACTACATGACTGCTTATGGCCCCAGGGCACTAGAGGCTCCCTAAGAGCAATTCATTCTTTAGTCTTTTTTAGCTTTACAACTTCTATATTAATACAAAAAAAACACAATTTCCTGATCAAATGGTCAATTTTCTTTACATAAATATATATATATAATCATGTATAAATCATTCATGCACAAAATAAATTTGAATTGTCTGATAGAAAGCTTTCCAGATATATATAACCTTATTTATTACCTTTTCGCTCAAAAAAGGATTTAAGTTCTACTTTAATCTTTTGTCAGTTCTGAGGATGGCCTTCACTCTCCGGGTCACTGTTGAATCAGCAGAGCAGAACTTTTTAATGCTTAAATTAATAAAATACTACCAAAGACCTGTCATGGGAGAAGGATGATCAGTGGGCTGACATTGATTAGTATTAACAACAAATTTGGCTGTCAGATTTCTTACAGTGATGTCATTAGTGACAGAAAAGCTGGTAATCTCAGGTTTTAAGGAGTGGCTTCAATACAGGAGCAACAGAGTAACCCATAAAAGTCATACAAGTTAGTAAAAGTGCTTTTTTGTTTTTTTTTAAACATAGCATCTGTGGTTGCTTACATTTACACAGTTTAAAAAGCTAATTGCTCAAATTCAATTTTATTTTTTTTCAATTTTATTTTCTAGCTGGTTGCAGGGACATTTAAATATTCATTATTCAGTAGTATGCTTGATATTCTGTTTGATTTTTATTATCTGTTTCTATACAGCTTATTTTTATTTAACAAACCCATTTTATTTGGGGGTGTTTCTGGCACTACAGGTTATTTTTGCACATGGCTTTTGCAGTTGAAGCCAAAACATTATGAACCACATGACACTTTTAGTCTAAATAAACAACATTCCAGTTTACTCTAATATGTTTGTTAATACTAGATGATGCATCCAAGCAGGAGGCTGTAAACAACCTTGTTTGGGCTGCAATGAATTTATAGTAGATCTGATGATTGGACTGTTGATTGCAGCAATCAATATTTTTGGAACAAATAGAGGGCCTCAAAGTGTAATTTATATTGGGAGAGCTGGTTTGAGAATGTTTTTCTTAATTTGGGACAGATTAGCTTACTAGGACTTGAACTTAGCAAATGGAGTTCTGAAATGTTTTAGAAATATTTAAGTTTTCTATTATGAATATATAATTTCTTTTAAGGCTATGTCATTTCTCAGTTTCAAACTTCTCAATTTGCTTGTATTTTCTCTGTATTTAAGAAGCAGCTGACCTTGAACAGCCAACATATTTTGCAAAATTTGCCTTCTTAAAGTCATTTGATTATCTGTTCCTTTTTTGGAGGGGCTCTTTAGGTAGCATGCTATGACTGAACAACAATCACAACTTCACATATGAATAAAAAATGACGCAGGCAAATCATAACTGATAAAAATTCCCACCAAGCTTCATGTTAAGTAGAGCCGGTTTGTGTATGTATGTTTAAATATTTTACCCTTTGAATATGACCCAGGTCTGCAATTTTAGTGGATTCCAGAATTTGCATGAATTGAGCCTCTTTAGGCTTTTTAACGCTTAAACGCTTTGACCTTTAATTTATGTGTTTTTTTCCACTTTGAGGATTAGTGTAATAAAAAAAAAAAAGACGATGAGCGGGGTGCTAAGTGATCCATTTGAAAAATGGAGTGAGTGGTACAAAATGTTCCCTAAATTAATTTTTTTCAAGAAAATGAATTTCTGTCTGTGATGAAAAATACAACAAAATTTAGAGTTCAGGAAAATAAAACCTTCCATCAAATATCTACACCTATTTCTGTCTTTAATTAAATATCCATATAAATGTGGTTTCCTTCCCAGGGCCCCAGTGATGGGAGGCAGAGGTTATTCATTAATACTAACAGCAGCAAACTGTGTTTGTGTTTGCAGCCTGTGAGCAACTGAATCATAAGTTTATTACAGCCGCGATCATCACTGCAGAGTCAGATTAGCATTGGCCTATTGGGAGCTTTGGCACAGGTGACAGCCAATGTAATTATAATACTAATTCAATTTGCAAATTGGAGCAAACACAAATTAGCTGTCCAAGCCAGCATGCATGAGAAATGGGCCAGATCCAAGAAAGGAAGGGGCCAAAACTTGCCTGTTGCAGATTTAAGGAGCTTTTAATATGCTCAGGCTGAGCAGGTAGAGACTAATGTTGTCAAAATGATTTATTAAAATCTCACTATGGTAAATGAGGAGCAAAGAAAGATATCCTGTCAAAGTGTTATTTACTCTGGACAGAAAATGTTGCAGCTTAGGTTAAAAAATAGTTTTAACATTGGGTATTTTATATAAACACAATGAAATATATAAGGTTCTGATGCAAGCCAACAGAACTGACAAACACCCCTGGATAGATGTCGAAACGTGCGGTTGCCTTCCAATTTAAGCCTGTTTGTGGTTGCCGTGACGCGGATGACTGAGAACACAGGCAATGAAAAATAAAGTCCTATGATGACAAATGCTGGAAAATAATATTAGGATAGAATAGGATAGAATGGTATCAAATTTTCCTTTATTGTCATTACACTGTCACAAAGCAAAGCAATGAAATATAGTTTGCATTTATCCAGAAGTGCTATATAGGATATAAATATTTATTTACATGTGTACAGTGACTATGAATGCATGGACTCTAAATAGTTTATATATAAACAGAGAGTCATTTTAAGAGGCTATAAAATAAATAAATGTGGAATCTATATACAGATTATACAGGAAAGGGTATAATACAGGATATATAATATCTAATATGGACTGATTAAAAACTTATTTTTAGTTGAATGTGAAAGCATACAGGTATATTCTTAAATATCACATGGATGATTTATAGATATATATGTTTAATAGAACATTTATGTTAATTTCCATAATAAATTCCACTTAATTAAATATCTTTATATAAATTAATACTAAAATAAAGGGTATTTTCAGCTAATTTAAAACCATTTACCGGATTTAATGCATGAACTTATTTTGCGTGAGCCTGGAGTATAACTTTCCTACCTGCACTGTAGAAGAGCCCAAAACATCCCGGTGTTCCTGTTGATAGTGGAAGCTTCTGAGTTTTCCACCAGAAAGGACCCCTGAGCCGTCCAGAGCACTGTGGGACGATGCGGGGGAGGAAAAAGATATATTCACCACTCAGATGCCGACAGGAATGGACAAGTTACACTGGTGCCTATGTAAGTTATGCATCTAAATATAAAATAGCCCAAAGCCTTGATAAAACTGAAACGTACTGCAGTGATTTGAGGCTACACCAAAAAACAACTGCTTTGAATATATCTTTTTCCTCATGTTTTGCCTTCCAATGCTCAGGAGGGGGCTTACTCTGGATTTTCACAGTTTTTGAGCAAACTCAAGATGCACTGCTTTACTTGGAGACACAGTTTCTAACCCATTTAAGGTCTAATTCAGGAGGTACTCTTAATAGCATCGTCGTATCCCAGGCGCAATAATCACTGCATGCATGATTAAGCAAAACTTGGATTTTGTGTTACGAGAGAAAAACAGGGCTTCTATGGAATGCAAAGACCTGCGGCAGTCACACTAAGCTATTTACAAGCTTTATTATCTTCAGCTGTTTTAATGCACTGTAGGCTCCTTCAGAGTGTATTCTCAGTGTGAGCAATTAGGCTAAGAAAAAAGAACAAATTTATAGCTGCTTCAGGTCAGTGGTATTTATGTAAATGTGGTAAAAGTGAAACTTTTACATACACTCATCTTTAGCAGATTTTTTTTTTTTTCCGGCCATTATAAACTTCCCACAATTCTAGGAAGATATCTGACTGCTTCTGTGAAGAAACTCTTATATATTTTTTAACCCTCTGCTTTAGTGGGGTAGACCTGGCGTTGATTTTCCCAACAGATATAAAATCAAGGTTGAGGCAAAACCATTTCAGAAGATAACTTATCTGTTCATGATTTAAAACCAGTTTTATTTGTGTCCGAGATCCTTATCCTTAGGTTATGATGTTCAAGAACAACCAGAAACACTAACGCCTATTATAATGTGAAAGCTTTGGAATCCGAGGTAAATCAATTTTGGAATAAGATTAAGTTTCTAGAAAGACTCTAAATGTAGTGCATGGACAATGCTTCAGGGTTATATTGGTACTGGAAGCTATGTGTTTAAAACAAACCAATCAGTTCAAAAAGAAAAACTCTACACTAAAAGTTAATGAATCCTTAGAAAAGAAAAACGCAATTTCCCTACAACATTTTGAAGAGCATTTCACCATATGTCTTGCTTAGTATATCCAAGCTTGTATGTATATTTTTTACCCTGTTTAGATTAGATTAAGTGACAATAAATTCAAACTTTTGCAGACTTTCTATCTCCGACTTTTTAAAATGTATATATATTGCATAGTTATTTCACTCTTGGTGAACGGACTCAAACAACATATAACTCTTAATGGTAAGAATTAGGGCTGCAACTAACGATTATTTTGCTAATCCATTAATCTGATGAATATTTTTTGGATTAATTGATTGATAATTAGATAAACAAAGGTTCCATAAAGAAGATTTTTTACTAAATTAAACCAGGTGAAAATAAAATGTTTCCACTTAAGTTCTGCATTGAACATTGAACGTTATTGAACATATTGACAGACAGTTTTTTTTTTTTATCGTAAATGCAAAATGTTTACATTTCTTTTACAATTTTGGTGTAATTGCTGCTCTAAGTTGGTGACTCTGTCAGCTATAGGGTATGTTTTACAGTCTTCATACTCCATTTAACCACTAATAGATTATTAAAATTAGTTGATTATTTCAATAATCGATTAATCCTGATTAATCCCATTGATTGTTTCAGCCCTACTAAGAATATGCAAAAACACTTGCTTTTCTTTTTTAGGGATATGAAAGTAAACAAGTCGTATTTTCTGGCTTTTTCATGCATTTTTTTATCTTTGTAAAATACTTACTTTAGAAATTGTTTACACAATTTAAATGTTTACATTGGTCAATCAAACATTATGAAAAATAGTAGCTTAAATAGTACAGACAACAAACTTAAGTGTGAAATATAAGGACACAATTGGTGTAATGGGAACTTACAGGCTGCTCCTACGCCGATGAGAACAGATGTCAGGTAAAATGACCAAGTAGAGGGCATGATGAATACTGCGATGTAACCACTGAACAAAAGCACAGTCATGATGTGTTTAATTATTTCTCACTGCAAATTCTATAATCAGGACAGAATAATTTACCTGTAAAGTAGGCCACTTAAAAACATGGTCAGTTTTGCTCCAATTACTGTGACAACAGTTGGTGCAAGCAGATTGGAGAATGAAAAGACCCCATAGATGATCCCTAGACTTTAGAAGAAGTAAAATAAAAATAAATAAAAAACAGTTACTGCATCTACATGTTTTTCTATTGTAAAAATGTTTGGGTTTTTTTCTTTTTACCTGTGGTAACCACTACCACTGAAAGTTGAGTTTTTCAGGCTTTTCACCACAGTTTGCTGCAATGAAAATAAATAAGAGTTGAGTTTATCAAAGGAGTAGAAATCAGCCAATAACAGCGTGGGGTCATGCATCCTGTTTGATCATTTCACTGCCATTTAAGAAAATCAGAAACACGAGATGCGCCTGACTATCTCCTCTTTCCTCCTCCTCAGAACACATCAGCAGACCAATTTTCTTATTTGTTCTATCCACTAAACCTAAAACTTAACCATAACTAAAATAAGATATGTCAGCTGGCTCGATTTATAACACATTAAGAGTTTAAAGATGTCTGTTTTTTTTCTCCTCAAACGTTAAAATGAGTACTTGGGGAAATAGACTGTAAATAATTAAGAAGCACCAGGTTAGACAAATTGATTTAGGTTTATTTTACTTACTTCCACGTTCCCACAGGTGGTGAAGGCGGTGAAAATAAACAGAAATCCCACACCCAAAATCACGACGTTGTAAGTCCTTCTGTCTGCCATAGTTCTATTTATCCTCCTAATACATTTTAAAAATATATTTTCGCTTTTAAAGCTCCTCTGTCGATGAATTACCTAAAATCCTAGAGGATCCCCTGAGGACCCAAACGTCTCCATTTTCTAAAAGTTCAGTTACAGTTTAGTTCCAGTTTAATGCAGCAGAGGAGCAGCAGCGAACAGAAGGCAATAGATCCGCACTGTACTCCACAGACACTTCCTTCCTATTATACACAGCACACATGACAACTTGTGACTTTAATTACAGGCAGTTTTTTCCGCTCATTTTCCTTTTTCACTCAGACTTTTCCTTCGTCATGAGGACAGTCCGGACAGTCCTAACAGTTTTCAGGCTTTGCTTCTTCTTCCGTTCGCCTCATTTCTGCTCATTTAACTCCTTTGACTTTGCTGCCGTCCGGAGGTGACGGCGAGGAACGTTCATTTAAAAAAACAAAACTCACACACACACACATATATATATATATATATATATATATATATATATATATATATATATATATATATATATATATATATATATATATTCTCCTCTAAAGGTAGAGGAAACACAAACATTCAAATGAATGTTCCACTAGTTTTCTGCCTCTTCGTCACATTGGGGGAAAAAAAAACACAATTTAGGAAAGATTCACAAAGATTCCATAAATTCCAAAAGGGAAGGTCCTCTTTGACATTGTTGTATTTGAATGTAGAAATGTGCCTTTAAGAAAGGGCCAAATGTTTGATGTCTTATCAATTTGCCCACACATCTACATCCATGCACAAGGTGCGTCACTATGTTTCCATAGCAACGATCGTTTTCCTTTTCCGTTTTTGGGTCTCATTCTCATTCATGCCCCCTAACTCCAATCAAGGCGCCCTCCACCGCTGCGAGTGTGAATTCATTGGGAGTGACACTCAATAGTTAAGGGGTAGTGCTTAGGGGGCGGTTTGGGAATAGAACCAAGAGTCAGCCAAGATAGATACCTGCCTCTTACTTCCGCCTTTAGCTCTAAGTTTCACAGTTGTGGCTACGTAACAGCTGGTCATTTCGAAATATATACATGGAAATCTTTTTTTTTTTTTTAGAGTCCTTTACCTCTCCCTTATATACACAGAAGTAAGCTGACAAAGATATCATATATATGTGTTTTTAAATATTTCCAATGTATTTTTTGATACGCATGCGCTTTTTTTGTCCTACCCGTTTTACGATTAAATGCCTACAAATTGCTTTAAATAAGTACAAGTTTGTGGGAAAATATTTAAAATATATTTTCACCATTTAATAGATATTTCTTAATCTGTGCCGTCCATTAAATTTATAAATGTGCCCAAAAAAAATCGATATTTTTCGCCTTGTGTTTTAGTGTCGGAGTCATCCTGCTTCCTGTTTCCTCTTTGCCACAAACCGACAGATTGTACACAATCATCATGGCGACGCAGGACGGTGGGTAGAGAGAACATTTAGCGAAAATACACGGAATATTTTCAGTCAAACTTTATTAAGTAGCAGTAAAATTCCACACGTCTTTAATGTAGTCTTTGACGTGTGCTTTGGTTAATATGCTGTGATGTAAATGTTCGTGTCTTTGCTACGTTGTTTTTTTTTTCGTAAAAATGTTGAGGAGATGGTACAGCTAGCCAGTGTTAATGATTGCTAACATCAGTTACGTTTATCTACATTTTAAGACAACTGTCGTTAAAGTTGGAAGCATTCGCAAGTTTTAGCTTTAAAGCTCTAAATTATCTTTATTGAATAAATACAGTATCAAGGATGGTTAACAAAAGTACCGGAGTGTAATAAGAAGCAGCAGCTAATTTAAAATTAACTGTTCGGGTTGTTTTGTTTAAAACAAAAATGTCTTCAGCTCCCCATCCGTTGTTTGTTTAGATTTTTTCTCCCTAATCTAATCTCTTTCCTGACATAAAAAAAAAACATTCTGTGGATTTTGAATAAAAAAGAGCGATAGAAAGTGCTAGAAAGTTCACCCAAATGTTCAGATTAGCATGAGGATTGGAGACTATGCACACCTCTACTGAAATGGAGACCATGTAATCTAGTAATACGTTTGTACTAAATAACAATTTAGAAAATATATTGAATGGAAAGTATAGGAATCATTAAATTATCATTTTTAGGAGAAATTTAAAGTGTAAGGAAACTAATGAGAATTTTGACAGAACGTTTATAGTATTTTATTTGATTAAAGGCAGTAAACTATTCCTAGAATCAGCATCTGACCTGGAGGTCAGTGGTTCAGGTGAGTTAGTTAAGAAAAAAGTCAACATAATAATAATAGTAGAACTTTATTGATCTCACACTAGAGGCACAACAATAGGCCCATAAGCAACATTATCTGGGAGGGCCCCATACGAAGTACAACACAGACGTCCTAGTCCACAATTGCGTAGGGGGCCTGCCAGGAGACAGTGACGGGGCCCCTAATAGGTCGGGGGCCCCTAAGCAACTGCAGACTCTGCTTACCAATATTTACGCCATTGTATCTCTGCATTTAACCCATCTCCTTGGGGAGCAGTGGGCTGCCATTGTGCGGCATCCTGGGAGCAGTTTGACTTAGACAGATTTATTTTGTATACAAAAGTGTAAACAAAAATACATTTCGTTTAGAGCAGCTCTGGTTTGTGGTCAAATTGTTCTGCTCATGGACCCAAAGTGAAGGCTGCAGGGATCGATCCGGGTACTTGCAACCCTCTCAGAGTACAAGCGCACTGCTCTAACCACCAGGCCAACACTGGTGTTTAAATGTTGCTGAATAGTATAGCTGTATTCATTTTCAGATGCTTAACTACATTTTGAGAACAATATGCTTAATGTGTTTAGAACGTCTATAACGTTTTGTAAATATTGTAATGCTTCTGGTTGGTTTGTTAATTGGCTCTCGGGTATTTTTGCAGTTGTTGTCTTTCCATTCCGAGCTTTCTTATATAAAAAAAGAGGCGTTGCCAGAGGACATTTCTTACCAACCTGGAGGCAACATCGACCTGCTTTAATGACTGATAATATCAAAAATTTTCTGAATCAAAGAATCTTCCAAAATGCTACTCTTTTGTAGAATTCCCAGTTAATTTGGCGATATTTATGTACCACTCTCTTTGGTTTAGAAAGGCATTTTACCTCTTATAATACAGGGTAATGTTGTACCTTACTTACTGCACATAGTAACTGCTTTCGCTTATATTTTCTAATATAGATATAGATGGTGCTTGGAAAATAATTGCATCTGCAATCTAATGGCAGCGGCATTCAATTTTAGTCCTTTTACATTTAGCATGATTAAAACCTTAAATTTGTCACTCCAGCTCCTTAGGTAGCAGTAAAATGCTTAAAGTGGAATTTCAACTACGCAGAAAGGTCGAGAGAGTTGCAGTTACCATGCAGATCCATGCATGCCAGTAGAAGTAAGCACTTTTTCACAAAAAGGTTGCACCAAAATCCAGCAACAATGGACTCCTTTAAAGCAAGCTTTCAAAACTGAAAGCCTGCAGTGAAACGTCTACAAGCTTGGGGTTATTGTAGGGAAAAGATTGAAACAAAATCTTAATAGCAATATTGGTGGAAAAATAATCACATTTTGAATTTTTGGCAAAATTGTTAAGCCCTAGATAGTGATCAGATGTTTGGATTTGCAAATATTTTTTATTGGAGTTCAATGTTAATCACACGAATTATATATATATTTATTTTATTTTTAATTTTTTTTTTTTTACCTTGTTTATAATTCCAGAAATTCCAAATATGTTCCAGTATTAGAATTATTTTACTAAGAAGAAAATGTTATTCTTAAAATTTGATCTTAACACTATTTTTACTTTACATTAGTAATCTTTTTTTCCATTCTAAAGCACTAGTTGTCATTAATGTATGCTACTAATTTACATTTTAGAAAGGAAAGGCTATTTCTGAAACATTTCAATCAGTATAAACCAAATGCTTTTGCAGGTAGTGAAGGAGCCATAATGGACACTGAGGCGAAGCCAAAAGAAGCTGAGACACTCGGTGAAACTGCTGAGAAGGCCGATGCAGACGCTACGTCTCAAACTGAGGCAGGGAATGCTACAACTCAGGACTCTAGTATTAGCAATGGCGACGACGCTGACGACAAGCAGGAGACGGTGGACTTGAAGATCATCTGGAACAAGAACAAATACGATCTGAAAATTCCTGTCGATAGCACCGGAGCCAAACTTAAAGAGAGGATCCACGCTCTCACTGGTAGGGGTTTACGATTCTTTAGATTACTTTTATAGGATTTAATAGAATAGATCAGGTTAGAAAAGAACTGAAGGAGCTCTCTATATGTTTTAGGTCTTCCACCAGCAATGCAGAAAGTGATGTACAAAGGAATGCTTTCAGAGGACAAGACGCTACGTGACATTAAGGTTACAAACGGGGCAAAAATAATGGTGGTAGGATCGACAATAAATGATGTATTAGCTGTTAACACACCAAAAGAGGTCATTCAGCAGGAAGTTAAAGCAGAGGAAAACAAGAAAGAGCCTTTATGCAGGCAAAAGGTAAGATTTTTCTACAACACTTTAGAGTACTGTTAAATATCTCAAAAAAAAAAATCCTTGTCTTTAACCTACAAAATGTGTTTCAGCAACACAGGAAAGTACTGGACAAAGGTAAACCAGAGGATATAATGCCAGCTATCAAAGGAACAAAGGTGAGAGGCGATGTTGGCTACAGCTGTCCAACATTTATTTCTTCTTCTAAATCAACTTTCGAGGCATTGATGGCTCCTTTGTCGCACCAACAGGAGCGACTACCAACAGTGCCTTTATCTGGGATGTTTAACAAATCCGGAGGAAAAGTACGACTCACATTCAAACTGGAGCAAGATCAGCTGTGGATCGGAACAAAAGGTGAAGTCATGGTTTAACACTGAGGTCTCAGCAGCGCAGAGATGCCGGATATGTTATGGATTCATAACCATTTCTCACTTTCAGAGAGAACAGAGAAAGTTCCAATGGGCTCCATTAAAAATGTAGTATCCGAACCCATCGAAGGCCATGAGGACTACCACATGATGGTAACTGCTATTCTTACTACATGTCAGATATTTGAAATTACTTATATAATGCCCAGAGCTTGCAGATGTGTATTTGTGGTATACTGCTCAGGGAGGTTTAGGAGTCACATTTTTATACTATGTTTACTTAGAGAAAAGGGTGCAGATTAGTGCAGCTTGGCTGTATTTTATAAGACAAAGGTGAGCCTTAGGGAGTTTGTAGATCAGAGTGATTGGTTTACAATTTTTGGTCTTTTAGAGAGGAGCTTTCTCAAGAAGAGGGGTTTTTTTTGGGGGGGGGGGTAGTGAGTCATATGATCAATAGTCATGTCAAAGACAAATATCTCATAGCTTTGCACATATGGAAATTATAAACCCCAGAATTTGTTTTATAAATCGCAGACAGGGCTCATTATGCTGTGACGACTCGGCTCAGAGCGAACCATGACGCCTCATATCTGTGCATGAATGACTGAGGATTTACTAATCTACCATAGTTCAGTTATCAGTTGCATTTGACTGAACACTTTAACAGTATAATTGATTATAACACGATTATTCCTCCTAAGTTTAACCATCTTTGGATATGTATGACAGTATCAGTGCAGTTCTATCACAGCCTTATCTAAATCATCACATGGTTGTTCTTCCAGTGCAGAAATATTGAATCATTTCATATTAGGGAACCAGAATAGTTCAGCTTTGTGTTTAAATGATTTGCTAGTGAAAAGAACAGCTTGTTTAGTGGGTCTGATTCAGTTTAGCGAAGTAAATGTAATTTTTTCCGTTTAATAATCTGGTTTAGACATTATACAGACTGTTGATCAGTGTCTGATCAGTGTCAGGATGCATGACGTAAGCAGCACAGTGTTTTTAAAGATAGAAGTTTACAACAGATGCTGCAAAGTCCCAATTCAGGGAAGGCTTTCCTTCAAAGGACCCCACCCACACAGACAAGGTCCTTCAAAGGCCGCAAAAAAAATGACGAATGGAAGTGATCAGCTGTGAATTGGGACTGTCTGGCCGTCAGCAGCCGTCCCCACCCTCACCTCAGCATAACTTTGGTCTCCTGGCAACCATGACAGCATAGATCTGCGCTCTCACTGATCACTTGAAGAGCTTTTCCACTGAAGCCCTGAACACACCCAATCCGATTTTGCATCTGATCCGAGAGAAAATCGTCTGCATCGAGAATGTGGCATTTAGCTCTCATTCAATGTCAATGGGTTTGATCACACCTTACACGAGTTTCTCCAAGGGGGCTTGTGTAGCTCTGACTATTTTAGTCAGACTCTCAGCCATTCAGCGGCAATTTTGTGGGGCTGACAGGAAGAGAGACGCAGTTACAAAGTAAAACACATCTACTTTGTTGGAAAATAAAAACTAAAATCTGTTAATAGCACGGAAACAGGTTTGGAGTCGCACAGTGCGTATATAGCAGGCGGGGCAGACTTGTGCAAAAACAATCAAAACTTTAAAAAAATAAAATAATTTACCCATGATGAGAGTTCAAGAGAACAGCAAATGGATAAAGTAGTGATAGTACAGGAAAGCCCAGCTTATCACGCTCTTTGGAAAAAAAAAAAGTCAACAAACTTCAGGAGGACAGAAAACAGATATAGTAAAATAGTGATCCTCTTTGAGCCTCACAAAAAGCAGAGATCTCTCGCTGATAATCACCTCTCAATATATCAGTCAGCATATAAACCGCCCTGCAGCCTTTATTGCTACGTTTTCATTTTCTTAAAGCATGGTTCCCATTATGTCTTTAATATAGGGGTATAAAAATTCTCTACCTTCATGTTTAAGAGATGCTGCACAGACTCATAAAGTGGGAATTTTACTTTCTAGCTGCGGCGGTTGTTTTTTGTTTTTAATTCTTTTATTTTTTTTGATGGGCCCAACTTTTCATAAGTCACTGTAAAATGTGGGAAATTGTTTACATGTATATGGGACAGAGACATAAGTGGAAAAAAAAATCTGCACAGATCAGCTCGCCTTGCCTAGTCGGAGCTTCTCTATACACAGTCAGTGCGACATGGGAAAAAATGGGATCAGAGATTAAAAGTCCTACACAGCCAGTGTGACTTTAAATGATTAAATTACCACTAATATATCCTTTGTTTTGATCCCCTAAAGTCTGTGTCTTGACCATCTGATAGTACTGATGATTGATTTGACACACAATGACATTTCCTGTTATTTACTTGAAAACAGGAGACTTTAGGTGTGTGAAATTAGAACTTCAACCTAATTTAGGTGCAGCGTATATAATACAGGCATTAGACGTGTGTTATTCAGCTACTATAAATATTTAGTAACATCAAAACAGAAAAGCTGTCACATGTGTAACGTACACATGAGTGTGCAGGGTGCTTTCCAGCATTTTGTGCTGTAACACTTCTTTTGTATTTTCTCCTCCAATTGTTTCCGGTTATCAGACTACTTGTTGTATCAAAGATAAATGACTATTTTATTTATTAGGAGGAAAAAAGCTCTCCAGACTACACACAGCAGGCCATGGTCTAAATAATCTAATTCAACAACAAATCAGAGGATAGTTCTGTCTGCAAAAGGTATCATTGCTTAATTAAGACATCGGTAGTCCAGTCAACTACAACCCTTTCTAGGACTTTCCAGTCAACAAACATTTTCTCCCAAGATCAGCATCTCAACAATTAGATCACTGCAGATCTAAGGACTAACTAACTGTCTGGAGACAAATACCTCTTTGAATTAAAAAAAAATCAAAAAAAGATCTTAAAAAGGTCTTGGTGATCCCCAAGACTTTTCCATGCACATTGGACTTGTCTGGTGTGACTAGAGTGAGACTTAGGGAGTGTGTGCATCCTGTTATGATCATGTGGAGTAAAACTAATGCAGCATTTCCGAAAACAGAACATTGAGTTGACAGTCAAATGAGATAAGATGGTCTGGGGTTGCTTAACTGCTTCAGGACCTGGAGGCTTTGCTGTAACTTATAAAACAATAAATTCTGCTCTGTACCAGAAAATCACAAAGGGATATGTCAGTCCATGGGTCATTCTACAACTTGGATGTTTTGTTCTTTTTAGCACCACCATGTACTTATCTTGGGCCTGATAAGGACCCAGATTGACTGTAAACATACTGTGTTTTGTCACATTTTCCTTTAAAGTTTTTCTTTTCTTCCTCTGAAGACCGAAACAAAAGGTGTCATATGTCTTTGTATCCATCCCATACACACAACCAGTTAACTTACCGGTTTATCTTCCTCTTCTGCAGGCTTTTCAGTTGGGTCCAACGGAAGCGTCTCAGTATTGGGTTTACTGGGTGCCTGCACAGTTTGTTGATGCAATCAAAGACACAGTCCTTGGAAAATGGCAGTATTTCTAATGTGCCTCTTTTTGACAATACTGGAGAGGAAGAGCCGACGTAAAATCAAACTGGAGTCTAAAGCGAGGCTTGAGGAACTGATGGGAAGCTATTGGAAGGAAACTGACAGATGCCTGTGGACTAACCATCTTGTTTTTAGATTAAAAGTGCACTATGTGGCAGCATAAAATTTGTCAGCCCTGTTGATCAACATTTTCAGCAAATCCAAGGGAAAATTAAAAAAATGTACAGAAATTGCTAACACTTTTCTTCAGTTATTCTTAAAAAGGAAATAAAATTTATTTAATGAAATAAAACGATCATGAGTTATTTGACTCATTTACTTGTTTGTGAATTGTCTCTGTCTTTTTAACAGGGGAGAGCTACTGTTATTGAACAAAATAAAGATCTTATCGACATTTGATATGGAGCAGACGTTAACTTTTAAAATGATTCCTGTTTGGTTCAGTTGTTTAGATCATTATTTAGATCATTGCCTTTTTTTGAAAATAAAACATTCCAAATAAAAAGAGGAAAATGACTGAATTTCTGCTTGAACTACATACAGTACTTTTGTTCCATTTTCTTTCTTTTTTTTTTTTAACCTCATGGAGAGAAGAGGAATCAAACTAGATTTAAAACCATATTAGGAAAATAAGATTAGTTTAACTTGTTTCTCATCTTTTTATTAGAGAAATGCATTTATCAGGATTAAAGTATCAAACAAACCATTACAGTTTATTCTTTTAGTGTGGAATAACAGAGTGCAAAACAATCCAACATTTTCACCAGTCCTGGATTTTTAAAATGAGATTAAAGGAAATTGGTTATGGTTTTATGTGTAAAGCTATTCATAAGAATTTATTATAGGATCATAGTTATGTATTGTATTATATGCTTCTAAATAAATTTAACATGTGAAAAGTTAACTGAACGATTTGAATAAAACTAAATTTTTTCAGTCATATATTAAAAGGGTTTATTTCTGTTATTATTTTTTTTCCAGATTACTTTGGTTTACAGGTGATTAAAAACCCGAAAATCAGCCTGTTAAAAAGAACAAAAACTTTTTCTTTTTTTTTTAAACGTCAACATACAGATTTATAGTAAATGCGTTCAATACGTCTTTGCTGCTACTTTTGCTGAATCATAGTCAATGAGCACAGGTTGCCTTAATGGCAGCTTTCAATTCATCTGTATCATCATAAGCAGATAAAATTTTTTAATTAACCAAACATTACATGTGATAAACCTGACTCACTAACCATTTAAATTAACTACTTTCATTCATTTAAGACACAACTACTTCCATATTTGTATTATATTAAACTGTATTTACAATATTCACCTGATTTCAGGGATTTCTAGTTCAGGAGTTCCATCAGGCTTGTTTACTTCTTGTATTTATTTTCTATATATACAAAATCAATTTCATAATTCCAATTTTTTATTATTTCTATGAATTAATTTTTTTCAATTTCTTTTGTACTGACAGCTGTTTGTTTTCTGTCTTTAAAAGAAGGGTATGTAAACAAGCACAATTATATATGCTAATGTCTATATAATGTGTTTATGTCTAAGTAAGGTGTATATGTAAGGTTTAGAGGCATATGTTAAATATTTAACGTCCTTTCACCAAATTTTTACATACAACAGTGTTATGGGACAACGAAAATAAGTGAGGCTTTTGCAAGCTTAATAAAGTAATACAAAAAATGTATTTTGCCTAATTACTGCAAAGAAAAAGATGCAACAATACCCATAGATAGGCGAGCTAAGCTTGTTGGATCAGATACAAAAAGACTAAGGCTCTCAAATGCTGTCCGTGTCTTCATACTGTGCTGTATGTAGAAATTTGGGGAAGGGAGCTTAAATATTTAACATATACACCTAACAGAGACATAAATAGCACTATTTGAACCCAATATGCCAGATCAGTTTTATGTATGTTGTATGCATAATCAGAAAAGCCTCAACTCACTTCAGCTGTTTGTCTCTATCCTCTTATTTTGGAGCACACTTTGATTTTCTAAAAAACAAATCGGCATCAAGAGGATAACTTACAGAACAGACCGTCAATGGTCACTGTGACATGTGTGTGTTGCACTTAAACAAAACACATAAGGAAACTGACCATGTTTAACTTTAAACATCTATGTTTCTGAGAGCTTAAATATAAAAAATATATATATTTCCTGTCAAAAGCAGAGATGTTTTTCTGTAGGTATTTAATGTGACGACTGGGCCTACTTATTTGAACAGAGCAGCTGCATTCATGGCTTTATGTTAGAAACGGCCACTCTCAGATCTTAGGAGTCATGATATGCATTTGTTTTTCATGTATGTCAGCACAGAAAAGGTCTTTTCAGACAAATATATGGATGCAAATGGAAACAGTAGATGAGTTACAGCTTTTGAGAGACCTGCATACTCTGTTGCTACTGACAACCAGAACGCTTCCAGCATGCTTTATGAGAAAACGGTCCGATTTGGGATCAGAGGCGACATTGAGCAGGGCATCCTGCTGCTCTGATGACAGGTGAAAGGTGGTGAAAGGCCTGTCCAGTCGTTCTTTTGTAGCGAGTCATTATTCAGGAAGTACTTATTGAAACTATCAAGCAGGCTCCTGAGGAGAGGCAATCATTTGCTTGATAGTTTGAATGGTTATGTCATACCTCCATAAGTTCTCAACATTTCCCCCATCCACTCACACAGCCCACCACTCCAGCTTTCTCTTAAATACTGTGACCTTAGTGGACAGTTTCTTTGTTGTAGTTTTGTTGAAGCTAACAGTACGGCCAACAGTAACTGGATTTGAGTAATAAAATGGTTGTTTTGAGACCAACTGCTCACTGTCCTTCCAATGTCCACTCGGAAGCTACATTATTTATTTGTTTCCCATAATGATTTGGTGACCCCAGAAATCATCTCACGACCTCAACTGGGGCCTGGACCCTTAGGTTGAGAATTGATGGTCTAATTGGCGCTATAGGGATAAAGACTGATATATATTTAAGAAACTCATATTATAACTACCTTAAAATATATTCAGATGGTTCTAAGAATTTAAAAGGATATGTGTGAATAGGAATATATAGATACCAGAGTTTAAAATGTATATTTCTAAAAGATCAACTATCTGTTTTCAAAGCAGAAATGGTGGTAATTATACTAAGCTTACAATGGGTAGAGGAGGTTAGACCAGACAGGGAGAAGGAAATGATAGAAAATATTTAGTATTAGAAATCCAGCACAATCTATTTAGATTATATAGGGGGTATTGATATTTTGCTATGTTGGGTTTCAGCACATGCACATTGCACAAAAGGCAATGAAAAAGCAGATATGTTAGCAAAAAGGGGCTTTAGAGGGAACAATTACGATTACAATTCCTTTTGGGAAAGGTGAAGGTAAATCACTTATTCAGAGTAAATAAATGGAAAAATGGCAAGAGAGATGGAACGAAGATAATAAAGGGAGAGGATTATATAAGGTACAAAAATCAGTATTAAATAGAATCATTAATGAAAGAAACAGAAGGGAGGAAGTAATAACATTAAGATTAAGAGTGGATATTTATATTCAATAGGGAGAAAAATTAATAATAAATGTGAAGGATGTGGAGAAAAAGAAAATGTAGAACATGTACTGATGAACTGTTAAACTTATGTACATTAAAGGGAGAAATTAAGAAGGATGGTTGGAAGAACAGGCAAAGAATGGCATTTTAAAGGAATATTGGAAAATGAAGGAAGTATAAAGGATATTCACATATTAAGGAAAGCATTAATTATTTATCTACATAATACAAAAAAATAAAGAATTTGATGTAAAGTATGTTGCTACACACTCATGTACAGTAGATGGCGGTATGCACATTAGAGCTGCTTGCGATGCGCCCTAATAAAAAAGAAGAAGAACAACAAGCAGCAGAGGAAGAAGAAGAAGGCTTGGCGCGCCGTCAGACTTCAAATGAAAACCTTTTGGCTTGAGCCGCTCTTCCTGAAGACCTCCTCATTTCTCCGAAATGTCCAAACTGGAGCAAAGCCACTGTGATGGAAAACGTCCCCCGCCGGTTAAAGTCCTGTCCGGTCAGCTAAGAGCGGCGGGGATCCGGGGGGCCGCTGACAGCGGGGAGGGATACCTGATCAGAGCGGGCAAGGGTCGCACTCTGCGGGTGTCTCTCGTGTGGATGCAGGGCACCGTGCTGGAGGTCCAGCTGGACAGTAACACGGTTCTGCTGATGGATGAGACGGGGACCTTCATGGTCCAGGGCGTTAACAGCATCCCCAAAGGGAAACCATGTTTGCTCCCAGGTAATGATGACCTGATCCTGGTTATATGCAGGGGCGGAACTAGATTGGGTGCCATGGCCACCCTTAGCCAATCATTGGCCCCCCCTACCATTTTTTCCCTATAATACAGACAGTGGCAGCAATAATACTCTGAAGGAGAAACTTATTAAACATTTACATTTTTCATATATTAACAACCTCTTGACAACAGAAACACTGGTTAATTATGCACATCAATATACAAACATTAAAGATGATAGAAACATAATCCATGCTCTTTTCAGAATAAAATTTGTAATTTTTGGGGGTAAATATAAAATGATGTGCCTCTGCAAGTCATCTAAGAGTCTTCAGTGAAATCATAGAGAAATAACTACTTTAATAATAACACAAAAATTCATTAAATGTGGATATTTGTAGATTCAAATATCATTTTTTTGCAGAATGATTATTCATTAAAGCAGGTAATGACAATGTAAAATATGTTCGCCCCAGAAAGAATTTTTTTCCAATATACCTTTTATTTACACAAAGGATAAAGGATAGTTTATCTTTATTTAGAAAATATGGATGTTGTGGTGATTCCTGTTGGAACAGTGTAGATTCCCCCTGAGGTTCTGGTGCCTTTCGGCCCCCCCTCAATGTACATTGGTTATTGACTGGCCAACCCTATTATGATTTTCTGGCTCCGCCTCTGATTGTATGATGTGGTACATTTGGTTAAACAAGAGCAGCACGTAACTTAAGAAAGAAATCGACCTAAAATGGGGTACATAATTAATTTATTTGCTTATACACCACCTTTTTTTGTAAAAATTAAATTGTCTATTTGAAAATAAACATGTTTTAATGTCGTTTTAGCGAATCACTCTGACATAGATTAGCCTTTACTGTTTACATCCGAAGTAGAGAGAAACAGACAGAGAAAATCTGGAAGAGTAAGGAGGCAAACAAATCTAAGCAGTTTGAGATGCAGTAATCTCCCTCAGTGGTGATTGAGCGAGCAGTGTTGATCCATTATATTTATCCTGTCAGCAAAACCATCTACCTGGAAGCTGTGTAATAATTTACATTCTGCTGACAGCAGGGCTGCCAACTTTTCACCAAACCTTGGAGTGAGATTTTGAAATAGTTTGGACAGGAAACCCTTGACATGGTTAGATTAAAAGGCTTTGAGGACAGGTGCAGCTATAGGTTGGAGGTTTTCAGAGGATTTAACTGAAATATATTTTCATATTTGCGAAGAACTTCTTTTGGTTGATCATAAAGCCAGCCGTATGTTCGGAAAAGTAGCTTGAGGCGAAGAAAAAGCTAGAGAATGGGAAAATGCTAATTTCAACAAAAGTTGCTGGTTATCGAGGTATTGCAGCCTGCGGCGGTAAAGATGAAGGAATTTGCCGTATATATATATATGATAGTAATGGATACTTGTTGATGGCATTAAAATTATTTCTAAGAGCATTAAAAAGCATTGAATTAGTCATCCCTGTATAAACCCTGCTATTCTTACCAGAGGCGTAGCCAGAACATTTTTATATGGGTGGCCAGGCAATAACCAATATACATTGAAGGGTGGCCGAAAGCGGATCGGCACCGGAACCTTAGGGTCAATCTATGCTGATCCAACAGGAAAATGAACCATAACTTCCATATTTTCCAAATAAAGACAAACTATACTTTCTTACAGCCTTTTGCTAACAAATAGACGCATACATTTAAACATCCATCTAG
Organism: Cyprinodon variegatus; assembly: GCF_000732505.1. Taxonomy (NCBI): domain Eukaryota; kingdom Metazoa; phylum Chordata; class Actinopteri; order Cyprinodontiformes; family Cyprinodontidae; genus Cyprinodon; species Cyprinodon variegatus. The sequence goes on along the minus strand of NW_015150521.1, from coordinate 155,624 downwards.
ATAAAAGTCCCTGTGGATAAAGTTCTTTCAGGTTTGAGTTCTGGGTCGAACATCTTTTCCATTGTCATTACTTACCTACTTTTATCAATAATCATGCAGCATAACTAATGTCTACAAAAATTGTTTATATAATAAGTTTTTATTAGAATAGTTATTATTTATCTGAAGACTGACTTGCATTTTCTCTTTACCCCATATAACAAAAAATTTAACTATGAAAAGAGCATAAATTATGTACTTATCTTTAATGTTAGTATATTGATGTGTATAATTAACCACGGTGTTTCTGTGGTCAAGTAATTGTTAATCTATGATTTTTTTTTTTTATATTGAGAGTATTACTGCTGCCACACTATATTTAGCTATAAAAAAATGTGTGCATGTTGATGCAAATCTTAGAATGTTTTCCTTTTACAGAACAGATGCAAGATTACAGTTCTAATAAACACAAATTAAACAAAGTTGATATAAAAAATGTGTTACCGGTAATTTCAGTAGCTACACGGGTAGAAGTCACACTATATCTGGAAGATGTATTGGGATTTGAGCTTAAATCAGATTTTCTGTTCATGTAGGTTTATTAACTTAATATGCAGCACTATTTACCAAATGCATTGATATTTCTTTTTCCCCACCCTTCTGAATCTTAGTATCTATGCCTCCAAAATGAAGCATCCTGTATTGCCTTTAAAGAAGCTTCTTCATCTAAACTGCCCATTATATGTACATGAAGAGTGTTAAATTCTGACACCAGTAATCTAACAGCAGATCAGATATTGCATGCTTTTTTTAGCACACATTGTGTAGCTGTAGCGACTACTACCACTACACCTAAAATATGCTATTTTTTAAATTCATTTTACCAGAAAGCAATTTTTTATTTTATAGCTATTTTTTCATATTAAAACAGCATAAATTGCAAACAATTTGTTAGTCAGCAAATGTGAAATATTTAATCAACACAACCAAAAGCTGCATCCGTTTCTGTACATTAAAGCTTCTTCCAGTGATCCCATTTTAACCAGCTGATGCTGTTGCAGGTAAATATGTAATGGTGATGGGCGTCATCCAGGCCGTTGCCCCGGAGCCAGTTATCCGCGCTGTGAAGATGGCAGACCTCTCAGAGTTTGCTGCACTCCACAGGAAAATGTGGAAGTTGGAGGTGGAGGAGCTGCAGCAGATACTGGCATGAATCCTGAGCTGATTATGTGGACTCCTGACATACAAATACGGGTACAGAGCAACTTAGAAGTTCCCACATCTCCAATGTTCTGTATCAAGTTTGTAAATATTTTTAATAGAAGGGATGTATATTTAAACTTCATAAAACTGTTTTCAAATAAAAGATAAAAGTATTTTATTTGTTGGGTGCCTTTCATACCAGTAACACTATAAATAAAAAGAGAACTTATTTTGTAACATTCCAACCTGTTATTGTTGATCAATGTTAGATGATGAATCTGCACAAAATTGAGAAAATAAATGTATTTTTAAAAAAAGCTGAACTTGACATGTTCATATGTATCCACCCTCCTACTCTAAAACCCTAAGAGTTTGGATACAACCAAACTTTAGAGGAGTTATACAATTAATGAAGTCCAGCAGTATGAAAGTCTAAAGTCACATCTGTCAGTATAAACCTGCCTTTTTCTAATAGGCCCTAAAGGCTGCAAAACATCTAAGCATGAAGCATCACAGACAAGACCAAGGAGCTTTTTCAAATGCCAGCAAGTTTTTGCCGTCCTCCCGAATGGCAAAATAAAAATCACAAACCAGACAAGGGGGGGCATTAACCAGAGGCACAGACCAAAGAGATCCACTGCAGTATCTGGCCACATAAGCTGGGCTTTATGGAAGAGTGACAATGAAAAAAAAAATAAAAATCTAATTCTTGGTGCTAAAGTTGTATCTATGAGAGCGCTTGGAGGATAGTGCTATAGTTAGGTGAGATTAAAATGCATCTTCTCAGCAATTAAGGGAGATCTCTGTCCTGATCCAGTTATTACTCAGGAAGAAAAGAAAACATGGAGGAGGCAAAATCATGCTGGGTTGTGCTTCATCAGCAGGAACTGCTGGAAAATACAGATATTGTGAAGCAATCTCCCCAGTTTAGACTGTCTGGATCAGCTCTGAAATCCACACCCACTGTAATCTATGACAGCATTCACAGTGCCTCCAGTGCAGCCGCATGAGGACGGTTATCAGGCAAAAGCAGATCAGAATCCATTTTTGCCAGGTGCTGGTAAGTCTACACAAATGACACTAAAAATAAATTGTATATCTGTATTTCTAACATATTTCACCCAAGAGGGACTCATTTTATCTTTACTATACTTCAATATATTTATGTGTGTAGACCAGCCATTGTATAAATTAAATCAATTACTACATCTAATGCATTACATAAGTTAAAAACATCTAATACACCAAATAAAACCTTTCTGCTCTCTGTATAGTAATCTATTTCAGAAACCAACTAATGAAAGCACCTGGATGTAAAAACATTTGTATGCTGGGATAAAGGTTGAGCTTCCAGCAGTATGATCCAAAGCAAACTGCTAAAAACAACACAAGTGATTTAATGAGGCACACTTAACTGTGCTGGAGTGTCCTAGTCAAAGCCCAGACTTAATTTCACTTGAAAATCCCAGGCAAGATTGGAAGATCCATTTACAGGCAAAAACCAACCAAAACCAAGAATCTTCCAGAGAGTTGCAGCTTAAAGTGCTGCTAAAAAAGGGCAATAGAAAGAGCAGACTATAGGAAGAAGCTTTTTTTCTTACTTTGGCATATTGCTGTTTGCTTCACAACAAAGAAAATAATACATCTTCAAACCTGTAGACATATTCTGCAAAATAAATGCAGCAAATTTTAATTCCAGGTTGTGAGGCAACAAAAGGGGGAAAATCCTAAAAGGGCCGAGCACCTTAGTAGTTTTAGTATGTTGACTGATTAAGACAAGAATTTCAACACTCAATTTAAGTAGTTTAATACTTAAACAAGAAAGGTTATTGACATACAAATGTTTTGAAAAGAAAATTAAATTTTTTATGTTAACTAAGCATTGGAACATGTCTCTGATCAAGGTTTATCACATGCTATTATTGTTACAGTTTTCAGGTGTTCTACTGAACAATGCGTAGCAAAGCTTCAGGGTTCGCTCGCTGAAGATTTGCCATTAATGACAGCCACCAATCAGAGGGATGGTCCTGAACGCCCTCCTGGAAAAATCATGCTGTGATCAGGCTACTTCCTGCTCCCAGCAGAGGCCTTAAAGAATGACCTGACTTAAGAATGAATACTGCCGTATTTGAAAGTGAGCATCCGTGTTTCCAGCCTGTTATTATTTAATGTCTTTAAGGAGAAAACTGTATTTTCCAAAATCATTGTCATTAGGAGCTATAAGATGGTCTTTTCTGGCTTTGGCAAGTTTCATCAAAAGGAATTCCCTGCGCTCCATCCATTCTCTCAGCTCATGCTCCCCATGAGCCAGTTTACACAACTCATCCTCTGTGCATGTCCCTTTGAGAAATCTGTTGAAAACACAACATCAAATATCAAAATCTACAGTAGAGAAAACAGGCACCAGGAAGAGACCAGGGCTTTAATCCGATCTTACCTCTCACAAACTTTGAAAGTGCCTGTGGGAAATCTGTACTGCCAGCAGTTCTGATCATCCTCCGAGTTGAAAACTCTTTCTTTGTGTTTCTCTGAAGTGATATGCTGCTGCCACTGCTTCTCACTGTTGCAGTTTTTACCACATAGCCAACAATGATTGCCAGCCTGCAAAAAGGAAAAAAAAAACGGTTTTGTATTCTTGTCAATTACAGGGAAAAAGCTAAACTAGAACTCCAGGCTTGACAGGGTACATTTTTCTCAATAGGGTACAGAATGGGATATTTATTATTTAGAAGTTTACTTCATTACATAAAAGCTGTTGGTTCTCTGTCACCATGGATTATATTTCCACATTAAACATGCCAGCTGTCAAATTAAACAGGAAGTGTGTGCATAGGGAGCTGGCTCTGCGACTCACCACTTCCTCAGCATAGTCTGTCGGCATGTGGATCTGTTTGCCGTTCTCCCTGAAAGAATTATTGGACATCTCTTCACCCCAGCCCGGCTTCTGAGACTGCAGCCACTGCTCATAAAGCTGATCCATATCTGGAACTAGAGAGGGACGTTCCATTAATCTGCTGCATTAAAAAGTCCTTACATCTCACTACTGATATCCAGTAAAGTGAGAGATAGTGTTAATAAAAACTCACTGTTGTTTTCTTTCATGTAGGTCCAAAGGTCTCTTTCTTCTACGCTGTGAGCAAATGTGCAATTGCCAATGTATTGACACTTCTTCCCTGCTGTCACGTGCATGCAAATCTAAAAAACAGACAAAGAAAGAATCAGTCACTGATTCATAGGAATCCCTTCAAGCAAAATCATTTTCCACACTCAGGCTACTGCAGTATGTAATAATGTTGGATGTGTACCTCAAACTGAGATGGGATTGGCTTTTTTGTTGGAAGAGGTCTTACTGGTGTCCACTTCTTCCTTTCATTGGAACTTACAAGCACAACTCTCTTGTCCTTCGCCCACCTGAAACAAATCCACCAATAATGTATTAGGTTTTTGGAGCATTAATGAATGTTTTTAAAGATGAAAGAAATTGAAATACTTACGTATGCCGTGCCTTAGCTGTGCAATACTTTTTATTTTTGTCAGCTTCGCTCAGCTGGCCATTTCTCCAGCATTGGCCACAAACAAACATCATCTTCAGATTTGGAGGACCAAATCTTCTCTGGGGATTTGAAAACTAAGGACATAGTTTGAAGACAGTTATTCACTAGAAACCATAAATATACATTTTTTATTGTTTTTACAGAATTACTGGATGCTCTATCAAACGCACTGTGTTTTGTACCTGAGCTCCTTGCAGGGTAGCTGTTCTATCCCAATACTTTTTTGCCTCTTGAACAATACTTTCATGAGTGATACCTGCACGAAGAGAAGAACTAAGTGAAAACTCTTTTTAAACCATCATTTTTTTTCTTCCAATGAAATAAAGCATGTGCCTGTTTTCATATAGCCTTCAACTCCTGGCTCCCTAATGCCATGCTAATATATGGATACCCTATAAAGGTTTAGTGGAGGATTTTCGCAATTTTTTTAAAACACTCGCTCACTCCACTTAAAAAAAAAAATGCACACGCACAAACCTGTACAAAATACCGAGAGGGAGCGCCTATCAAACGCGTGTGAGCATGCATGAGCCCATTACTCCTCTTGAACACTCCGTTTAAAAGTTATTGTTTGCATTGCTCATACAAGCTTACTTTCCAAAAGAAGATTTGCAATTTTCCACTATGTCAGACTTAGCACATGTAAGTGAAAATGTGGATGAGCACGTAAGACAGCTTTACGTTAACATATCACAAGAATGACTGACAATTAGGAGGACCACTTATTTTGATGATTCACATGGAAAAACAACATCCTCCACTATACCTTTAAGCATGTTGATATTTTTTCTATAGACAGACCTTAATAACCTTACAGGGTTCCAGAGTTGGGTGCGGATGGCGGCCGGTCACAGTGAGACTGGTTCTGCTGCATGTTTCTTTCAGTTATAGGTCTTTCTGGTAATTTTCTCAACTGTTACTACATGCTTAGAATGAGGGATTGTAGAAAGGTCTCTGGACTGTTTCTCTTTCCAAAAATAAGCTACAAATAAGATCACCCAATGCAGATTGTTGGTTTTCCTAAGTATAAAAAGATTGTAGTAATGTTGCTAATTAACCATTTCTTAAAAGCATGATTCAGTACCTGATGCAGGGTTCAAAGGAGCATAATGGACTTTAGATTCTGTCTATGTGATGAGACTAAATCGTTTATATATTTCTGTATACATGTTGGATGATTCATTAAAGTGTACAACAGTAGTAAAAATAACAATATACAATCCCTAAACTAAATGAGGGACAATAAGCAATAAGCAATGCAATGTTTGTAAGTAGACACGAAATTTAATCACACCACTTTTTTGTGTCGTTTTAAAATAAAATCTAAAAAGATAAACCGGTATGTTTTCTGCTGCCTAATTTAATCGTATTCAGAAATGCTGTTTGCCATATTTGCTGCATGTAGCCTTATGGGAAATGTTTCATCATACTAGAGACTTTCCTTAATTGGCCCTGCTGTGACTGTGAGTCATTCTAACACATGAATATGGTTTAAACTACGCCATTCTATTGTGGCTGTTTGTTTAGGTTACTCTCATAAGGTGTGAATCCCTTTAGAGGTACATTAAACCTTGTTCTCATTCTTCTAACCACAAGAACAGTGACAAACTTCTTGGTTCTCATAGAGCATAGTACAAATTTAAGCTGTCCCTACATTGCTTGTGCAAAATGCACAGGGGCCTTTTTTTATAGTCTAGTCCAGTCAAGATTCATTTCCAGTTCCTCCAAGGTTACAGCAGCGATAAAATTTGCTGATAATGATATATTACAGTTGTTCTTTGTAAAATGTGTTAAATAGCACACTTACCGAGTTCATGTTGCAACATCCAGACCTTCAGCTCAATCAGGCTGTGGGCGTAGAAACAGTCGTCCTCTCTCACGCAGCCATAACGCACTTCATGCCGGCAAAGATCCAACTGACTATGGGGACTCAAAGGTCTGATTTTGGAATAGCGAACCGTATTGTCCTTCAAAATGTGAACCAGGCACCTGCAAGAACAGAAAAGACGTCAGAATTTTAGCCTTTTGCCTATAATCCCTTTAATGTTTCAGTACGTTTTTAGAGAGAATTAAAATTTGAATGACTCACTTATGAGTCTCAAAGTCATGCTTTGTCACCGGATGAGAGCAAAGAGACGGGTCATCTTTGTTGGTTTTGCTGATTATTCTGGGCTTGTGGTCAAAACACACCTGCAAAACACCAAACAACTATTATAATGGGAAGTTTCTGACAAGTCTAAGAATTTACCATTTACAGTTGTGGCTTTAGATTTAGAGAGAATCATTTTAGCCAAGTTCTTAAATCATATTTTCTGGCAACTTGAAGAAACAATAAAGATTGATGAAATGGTATAGATTTGAAGTATTTTTACTTAATATATGATCAAAGCTGCCAAAATGTAGGTCAAGCCAAACTTTAGTCTCTTTATTACCCATTTAACAATATTATCTTAGCTTTTATACCTTTATATATTTTTAATATATAAATATATATAAACATATATATATTACAGTTGCTTTGGTGTGATTTTTCTTCCATCAAATAATGTCAGAAAAAAAGGCTGAAGTTGTTGCCAGTTGTATAAAATATTTTCATGCTCTGTCAGCTACATGACACAGGAAGGGAAATTCCCCTGAACTTTTATCTTCAGTCAGGAGGAGTGGCGTCCTTTAAACGTTTTTATGGTAACACTGTTTTAGTGGCATGCTAACAACCAGCTACATGTCAGTAAATGAAGAGCACACAACAGGGTTGCTATACAGATAACCAGGCTAATTACCTTGCCAACATTACCTTGTCTGCTTCCCCACTGTTACTTATTGAGGACAAGGAAAGAAAAGACGGCTTTGCACCATAATCATGTTAAATTACTACTTTTTGTTTTGGTCTTCCACCCCTGTTGTAAGAAAAATGTACATGAAAAGCCCCATTTGAGCTTTAAAATTTTTACTGACACTGAATTAAATGTTATTTAAAGGACTACTCACCTCGAAAGTTGACTTTTTTTGTTGCCAACAATCTGTATATATGGATTTCTTATAATGTGGTCTATAGTCACTTATTTGACCAATTTACTGCCGATTTACTGAGCTCCTGCCTTGTTTCTAAAACTTTTTAGTACCCTTCTCAGGTCTAAACTGTCCTTCTTCAACTGATTTATGCTGTTGATGTATTTGATGATGTGATGTAACCCAGAGAAACTCTGGTCACCAGCTCTACCCTGGGCAGCCGCTCTTAGCCAATTCCCTCCTCCAACACAAGGGGGTTCGCTTAGGGACCAACAATAAAATATTTTTTAAATAATGATTATAAGATTTTCTTCTTTTTTTTAAAAGTTAAATAAAAACAGAAAATGCATTGAAATCAGATAAAAGCAAACCTGAATCATCTGTTCTAATGATTTGACATCAGTACCGGTGAGTCGTATGATTGAAAACTGCTTAGTGTGTTTAGAAACAGCCTCTCAGTCAAATAGCAAAGCAGTAAAGAAATAAAAAAACACTAACCCCACAAAGAAACATGAATATCCCTCGATGCTCCTGCAAGATCTTGGGGACAGTTAGCCTGATGTTAGAGTTTGGCCCAAAAGGATCAAAAAGCAGCTCTCTGGAGATAAATCCTTTTCGCTCTAGAGTCCAAACATCAATCTCTTCCTGGCAGTATGCAAATGTGCAGTGACCAGGGTATAGGCACTCTTTTCCAACAGCCACCTCTGAAACACAGAGGTAACATTTTAGTATTGACTTAAGAAAGCCCAAACTAGAGGACAAACGAGTCAGCCATTAAATTGTGCTTAATGAGACCCACAACTGCAAGCAATTCTTCTAAAAACAAGAAAAAAAAACATAAAATGTTCAAGGTTGCTAACAAAAGTCTTCTTATAATTTGTTTAGCAATTATTTCATTTAATAACAAAGAAACGTGTCGGGGAGTGTGTTTGTGGTTTGGATGGTGCAGCTGCATTCAAGTCACCTTTGCAAATGTAGTAAGGTCCTACATATTGTGTTTTTGTTGGTCTAGGTCGTATCAACTTCCACGTTTTGTCAGGTAAATGTTTTATTCTGCCAAGTAATACATCCTTTTTGCATTTATGATCTTCAGTGTGAAGAGTGTAATCCAATACTCCAGGACCTGCATGCAGAAAAAAAACAACAAAAGAATACTTTACACCAAGCTCATATAGCCCTTAAAAAAGGAAAAAGAAATATCTGTTTCGGCTCCGACAAGACTGGGAGGAGACATTTTCTACACTGACATAACGATGCCTCACCTGTTTTGACGTAGCACATTGAGCAAGCTTGCTTGAATTCATGCGTCTCAGCTAAAGGGTTCTTTGCTAAATCCACAGCAGCAGGGAGGTCCTTCACTTCAGGCATGCCCAAAGGCATCCCCATTGGCTCATCTTTATGGTTCAGCTGGATTTAATAAAAAGGCTAACAATTAGAAAGGTACCTAATTTAAAATGATCATATTAAAACTTCTGGTTAAGAGTAATTACCGTTGGAATGAAGGGACTATGAGCATAATCTGAAAATATTGGAACAAAAAAATAAATTATGAAATTTTATTCACTTCGGTCTTTTTGGAACATATGTAAATTTGTGCTAAACCATTTTATCTGAGATGTAACCCACCTGTTTTGTATTCTGATATCCGGAGACTGTCCATCGAGTCCAGCGGTGAGGGTAAGCTGTGAAAAGTGTCCATGCCAAATAAAGTATTGGATCCTGACTTGTTATAAAGAGGCGGTAGAGTGACTGTGCACTGCTGTGAACCACTGTGTAAAAAAGGGTTCATGTCAGACGGCATCAGGAATGGACTTGACAAAGAACTACCAGAGGAAATACTGGTTGGCAAAGGAATGGGGCCTTTAACGATGGGGATGCCCTGAAAAAAAAGAGACAAAAAGGTTTAACTATAAAAGTCAAAAACAATCTACAGTTGGTTTAACTTCCCCCACTAACCAGATCTGGTTCAGGGCCAGCTTGGTCCAGCAGATCATCTAGGTCATCCCCGATGATGTCGGTGTCAAAGTCTTGACTGGATTCAAGAATCGAACAAGGCTTGCTGGTTCGGCACCCGTTTACAAACGAGTGCATGGAAAGAGGAACAGATGTAGGGGCAGATACGGGCAGGGGGATAGACTCGAACCCCGGTGGCTCAGTTGGGGGTACAGATAAAACACTGTTGCTAGGAGGAAGTTCATCAACCACAGAGTCATTCAGAGGTGGGTGCATTGATACAGGCGGTTGTATCGGAGCTGGACCTGAAGCCAAAACACTGCTATCTTGGGCAAATGGAGGCACTTCTAAAACACACACACACAAAAAAAAAAAACATTATATCTCAACTGCAGATCCAGATCAAAACATTTCGATAGTAAAACTCACCATTTTCTATATCTTCAACAGAATCTGAGCCATAAGGAAACTGAAAATAAAGAAACAGCACAGATTAATGTATTGCTTGAGAAAGTGTTGTTTTTTTCCCCGGATGAAACCTTGAGGGTGTTGCATACTTTGTCACATGATGCATCTTGATAACTTGATCCACGCAAAACATTCAAGGCAGGCTGTTGGAGGAAAAAAATAAAAAATTAAAAGTGTTGAACTTGTGTAGATTCCGATATTTACTAAATCTTTTTTTAAACCCATAAAGGGACAGAGATAACTTGAACCAACATTGCCATGAAGAGCAATGCTGGAAACAAGCTGATTTTCACACATACCTTACTTCTTACATAAGCTTTGCGGATTTTCAACCCCAAAATTTTGGCAAGGTCCTGAGTCAGCTGTGTGACATTGGAATCCTGGGAAGACAAAACAGCAGCTGAGAAACACTCTTTGTATATCAGCCTCATGTTTTAGACAAGGAAAACGTAAGAAACCCCAAGCAGGTGGTTTAATCTTTATTTTGCTTTTTAAATAAAGGAAATAAATCCTTTTCTTAAGTTCTTTCAGGTTGGAAACTTTCCTTTTTGCCAAGTTCTGTTATTCTGGATGTATTTTAACCTCCATCCTTTTCAAACTCATAAGGCTTTGATCATTTGTTTGATTAGACTTTTTTTGGTTCCCGCATTAACAGGAGACTGATGGACTCAGTTGGTTTTCAGTTTATTTTAGACGTTCTAAATAAATTTTGTTTCTCTTTTAAAAGCCAGACAAATAAAGAATAAAGAAATTAAATATTTTTTTCCTAGTCTACCAGCCATGAGTAATCACTACTTATTTTTAGTGGATCCAGAGTTGTCTTAGAGCAGTCCATAAAGTCCCAGGAGAATGAACTTTCAAATCAACCATGCTCAATGATTGACAGAGGTTGAAAAGAACAAACTTTTCTCTACTATATTTAACTGTATCAGCTGAAGTCACACTGTCCCTGGTTTTCACACAGCTTGAAACACCATGAAACACTAGTAGAAATTGTAGTTAATTTATAATTCCTATTTTTTCCACTTCTTAACACCTCAGTGATACTTAAAATAGTCAGTGCAGAGACTTCTTCACAGGACCAACAAAATAAGTCATCATAACCAGAAAGGGCTTAAGTGTGCTCATTGATTGAAAGAGATTGAAGAGTTTAATGTCTGCTCCATCTGCAAACAGAGTAGAATTAAAACCTATAATAGCCACCAGCCTGTTTCTCAGGGCATCTCATTTTTGCTGTAACCAGCTGTAATCTAATGTATTCACCGACTGAGCAAATATCACTGCCTACTTTTGTCTCTGTATTTTTTTCTCCCCTTAAATTGGAACAACTCTCTGCAGGAGCTGAGCCCAGTCTCTTCATTGGTTCGGCAGCTTTAATGCGGCAAATAAATGTCAAAATATGAGAATTAGGACATTTGTTCTCCCCCAAGCCTGCTGCTGAAATGTTGTGCTAAATGAAAATTTGCCCCTTATTCTTTGATTTCCAACTTTGACTTCCCCCTCTGGCAGTTAGGCAAAATCCACAGAAAAACTGCACNAACCAGCTGTAATCTAATGTATTCACCGACTGAGCAAATATCACTGCCTACTTTTGTCTCTGTATTTTTTTCTCCCCTTAAATTGGAACAACTCTCTGCAGGAGCTGAGCCCAGTCTCTTCATTGGTTCGGCAGCTTTAATGCGGCAAATAAATGTCAAAATATGAGAATTAGGACATTTGTTCTCCCCCAAGCCTGCTGCTAGCATGTTGTGCTAAATGAAAATTTGCCCCTTATTCTTTGATTTCCAACTTTGACTTCCCCCTCTGGCAGTTAGGCAAAATCCACAGAAAAACTGCACCTTCTTATAAGCCGCAAGGTTCAAAGGGTGGGGAAAAAGTAGCAGCCTATAGTCTGGGAAATACGGTACTTTAAAAACCTCCAACAATCCCAACACTTCTGCTTACCTGAGGCACTGCAAGCGAACATTTGGCAACAGCCTCATAGGCCTCCTGATGTCTCCCCATCTCCTTCAGGGCTTTTGCTTTTCTGTACAGTGCTCTGTAGTTCCCCTCGTTCAGCTGGAGAGCCTTTTCACAGTCTTCTAAAGCTTGGTCATAAAGTCCCTTGGAGAAATTAGATGAAAAATGGTGTTTACTTAAAAGAGCTGTTCATTTCACAGCAACAAAATTGCACCTTGTTGGATTGGCGTGTGCCCTATTTTGAAAACAGTAAGGTCATTTTATTGAGATGAAGCAAAAAGAAATTCCTTAGTTCTAAAATTCTAGGTTGTCTTTTCCACAAATTCAATTTTAAAACCTTGATCGCAATCATAACCCAAAGACCAACCAGACACTGGTCCAAAACTCTCTTTGAAGTCTGTTTTTAAATATTAGCAAGCCAAAAAACAAAAAAACAAAATCAGTATTCATGTTTACATACACAATATTTTGATTGGATTAAATTGCACTTGTGTTCAAAACAAAAAAATGGACTTAAGTGCAATATGGAATAGACCGCCCGATCAGATGCATGATGCATCATGTAAACATGCTAGAAGAAATATAACAACAGAATCAGGTAGAAATACGCCACATCACTCTCTAGTGCACCATGCTCAGTAATGTCACCATGCCTAATTCAAAATACCCCGAAAAGTGTTTCAATGCAGGGTGGTCGGACTTCGATCACTTTTAAACCACCTCTCTCAGTTGGATTACAGCTTTATTCAAATGCTGCCGAATCCAATGAATTAGTCTGACTGGCTATTCATTCTCAGTTCTCAGGCTGATAAGAAGATGGTTGAACTGGATACAAACAATGGTTCAGTTTTCTAGATAGAAAACTTCCAAGGACACCTGCGTCTTCTCCTGAAATACGAAGCTCATGCGTTTTGACATAATGAGACCAGGGATCCGTTTCATGAAGCAAGTTTACCAAAAACACCAAGGTTTCTAAACCACAAAACAGGGAAACTTTTTTTTTCCCCACAAAGAGTTTCCTCAAACTCTGAGCCACCGTAGTAACATTCTCCCCAGAGTTAACCTGGTCGGTAGCAGGTTTTCTTCTATAAACTCAATGTGTACTGTCTCAGCTCTCCTTACAGCCAATCACGTTGTTTTATTTCCTGATATAGTCAGATTTTTGTCGTAGTTTTATGCATATAAAAAAAATATATATATGTTGACAGGACAGTCGTTTTGATGTGTACTAGTTTTACTGAATATGTATTCCTGAAATTTGGGGGGGAAAAAAAAGTATTTGTCTAAATTACCATTTCAAACAGAATGACATTCTCCACATCTAGAATAAACATTCTTAATGCCTATTAATTAATTTCAAATATCCATATTCCCAATATTACTGCCCAGCATTTGTATTATTTTAACAATGAAAAAATGTTTTTCGGATATCATTAATGCATTTTCAGTCAAGCTGATAAATGTCAGAATGACCACTTAAAATGTTAATTCTTACTAGTAATATTTTTTTTTTTTTTACTTTCTAAAATTCAGTTTCTGCTACAAAAATGTAATTTAGAAAATGTATTATTACAGTCAGGTCTAGGAGTGTAATTTTGATCAGAAAGAATCATATTTTATTGATCTGCAAATAACAGAGAGGAGTGCTTTTAATAAATGTAAAAACAGCCTACCACAGTCCACTCCATATAAACTTACAAATTAACTCAAGCTCTTCTCCTTTGCCATTTTCCTCTCCTCTGTAGCTGTAGCGCAGTTTCTCTCTTTAAAACACATTATTCTTTTTTTCTTGCATTTCTGCATTACAATCTCTAGTTCCAGTGGGGTGAAATAGGCACTTCCTGTTGCCTGTTGTCATGGTGACTCGTCAAATCTGTGCTCCACTGATAATGGCTTTTTGTACTTGTTGCGCACGCATTTAACTCTGAGCGGACCTACTTAAAATGGATTGAACTAATTGATAGCAGACATTGTGAAACCAAACACTTGGCTAGATTAATTTAGAGTTGCAGATATTAATCTGAATTTGTTACACCTGCTTCATGAAACAGACCCCAGGTTATATCAGGACTCTCTCGTTCTGAGCAAACAAATTGAACAAGTTATCCATAGCTGAATAACAAGAAAACCCCTTTGGAGAATCCCATGGGCTTAAGTTCCTCAGTAGCAAACTTTTTTTCACCGAGAAGAAAAGGAAGTGAGACTAGAACAGAAGTGATGCACTACAACCAGCTGAAACCAACTTACTGGAACAATATTGAGGTAAGCAGCAGCTCGATTTGCATACAGTTTTTCCAGTAAACCTGTTGGAACACAGATTTTTTCCTCCGAATCGGCATATTCTGCTATATTAAGTGCCTCTGTGTACATCTCAATGGACTTTGTCCATTCTCCCTCTCGAAACACATCATTTCCTTCTCCAAACAGATTCCACACAAGGTCCTTTATGAACACCTGGATACAGGAGAAAAAAATGCAAGAGAACAAAAACATGTTTACAGGTTAAGAAGTATATATCAATATATGAAAACAAGAAAATAAAATAAAAAACTTCAGTATTTCACTTAATTTGAAAGACTGCATTTTAATCTTGTCAAACAAACATGTTCATGGAAAATTTAAGACACTGCACCCACATTCAAATTCCCAGAGCTCACCTCATACTGCTCTTGGCTTCCAGGAAATGGAAGGGTTGATCTAAAAGCAAAAGACGAAACAGGTTTCAGATCTCCCATAAGTTAGTTATATTTGAAACACAAACACACAAAATATACATGTCTATATACATAACGCATATCTCAAAGTCTAGAGGCCCATAAACCCTCTTAAAGAGAAAAGAACCACCATAATTCTGCAACAAATACTAAATTAATCTCTAGACTAAACTGCTCAAGTTTATCAGTTTATTAACAATTAGAATGTTTTCCAGTTTATAAGCCCCTGATTCCTAACATAAATCAACCCAAAAAATAAGGCAATAGAACAGTGCATTCAGGTTTAGTTTTTTTTTTTTCTTCCATGTGATAAAACATGTTCTATCTCAAAGAATACCACAGCAGGCATTGTGCAAAAGTGGGGACAGTGAGATCGAGCCCGAACATCCTGGGTCAACAGGAAGACGCCTTTGGCAGCAGTGGACTGGGTGACATTGGTGAAAACAAATGAACAGTCCAGTGTAGGGGTGTACAGTACCATTAGCCTCTGGCTGGATGCAAATAAGCAAACAAATCTCAGGATTTAGAAAATGAAAAACAATACCCACACAGTTTTGACTGATGATTTCAAAGCTTAAAAAAGTGCTCCAAGGCAAGAACAAAGTTTAATAACCAAATGATTGTTTAATCGAACTTAATTATTCTAAATACCAACAGATTATAGGTCTAAATATAATTAACATCAGGATATTGCCTAAGACAACAGACTGCAAACACATTAGTCAAGAAGCTATCTTAACTAATATTAAATCTTCACAAAGGTTTTGAAATCTATTGATGTCATTACATGTCTATAATTAATCAGCTATCAGTTGAAAGAACAGATGATGACAAAAGAATAAATTACATTTTGTTATGCAGTTATTTGGTTCTTGATTTACTTTCTTTAGAAAGACTAAAGTTGTTAAACCTGGAAAATAGATCATTATATTATTTTTTTTAAAAATTACACTTAAAACAAATCTGATCTCTATAAACTGTATTGATGTCTTTTTGGAAAAAAGAAATCAAACCAGGGTCTCTGACACATCCTTGCCGTCACCAAGTGATAAATGTCATGAATGATGTGATCTAAACGTGCTTGCTCTTAACACTCTAAAAGACAGTAAATCTATATTTTTGTAGGTATTTTACTTTCTTCCTATGGGACAACACTGAATACTAGGACACTTAGACAAATCAAGCTTCATTAATTATTTCCTTTCTCCGTGTGACTCTCACTGTGAAGGGGGGCAGGTTTGTCATTCTGTCCAAAACTTTCTCATATTATTCACCTGAAGTTGAAGACAATGGCGCACAGCAAATATCTGTCTGAAGATCTGAAAAAACAAACTGTTTCTCTAGATAAAGAGGCAGATTCTAAAACTGCCCACACCCTGAAACTGACCTGCAGGGAGCTGGTGAGGACTATAAGGGGGTTTAACAGGACTGGTTCGACTCAGAACAGCTCAGCTCAAGACGACAAGTGATCACGCTCAGCATCATATCTGATTTTATTTTATACCAGATGTGATATTTTCCCTCCCAGAAATTATTTCTAAAAACTTAATTCACTCAAAGAGCAACTTAAGACAAGCTGTAAAAAATGCTAGCAGGACAGGTCGGTAAGCCCAGCCATTATACATTTTTTGCTCATTTATCAGTTTTGAGTAAGAACAAATAGTGATGGTCTAACATCACTTTGAACTAAAGGAGCCCACAGAGTGCACAAGTAACAAGAAAATAAAACAGATTTTTCCTGAAAAAGAAAAAAGAAAAAGAAGTCAATTCATTAACCAGATTTAAGGTGGGAAGAATTGTTAAGAACACCACAAGAAGAATACTCAATAAAAGTACATAGTTTTTAATGTCCCTCTTAATACATTTTAGATACTGGTTTTTGTGTCTCTTTGAATAGTCATGGTAAACCATTGGATATATTTTTTAAGCATTTAAATGTCAATATGGAGCCCAAAAGTAAAAACATTAGGGTACTGAATTTACATTTATGTAAATCAGCACATGCAGAGTAATACTAGCAATTAAAGGGTGGATCATTTAAACTGCTGGGTCGAGGTTTACATGAGAAATATAGGTCAGCAAATACATACACGCATAGTAACAGTGTTAATGTCATAATTTTAATCTCAAACAGCCAACATAATGAGCTGCAACAGGATATAGTATATAATCAATAAATAAACTACAAGAATCACCAGTTAACTTCTAAGCTTAACTTGAACCTTTCAAAATAAAGAGGAACTTTGAAGCTACTGCATTTGTAAAGCTACACTGTTCACTCCATGAGTAACCTCTGCAGAAACGGTTCTGCTACACCGTCGATAATTTGATCACTCTCCAGTATGTTCACTACATATTTATTGGGAAGAACTGTTGGTGCTCTTCTGTGGAGGTCGTATTATTTGATCTCAACTTTAGGCTGTTTGATACCTAGCAATAAATAAGGACTTATGGTATATCATTTTGTTCAGTCAGTGATTGACAGATAATGTTCCACAGATGAATACTCAGTGGGAGCCAGAGCAATGCGAATCTAGGTATATGCACCAGAGGCTTTTTGTTTTCCTTGGCCAGGCTTTATGGCAAACCTTTTCTGGATTTCTGCAGCACACTGTCTGCCAGCAGTCGTTTATGGCCCACTCTCCAATCGCACACTAGAATGATCAGCCTGACTGTAGCAGAGGAGTGGAAATGAAGGTGCTTTCACAGTGTTGCCACAAAACAAAAGCAAAACTGCCTGGTCGAAAAGACTTCCACTGCCCAGGGAGAGCTAACTGAACCAGAGGGTTTTATATTGAAATGTGAAAAACAAAACTGCAATGAATGGATGAATCAATATTTTACCCACCCAATAGCCAACAATCTGCATAAAGGTGTTTCCATTCCTGTCAAGCAAAATTACAAAGCACGAAAATATATGCACACAGTTCGATGAAGACAGGCAGATTAAGGGGATGGAGGAGAGGAACCAAACCTCTGGTCAAATGATCTGCTTCAAGTGTGTGTGTGTGTGTGTTGGGTACAAGGTAAGGACTACAAAAACAAGGGCTGCCTGACCTTTAGTCATGTACAGTGATGGGAGTAGAGTGCTGCCAGCTGCATTAAATGGGAACCACGAATGCCAAAATGTACTGTGATAAACTGAAGCAGATAAATGATACACTTCCCTCAGAAAAACAGCCACAGCATGGAATTCCGATGTGACAAAAAACCCCTTAGTCCAGGATAATCACATTCTTTCTAAAAATAACAACTAAGCAGCAGAAAATCTAACCCTATAATATTGTGACTTACACCTATAGCTAAAACTCCCACATGATCTGGATCATTACCAAATTTTAATGAATGATTCCTTGGCATGAGGTGCACTTTTGATAACAATTTACTTAAAATCCTTCCACAAGTTTATAAATATGGTACAGCATGTGCCTGTTCTGTCCTTACATTCTTCGTTTACTCTGCTTTCTTGTTACATCAGCAGATCGAGACTTTGAGTGAGGCACAGCTCACCTTTCCTGTGTTTCTGTCTTCAGTATATTACTACGTTTACATTGAACGAGATTTGAGCAGCAGAAGCAGCAGGTTTACATACAAAGCCTGCAGCGCATCTCTAGCATCTGAGCAGCGTCTCATGAGAATCTAAGGTGCTAAACAAGCAGCAGATGCTGGAGTTGGAAAATGTGAACTTTTACTGCTCAAGCTGTTACATCAACCAATCAGAAAAGCTGATCAGGGAGCCTGTAGATAGAAAAAAAAAGCACTGCTCATCAGAGATGTCAGCATGTCAGAATGTGTGTGTGTACATACATATATATATATATATATATATATAAAAACACACACTATTACGTTTACATATAAGGCAAGGATATTTGTTTTTATTCACAAAAAACTGAGAGCTATGATTATTCCACTGAAACAGTTTATTAATGTAATCTATACAATGCAGTATAATACATGTGAACCTTTTTGAGTCCAATGCTGAAGCTGTCAATAGTCACTGCTGCCGCTCTCTGGTTTAAGGGGGAACTGCTTGTTCCACCAAATAATGTTAAAGAATTTTTTTCTTTTTTTAATCCTGTATCTGGATTATAATGAGGATCATCACCAACATGTAATGGATTATTTCTTGGACTGATATACACCTTTGGTAAAAAAAAAAAATCCTTAAAACCTGTTTGTATCTTTTCAAGTCACCTCTTATAAAGACAGAGAGACAAAGAAAGAAAGACACATAACTTGGCAGAAGTAAAAAAACTGAGGATAAAGGCGTCGGACTGGCCAAGCCCCTCCCCAGACCTAAACCATATCAAGTATCTGTGGGGTTTCTTCAAACAGAGTTTCTATCACTGTTTCTATCCTCAATAGGTTTAAGATAATAAAGGAAAGACATTGAAACCATACAGCAAACTTTAGGCAAAAATGTGAACATTTTAACTTATATTCTCTTGGAACAAGAGGTTTAGATAAAAATGAAGCTATGTTGAATTATATTGTGGAGAAAGCTAACCTACACAGCAGTATAAATGGTTTAGACGGATAAGAGGGAATGTAGCATCACACTGTGTAGCATAGTCCAGACTTCTAACAACATAGAAACAAAATCTAAGCACAGACAGTAAAATACTTGTCTAATAACAATAGTCAAATCAGAACAGTGTTTATTACAAAGGAACTGCAGCTTCCTTTCTAGCTTTCACTTGGTCTTAAAGTATAAATGTATGTGACAAACAGCGTTGTTTTTGACAGCCATCTTACATTTAGTCTTAAGGACGAAAACTATTATTAGTTTTAGTCGATTAAATCAAAGTGTCTCACAAAAGCTGTGAAAATAGCAGATGTAGTTCAACACATCATATTGGTTAATATAGCAAACGGACAAGCTAACAAAATCCATGATTAAGGAATGGTTTTAGACATATAAGGTTTCCACCCCAAAGCAAACACTTCCTAATCTACTATAAATTATGCATTGCACACAGATCAATAAAATCTTCATTGCTCAAAAAAAGCAAAGAACAAAAAATTATTCTTTCTGCTTTGGTAATGCCTTGGTTACCGCTGCGCAGGGGTCAAAGTAGATTTAAAATCACAGGCTTTTGATATAAAAAAAATACAGAGAGA
>NW_015150521.1:128723-135616 GCF_000732505.1 Cyprinodon variegatus | reverse complement strand
AAAAAAAAAAAATCCTTAAAACCTGTTTGTATCTTTTCAAGTCACCTCTTATAAAGACAGAGAGACAAAGAAAGAAAGACACATAACTTGGCAGAAGTAAAAAAACTGAGGATAAAGGCGTCGGACTGGCCAAGCCCCTCCCCAGACCTAAACCATATCAAGTATCTGTGGGGTTTCTTCAAACAGAGTTTCTATCACTGTTTCTATCCTCAATAGGTTTAAGATAATAAAGGAAAGACATTGAAACCATACAGCAAACTTTAGGCAAAAATGTGAACATTTTAACTTATATTCTCTTGGAACAAGAGGTTTAGATAAAAATGAAGCTATGTTGAGTTATATTGTGGAGAAAGCTAACCTACACAGCAGTATAAATGGTTTAGACGGATAAGAGGGAATGTAGCATCACACTGTGTAGCATAGTCCAGACTTCTAACAATATAGAAACAAAATTTAAGCACAGACAGCAAAATACTTGTCTAATAACAATAGTCAAATCAGAACAGTGTTTATTACAAAGGAACTGCAGCTTCCTTTCTAGCTTTCACTTGGTCTTAAAGTATAAATGTATGTGACAAACAGCGTTGTTTTTGACAGCCATCTTACATTTAGTCTTAAGGACGAAAACTATTATTAGTTTTAGTCGATTAAATCAAAGTGTCTCACAAAAGCTGTGAAAATAGCAGATGTAGTTCAACACATCATATTGGTTAATATAGCAAACGGACAAGCTAACAAAATCCATGATTAAGGAATGGTTTTAGACATATAAGGTTTCCACCCCAAAGCAAACACTTCCTAATCTACTATAAATTATGCATTACTCATACACACAGATCAATAAAATCTTCATTGCTCAAAAAAAGCAAAGAACAAAAAATTCTTCTTTCTGCTTTGGTAATGCCTTGGTTACCGCTGCGCAGGGGTCAAAGTAGATTTAAAATCACAGGCTTTTGATATAAAAAAAATACAGAGAGAACCTAAATAATTGTCTTGCAATGCCATGGCAATCCAGACCTAAATTTAATGAATATGCAACCTAAAATGTTGAAATATTTAAAGGAAACAGAGAAAATGTCTTAATGACATTACAATGAAACATTTACATCATATTTGAATAGAAACGAGAACAAAGAGAAATGTTCTAAGATCTATGTACCTTTTCACCTGGCTCTTTATCCAAAAATAAACAGTATGCAAATAAATGTTTTCTTTGGATATAATTTGGCGATTCCTTTTGTTAGAAATGAAAGAATGTTTAGCATCACATCTTGTGAGCTGGAAGAAATAAAATCTTGATAGTTAGACAAAGTTTTTTTTTTGGCTCGGCAGAAGATGATCTGCTTCATATAGTTTATTAAGTAGCAAAGGCAGGAAGAGCCATACGGCTGAGAGCGAATCATCAGTGTGGAGCTGATGGTTTGTCAGAGTTCAGCGTGCCATTCAGGAATATTCTCTCCCCTGTCGCTGCTGCTATGACTATGACATAATCTGTGATTAGTCATCTTTTAGTCATCAAAGATCCAAGTTTACCTTATCATGAAAGAAGGAGCGTCAACAAATTGATTTCGCCATTGTTGGAAACAACACAAACTCTGTAGGTATGATAAAGGACAGTAATGGACAAACTGGTTGTGGCAGAATTGCCTGGTATTTGCTGCGCTTTACAGTGGAGATCTTAGTGGATTTCTAGGGAAGACCCCCCTACACTCCCTCCACTCAGCATCCTAAATAGCACTGTGTTTACTGTAGGTCACTTCTGATTCCTAGAGCTCCCTCCTCTCAGGATCTGAGACGGTCCTTACAAACACACAAACTATTTTGTGTGAAAATTAAAGAAGCACCACGAGCCACAAGAGCTGAGGCTCATCCTTTACACAGCTGTTCTCAGCCTGTCCTGAGTTTGCCCACAATCATAAAGTTTGAACTTAGCCAAAAAAACAGGACTGGACTAAACAAAATCAGGTTTGCAGATAACCATTGGGGTATATATCACCTCCATCCAGGACTTGGACAGTTCTGTTATTAGAGAAGCATCCCCGATAGTGCTGCAGACCCCTGACATTCTGCACTCAAAATGTTTTGATTTCGGTTTCAGGACAAACAAGCAGCTACAAAAATGTTGTTACCCTGGACTATCTGATGAACATTTGATACAATGACAAGCTTATCTGCTTGGTATCGCTACTTTGATTTATACCAATTTAATCTTACTTTTTTTTAACAAAACTATATAAAACCTGGGGATGTAAAAAAAAATTATGTACTGATTAAATGGCTTATTAGATAAAATGTGTCCCATCCGACTGATGATGCCTGTTAGAAGAAATTTCTTTTTGTGTTATACTGGGCTCCACTTTCACAGGAATCAATAGAAAGCCCAGGATTTTCCACACTGTTTAATAAAGACTAGAATGCAGAATGCACATTTAGGTGATAAACTCCTTAGGTTAGCATCTATATAGCACCTATTTAGCTGTGCTACACTGTGGAGCAGCTTCGACGATTCTGCTGTGCTCAGAAGGTGAGGATGTCGGGATAGAAAACTGGAGCCGTCATGCAAAACATTTGAAACATGTAAAGAAAAATTAATCTTAGCAAGGAAAATGTTAGATGGCTTTTGTGAGTTTATATGCACTTCATGCAGCCAAGTTTTAACATCCCTCAGAGTGATCAGAACTGCCTGATAAAAAGCATAAATACTCTCACCACACTGATTGCTGGATTACACTAAAAACTAAATCAATTACCTTCCAGCTCACTGTAACAAAGTGGCAAATTGTCTGACAACACATCAAAGCAACATGCCTGTCCTTTAATTATAGCTTTACATCTTGTACTTTGGAAATCAATGAGTACGTTACTTTTTTGTAAAAAAAAAAATTTTATTCAGTAATCCAATAGGTTCCTGCTTGTAATACCTTTTAAATATGTCTAGCTTAATCATGAGTAAGAAACCATGATTTTGTTTATTCAGTCAGAATTTTATACAGAATGCATAATAAAAATCCATTCCTGCTATAGAAAGATCCTGTTTATCAACTGATAATTAAATAAATACATTTTAGATACATTATCCAATAACTTGCATCCTTACTATATATTCTTCTCCTTAACCATAATAACGCAGGATAATTTTGCCTACCAAATGTTTATAACTTCTTGCATTTCAGTATTTTTAAGGAGAAGTGTCATAGCTCACTTCTCCTACATTTGGGGAGTTTGCAGGAAGCTGTACAGAAATACATGAACCAGAGTATTATTTCATAAGTTTCAAAAAAAACTTCACAGAAGCAGAGACCGAACCCAGATTAGCACCCTGATGTAGCTATACATGGTAACTCTAAGGAAATGTAGAATAATAAAAATAAGAAAAAACTAAAAAGAGCCGTACATCACCTCTGTGTCATTAGATTTACAAATGTGGGGGTTTTGCCTTCTCAATGTTTTAAGTTTAAATGAAATCAAGGCTTATAAGGAATAGCAATTTCTGCTTTTAATGGGTCCAAATAACACTGCAATAAGAGACATATAACCAGACTGTAAAAAAAAAACACCCTGATATCAATTTCCCAAAACAACAAAAAATACAGTCTAATTTAAAGTTTAACTGTATTGAAAGATTAAGGACTGATGTGCTTACAATATGACTATCTGCACTAGTAATACCATTTCAACTGGAGTTAAACTTATTTTTTTCTATGTTTGAAAACTGCTGTAATTTAGATATCTATATATGTACTATTAAAACATAGTTGTTGTCTTCTACAGGATACATCATTATATATGATGGTCTGTAAAACACACTCACTGAATGAACTGAAGGCCTTTTTGAATCTCTTGCCAGCGACGACTTCTGTCCCGACACGCTCCAGACATAATTGCGTGTTTAATACCCTCTCCTCAGACAGTACCTGAAATTAAACAATTTGTTTGCAAACAATTAAAAAATACCTCCCAAAAAAAATACAAATTCAGGGAAAACATAGCCCTTCCTTTTTTATTTTTAACCAGTCAGTACATATTCCTAGAATCCTGCTCCTAGTTTGATGAATTAGAACCACTTAAATCTAAGCTTTACCTGGAATGCCTTCTCCAAAGGCTCACTTCCGAGTTTAGAAATGACGACACACGTGTAGTCCCGGAAATATGAGTTAGTTGGTTAAAATTTAAACACGGTGGCTTTAAAAAAAAGTCATCAAAGGTTTGATCTTTAATTCATGACATTAACAAAGAGACATTTAAGGGTGTGGACAAGTTAGGTCACTGGCCTTCCGGAAATGATCAAACTTTAGCATCTCAGAGCAACCGGTCCATCATCGGACAACAAGTCATTAACCGCTCGATCCTGTCCGTTTATTCAACTATTTCAGGGAATAACTTCACGTTTTTAAAATATACTATTTATACTATAGTGGGTTCAAAACGACAACTCTGAAAAATACTGCGCATGGCCATGATTTAAGACATTTACGAAACTAAACAGAACGTACAGAAAGATATACTAATTATCATTAAATGTTAATCTCGTCGGTTAACTGATATGTTTTAGGGAGGCTAACGGGAGCAGAATATACTAAAAGATCCGGAGTTGATGTAAGACTTCTACATCCCCTCCTGACACGTATTACATTATAACGTGGCTTAAATTTAGCCGTTCAAAGTTTTAGTTGGTAAATAACAGGTATAAACTCTTAATTGAGGAAAGCTGTATAGGAAACATACGTCTTAAAACTTTAATATGCCTGCTGTCCGATAAAGGGCGCACATCTATTAGCGCACGTGTGTTACCCGCGGCTAGAGACCGTCGACTATACTTCTTGTTAGCCATCGATACCGCCTGCTAGCAAATATTACCGATTATTACAAAGCTATGAATTATTTCAACCCAAAAAAATCTTTTTTTTCTCTGAAAAAAGCCAAACAAACACACAGTGTCTAACCAATAAGAAGACGTTATTGTTTAGGTATATATGAGGAAGTCTAAACCAAACAAAGCATAGGTATTTCCAAGTTAAACTAGTTCCTCAACGCAAACAATACCCAGCTGTAGATGTTTGGCTCGCAGTTAGAACACAGATAGTTCGGAATACTGGTTGTTTTAGACACTTACATGAATGAGTCTTTATCCCAAACAACCTTCCAATCTGTGTATAACAAGAGGGAAAGGGAATCTTGGTTTTGCTAAAATAGCTTAGCTTGCGCTGTCGGTGAAGGCCGCCCTTTGCTTCTTCTTCTTCTTCATGCAGTGATGTGGAGGGGCATAACAATCGATGCTGTCGGTCTACTGCCCCCCGCTGGCGATAACTGGAAATTGGTTTTTGACAAGCGTCTTGCACGACACAGGATCATGAAGACCCTTTATAAATATGTTTGAGATTTTTCTTATAAAAGTTAAGACTTCCATTACTATAGTATTATATTTTTCTCCATTAAGATGGATTATACTTAAACTACCAGAGATCAACCTTTCAAATAATGAAAAAGAACCAGAACAAAAGCTATTCTGTCAATATTAATTGACCATTTAAATAAATGTCCTCCTTTTAGCTTTCTGTTTTCAGAAAAAAACTTACCTAACAACAATAATGAACGATGTAATAAAGTATTTTATAAATGTTCAGAACCTATATATTAATTAATTTTTAATTCAATCTATTTTCTATTGCATTTCATGTTTCCTTTTCAATATGGAAGCTAATGTATCTGGATTTTCTAATTAAAATGGAATGATTGAAATTTGTTTCTCATTTTCTAAATAAAGCTGCATTTTCTGATTTACAGATAAAATTAAAGATTAATCATTCAAAATGCATTTTCATTTAAATATTGATACTTTTTTACTTACTTTACCAAAATAAAATTTCACATCTCCTTTTCAAAAGATTTCCCAAAATGTAGCCAAATGACTGAATTGAGAATTAAAAATCATATTGCAGGTTACATTTTTGACTAAATGCAAGTGTTATCTAATGGATCATATTGAAAAAGTGCATTTAGGATTTAAAGTGTTTTAACCACCATGACGCAGTAAATTTTCCAATAAAAGTGACAAAGTAGTGTGTCTAAAAACAACTTTTCATATCAACAGAAATGCCTGTTTCTTTTTAAAGACAGAGCTGTATCCTTTTTTTAATGAAAATTCAAATGACCAATAGTAGCATATAATTTTGGTCAATTTTTGCTGGGGCATCTTTTGAAATGTTGAATTTTATATATTTTTTAATAAATTAAATTAAGTAACAAAATTAGCAGCATTGGATAAGAAAATTAAAAAGCAGTTTGGATTATTTGTTGGTATGAAGAAAACAAATGCAGGTTTGACTGTGTAATGAAAAATTATTTCTGCTAATGCATGTTGATGAACAAATTTGTCATTTAGAAATAAATTTTTAAACTTTTTTGCTGGGCTATCTTTTGAAATTGTATCTTAAATATCACATTCTTAATGATTTTAACTAAATGAAATAGGAAAATGAAATTGCAATTTAAATAATCTAGTACCGATTTCATTTAGTCAAAAAAAGACTTCCTGTTAATGCATTTAATGTTTAAATTGGTTATTTCAAAATGCGTTTTTGCCACTTTTTGCAGGGACATAGGAAAATTCTATGTGAAAAGTTATTTTATTTATAATTTTTAAAAACTTACAAATTAAGTAATCTTTGAGAAGTTAATTAAAATGTTGCTGAAATTATTTATTTCTGATTTTATAAGTTAAAATTGCCTCTTCCTTTTAATAATGAAAAACAATTTTTTCCATGTTACTAAAGCAGTTTTATTATTTTATTTTAACTTTACTTTACTTTAAATAAAGTTAATTATTAAGGTTGTATGGATGTAAAGTTTTTGTTTATTCTCAAACCTAAACATCTGTCTATCTATCTATCTAT
>NW_015150521.1:120999-128713 GCF_000732505.1 Cyprinodon variegatus | reverse complement strand
TCTATCTATCTATCTATCTATCTATCTATCTATCTATCTATCTATCTATCTATCTATCTATCTATCTATCTATCTATCTATCTATAAACTGTCTTATCATGGGGAAATTATTTCTTCTTTATTCTAACTTATACAGGATTTTTGCTTCTATAACCTCTTTATAAATGTATAGTTTTCGATAGGATTGTGGTCACTTGTGAAATGTTGCATTTGGCCTGCAGTACATAAACACAAAACCTGATATGGATGGTATAATCTGAAGAAAAGCATTTTCTATGTTTCTCTGTGGTGTTCTATATTTTGTGGCGTTTGGGGCATGTTTGACCACAGTGTTGATTTTTGAGCCGAGATGACAATGTTTTGAATCAATAGCTTCCTTTTCTTGCAAAATAAGGGTTGTTCGGAAAGTCGTTAGAGCTATAGAGCAAGTGTTTTAATTGTAAAAAACACATTTCAAGAATAGAGTTTTTACATTTGATAAATACTGTAATATTCTGTGATTTCTGTGGAGCAAAAATGTTGCTCAGCTGACATTTTTAATAGGGACCAAAATATCATATTTTAATTTTTTTTCCTTCAAGGGCAAATTGTCAACGAAAGCAGAGATACAGTATATATATATATAAAAAAAGAAGACCCAGGCATGTTCCTGCAGGGGGAGCCTTGTTTCACAAACACTAGCTTATGCCCCGTCCAATTATGATGCTCAAGAGATTACTGCAGCAGCCTCTAAATAAAGCCTTCCCCTTCACTCAGCACTCAGTCGGTGGAAGAGCAGGAATCCACATTCAGCAGAGTTGAACTACCTGTTGCACGCAGTGATGACATTTTACTGTGTTCTCCTGCTGTTATCCGGTAAGTTGAAATGTCGTGCTTCTGATTTCACCGTGAAAGAAGGCTAAAGAATACTGAAGAAGTCAGAGTTGTTTTTTGTTAAAACTTGTTGTGAGGTGTGTTGGCAGGCAAAGCAAATAAGTGGAATAGAGTTGGACCTGATTAGTTTTGGGATTTTTTAATTACAATTAACTATTTTCTTTTACTTGTTAAAATTGTTATATAATGTTTGATTTTAACCAATTTTTGATAAAAGATAAGAGTGAGGTTAGCGTACTAGAACTTGTGGATTTGCTGTTTGTTTCCCTTTGCAGTGGGTGCGGCCCTTGACACAGCGCACACTCCCCAAAGGACCAAAAGAGGGTTACTTGAGCTTGCAGGAGCTATCAGATGCAGCACCGGGAGATCTGCTTTAAATTACATGATGTACGGATGCTACTGCGGGCTGGGGGGTCAGGGCTGGCCCCGAGACAAGGCAGACTGGTAAAACAACTGCTGACTCTCTTAACTTTTACTCACATAATACTATGTCTCTGCACCTGATGACAATGTAGACCAGAATTTAAGCAATCAGACTGGTTTGCACATGTATCCTGTGTTATGAAGCATGTAATTCAGAATCCATTAGTGTGTTTTCCCTCCTTTCTGCAGGGATGGTATGCAGACTTTATTTGACCCTCTTGGTTGAGCTCAAGTCTTCCTTTTTCCAAAATAGGTGTGAGCAGTTTCCACTTCTAACTCTGACTGCTAAACCACAAACAGTGGAGAGAGGGGTGGAACGAGTGAATAATGTCAAAACACTTGCCCGGTCCAACAGGGATTTTAAAATAGTTCTGAGATACCACACCCGGATCCTAATTACTATCTCTTTGTTTTCTATCTTCACCACTAGACGTCTTATTTGTTAAAAAACATTTGACTGCCAACTAAGTTTAGTGTAAAACCAAAGTGGTGATCCTGGTCTGCTTTTAAAATACCTGTGGTGTTCCCTTACCACCCACCTACACTGCTGTCCTCACGCAGTCCGCTCCAGACGGAGGACTTAATGCTTTTACTCTGTTGTGTCTGTAGGTGTTGCCACAAGCATGACTGCTGTTATGGAGATGCAGAAAATCTTGGTTGCTTCACCAAAACATCCCAATATCATTGGACTTGTGAGGACAGGAAAGCAGAATGTGGTAATGATTTTTACATATTCATTAAGTGAAAGATGTGTGCATAGGTGTTCATATTCTACAGCACCCCTTCAACATTAGTCTGACCCAGAAGACAGTTCCAGTAATGTTAAAGACCTCCTGTCTGGGTCCAGTTCCAAAAACACCTCAGGCAACAGTCCTCAGTGATTATAGACCTGTTGCCCTGACATCCCACATCCTGAAGGCCCTATAGAGATTTCTGTTGGTTCACCTCAGCAAACAAAGCAGCTATCAGGACCCCCTGCAGTTTGCTTTTGCAGTTGAAGTTGAAGATGCCATCATGCACCTGCTTTAACAAACCCACTGTCATTTAGACAAGGCAGACAGGACTGTGAGGATCATGTTCTTTGATTTCTCTAGTACATTTAACACAATTCAGCCTGACGCACTTTGTGAAATACTTTAGAAGACACAGGTGGAAGCATCAACAATTGCCTGGATAAAAAACTACCTAACAAACAGACCACAGCTTGTTAGACTGAATGGTCAGCTGCCTCATCAAGCACTCAGCAGCACAGGAGCACCACAGGGGACGGTACTCTGTCCATTCCTTTTTACTCTGTACGCCTCTGACTTCCAGTACCAGACAAAGTCCTACCGTCTACAAGAATACTAAGAGGAACCTGAAGTAATTGGGTGAATCAGAGATAGACAAGAAGTTGAGTACAGAGAGCTGGTGAACCGCTTTGTGGCATGGTGTGGAAACAATCATCTGATCCTGCATGTCAGGTAGATGATTGTAGATTTCAGAAGGAACAGGAACAAGTTCAATACTGCTCACATCATGGGAGAAGAACTGGAGGTGGTTGAGGAATATAAATACCTTGGTTTTCACCTGGACAGCAAACTAGAGTGGAGTGAAGTCATTTGCAAGAAGGGACAGAGCAGATTGTACTTCCTAAGGAAGCGTAGGCCATTCAGCATTAGCAGCAAGATGCTACATAAGTCTGTTGTGGAGAGTATTATCTCTTCCTACATCATCTACTGGGGTTACAGCATCAAAGCAAATGACCTAAAAACATAAAATATGACCTCAGATTGTTTATAACTGTAGCTCAAAAGCAATACTTATGAAACATGGGAGTTGGCTCAGAGCTTGTCTGCCTGGCTTTGTGTTTCCTGGACGGGGCCGCCTTTCTGCTCTTTGTATCTCTGCTTCTGTCTCCTTGAACCCCAGTTAGCCTCGGCAGATGGCCGCTCACACTGAGCCTGCTTCTGCTGGAGGTTTCTTCCTGTTTAAAGGGAGTTTTTCCTCTCCACTGTCGCTACAAGCATGCTTAGTGTGAGGGATTGTATCCAAGTCAATGAGTCGATACAATCAACTGTTTCCCTTGGGTAGAAAACTTTGAATGAATAATGTAAAGTGCCTTGAGATGACGTGTTTTGAATTGGCCCTATATAAATAAACTGAATTGAATTGAATTAACTTGGCCTTCACTGAAAAACATCTGTTTTTTTTAAATAATTCTCTACCAGTTTTTTTTTTTTTTTTTTATGCAGACTGGAATTTTTTATTTGCCCATTGCTTTTTTTTTAACCAAAATTCTTAAACTTAATCAGATTAGATGGATAGAGTCAATAAACTCAATTTTCCAGGTTTGCCTTAGATCCCTGATGCTGATTCGACATGGACTTTGATTAGGCCAGAAATATGCTTTGATCTTCACTGTGTTTTGTTCTATTTTGTTCTATTTTTCTGCATATGATTATGGCCATTATCCTGCTGCCTCTATGCAAACACATTAATATGTCCATGCATTAATACATTTGAAGTGTTGTTCTTCTCTTTATAATATAAAGAGAATGTAATTTAATCTGAAAAGGTAACTTTTGAAATCAACCACATTAGGGTATCAGATCCAGAGAGTTTGAAAAGAGATGAAGGACACACTTTCAAATCTTTATATGGAAATTCATATAATTTTCTTCCCATTAAATAGTCATTCATTATGTTTTATTTGGTTTTTCACACAAAGTTCTAGTAAAATACACTGAATGCTGTGGTCTAAACCAAAGCTGGGTAAAGAACCCTAAATCTGTATTCAAGTAAAAGCAGTACTACTTCAATAACAACACTTTTTTACCTAAGTTAAAGATATAATTAGCCATCCAAGAGGTTTCCTTTTTTAACTTTACAGTTGTGCCTACAAGTACCTGTACGGAAAATACTGTTTACTGTACACTAACTTGTTTACTGTGTGTGAAGTTGAACGAAACTAAAACAGATGGACAGCAAGCTTCATTTAAACAATATGTTTCATTGAGTAACTCTGTCTGGAGCACTGCTGATTAAATATATATATATATATATATATTTTTTTTTTTTCTTTTTTTTTTTTATCACGTAAAGATAATCATTGTTTTAGAGTAGTGAAACCTATAATAGCAAATTGTATGGTGCTTTCAAACCACTTCTAAGAGCATTTTTGTTAAAAATTGACTCAGAAATTCAAAAAAATAACCAGATTCCTCTCCCCGTTATTTAGAATATGTTGTATTGTAATGTTTTTCTATAGTTTGTTTTATGTTTTTAATTACTTAACTGTCTATTCTTTTAATTTCAGAGGATTTAGAGGACAAATGTGAGAAGTTTTTATGCAAGTGTGACAGAGAGGCGGCCAAGTGTTTGAGGAAAGCGCCATACATCAAGAAGTACGCTCTATGGCCAGATTTCATGTGTGGTAACGACCACCCAACGTGCAATATGTACTGATTCAATGCATCTTCATGTCCAATGTGCCTTTTGTGGAATAGGATAAAAAAAAAGACATATATTTTCACCATCATCTGTTTTCAATGAAACTTTGGGAAATTTATTAAGTAAAAGATTTTCTGATAACTTTTAAAAATTATTTTTTTTAACAATGAAAAAAAGAGGGATAGAGTGAAATAGAGTGAAAGGTGTTTTTGTTCACAATAGTTTAGCAGACTATACTGGTTCTGGCGTGTTCATTTAGTGCAACAGAGAAGCACCACTGGGAAAACGACACCTTCTCTGTGTTGTTTTCCATATTTGTCCCCAGGGTAGTCAGCTACGCTGCTGGAAACAAATACGCCTTTTTGTATTATTACAGACAATCCTTCCTTGTATTACTCAAAAAAAAAAAAAAAGATGAACTGCAAATGCATGCTTGTATATACTGCAATTGCCTTATATTGTAATTTTTATCCCTTCAATATTTTTTTTTACACGCTGAGGTTGTTGGAACTGAGAAAAACTTTTATATTTTAAAAGCCAACTCAGCTGCTCCGAAGTCCACTCGTTGTGCTTTGTCAGTGTTTTGAACATAAAATCTTTAATTAAAGACTTTTATTAAGCAAACAGCTTCAAGGATTCTGAGTCATCAACAGTTATGTGTTGCTGTAGAAAGGAGGGCTAGCTGCTCAGTGGTCCTGTCCCACAATTCTTGAGCCATGTCTAGCTAGTGAATAGCTGTCAGGTCACCTGATTTACATTTTTCTTTTAATCTATGATGAATTATGTTTATTTTCAGAGTTAACTTTATTCTTATCAGAATGTAAACATACCTTTACGCCACACAGCCCCACAAAGAGTGGGGCATTTCCAAAGTCACCAAACCAGTTTCAGCTTATCAGGTGTGAGTGACATCTACATGCATACCACTGGATGGTGCATAATCCTCCACCAACACAACCAGAGCAAAACATCCAAAAGTATGAGTTAACATTACTTTCTGAAAGAGTTTGCATTTTGCTTTGCTTTTGTTTTGTTTTTTGTTTTTTTTAGAGGAAGGCGTTCTTACTGATTAATCTTATCATTTTCCTCCTCTCTGCTATATAGCGAGCTGAACACAGCATTTAATCTAGCTGTCCTAGATGTTACTATAGAAAGCTGCTCCTCTTTACTAAGGAACACACAAATACACCGCTCCTTTGTTCTGTGCTCAGCTTATGTTTCTACTAAAATGAGAGATCCATGGGAGAATTAAATGAAAAGCATTCAGTTCACAGATGGAATTGGATATCTGGGTCAAGGCCTACAAATGTCTGCACAGATTCCACAATTGTAAATGGCAAAGACAAAACCATATTAGATTCTGAGTTTATTTTTTTAATTCTTGGGTTAATAGAATTTTGGTTTCATTTATTACATCATCCATTTTTTTCCTTAATCAAAAATGTTCTTTATATATATATTTCAAGTGGCACGAGAAGTATAACGCATTAAACATTTGGGATCTCACTTCTGTCTCTGTCTGATGCTGTATGCTGTTTTAAACTGTAAATGAAAACCTTGCAGTCCTGCACTTCTTTTAAGAAACCTGTTCATCAGGTCTTTAAGTATTTATCTACTCAGTTTGTTTGGCTGTATCTGGGTAATTAAATAAAGAGTCATCCCTTTTGCTCTATGAAAAATGGCAAAGTGAGGTATAGGTGTCTTGCTCAAGCAGCCTAAAACTACAGAGATAGCTCAGGATAAGTTGAGCCTCCATGAGCTTTATCAAAAAAGAAAGTTTTAAGCCAACGTAAATGTAGACAGGGTGAGACTCACAGATTAGAACTGCTTGGGTTTTTTTTTTTCCCACAAGAACACTGCAGAAAAATAGGTGCATTTTTCTTGTTTCAAGCAAGTAGGTGAGACACTTTTCCAATGGATTTTAAAATATGAAAAAAAAAAAAGAAACTACATTGCCGTATGTAAAATGTATATAATTGTCATTGACAAATCATCTTATTTACCTACTCAGATTAAGGGAAAACACATTTATTTTAACATGACTGTTCATGGTTTTTAATCCATTTCGCTTCATTCTACATTCTGATTTCATTTGCTTCAAATTAAAGAACAACCAAACTTAATTTTACCCAGAAAACGACATCCAGTGAAGTCCTACGTGGGTTAAATGCTGACATATTTCAGGCAGAACCAGGAGCCTTTAGATTTCAAATGTCACAAAATGTGAGTAAAACAAAAAAATAAATAAAATAAAAATACTTATAAAACGCTGATAGATTGTAGGCAAAAGGTTTCAAGGGAAGAATTAATCAAGAGGATGTTTAATAGTTCGCTCCAAAGAGTGATAGTATGCAGTATTGTAATGAACTGATTGCTAACAAAGAATTTTATCTCACAGATCTCTAAAACAAAAACTGTAATGTGGTCACAATAATATTAAATCATCTGCAACCCCTTTTAGAAGAAATAGCAGCCCTAAGAAACTGAATATGACAGTGATGCAGCATATCTGAAACAAAAATACAGCAGAACTGTGCGTTACCCAGGAAACTGCAGTATTGTGTCCAGTTACGGACATTTGCGGATGCATGGTTGAATTATCCATTTCACGAAACTGCAGTATTGTGTCCAGTTACGGCAGATGCATGGTTGAATTATCCAATTTACCTGATGATATGAAATTACTGTGTAAAAACAAGAAATGGCTGTATTTTCATAATTGGAATTTTATCATCAAAGCTGTCTATGTACTAGGTACTAGAAGGTACGATGTGGTTCCATTCAAAAGGCACGGACGGGGTTCGAACCCGCGATCTTCGGTTTACGAGACCGACGCCTTACCACTTGGCCACCGCGCCTGCGCCGCATGGTCACACATAAACCTTTTTCTCCCTGGTGACAGATCGCCACTAGTGATCATTTCGTTCTCTGTTGTGTCATATATATATATATATATATATATATATATATATATATATATATATAT
>NW_015150521.1:116860-120969 GCF_000732505.1 Cyprinodon variegatus | reverse complement strand
GTCACGGTCTAATGATTACAGTGAGCGGCCTAGAGCAGGCGCAGCAGTTGCCGAGAAGGTGTGTGTGTTATCTGTACTGTACCAGAAGAGGGCGGTGTTACAGTATTGTTTTTGTTGGAATTCATTGGCGGTGCTTGATAAAAAGCATAAAAAATTGACGGTTTTACTGTTTGGATTACGACTGAAATAAAGTTTTTTTTTCTACTGCTGTTTCTACTGAGGGGACATTTGATATAGAATTTTTTAAAGTTTTGTTGAATGCTTTTCAAAGAGGTTAAACTGTTTTCCTAAAATGATTGAAAACCCAAATAAAAAAGTCATCCCTGCACATTATGTATGTCTACATAATGAAAAAAATTGTTTGGCCTTTTATTGCTCTATAACAGGAGTCCTATCTGCATCTTTTCTTGTCTTGTTTGAAAAAAATAAAATGTTATATTAACACCAAAATTGGCACCAGTTAATCGGACAAGGTCTGTATAACCAATACTCAGGCTGGCTAGTTAAAGCAGGTTTAAATTGCTGGATGGCTTTAAAGTTTCCTTCTCATTTTGACTCCTGCTTTTGACAATAGATTGCTGTAGCGGAAGAAATATTTACAGAAATCTCATGCATCTATTATTTTTTCATGCAAGAAATATTAAGCATTTCACTAAGGAACAGCAGTTGTTGTTAAACACTGCTTCCAGAAAAGTGCTGCCTTGGAATTGTACCTTTCGATCTCTGAGATTATTTGTTTCGGTTTCCATTACACTACAGTTTCTGTGTAGCTTTTGCTCTTTTTTGGGGGGAATATCTTGCATTTTCAGCTCCTGGTAGATACTTATCTCTGCTGATTACAAATGATCCTGTTAACAAAAGTAAGTTTTACTGGATGTTCAAATATAATTAGCAGCTATGATTTAATAAGGAATAAAAATGGAGGATATAAATGTATTGCTATGAGATGTTAATGGTTTCTTGCAATGCAATAGTTGCAATATGCAATGCAAACAATATGCAATGACATATAAATAACTGATGATGAGATTAAACGTGTTCTATTGGAGTCATACTGTGGTAGGCACTCCCAGCTGACACAGATTAAAGTACCTATGATGCTAAAATTCAGAGAGAGCGTTAGAGCAACAGCAAATACAGAGGTTAGAAAGACAGTATTACGGTAATACAACTGACATTGTCTTTAGAATGTTGCCTACCTGTTTCAACTCTACCAATCTAGGCTCATTGAACCAGATTTTTTTGTCCCTGTCTATTGTCAATTTGGAGGAGCCTGTGGAGTCGAATGACAATAACCAGACCAGTAGCCCTCCCTGGGAAACTTTTGTTGCAAAGCCAAAAACCGAAGAATCCAACCCAGATTTTAAAAGATGCCTGACAAGCTGACAGCCACATCTAGATCATAAAAACTTGTCCAGACTTCAATGTATGTCTCCTACTCCAAATAACAATAGTTGCAAAAAGCTGTTTATTCTAAAACAAAGGGTAAGAAAGGTCCCACTGAAATTACTGAGAATACTTGGATTCCGCTAAATAACAGGTTGGCTGCCCAACTTGTTGCTGACCCTGAGGAGGACAGCCAGTTTCCAGACAATAGACAAAGGTATGAGGAAATTCAGCCCTCTAAAACAGCCTCGTAATAAAAAATAATCCAAGAACATTAATAGTAAATGATACTGTTACTAAGACTAAACTCTTCCGCAATAAGAACAACACAGACACAGTTAAAGGACATTTCCTTCTCTCTAAACAAAGTACATGATGCAAATGAAAATCTGATAGAGTGTCTCCCTGATGATAAACTAAATGTCACTCTGCTAAGGCATTGGAACCAGTGTTAATTTCCTCAGCTTTTTTAAATTTAGTCTTAGTCACAATGACAAAAATCTGTTTAAGTCTTAGTCAAATTTTTGTTATTTTAGTCATTTTTTAGTCAACGCTGTAAAAAATAGAACTTCACCACACATGCTTCTCTATTTTTCTATTTTATTTATATAACACTGCAGAACAGAACTTTTCCACACACTGATTCTCTTTTTTTAAATATATCACAATGTACAGAATAAAACTTCACACAACGATTCTCTTTTAAGCATTCATCTGACTGTTCACATTGAACCTTCTGTCGATTGTTTCATTCTCAGTGATCTTGCAGGCAGGCCAGAACGCCCAATAGTCTTTGCCATTGAGTTCTCCAGGGCTTTCTGCTCATTGGCGTGAGGTTTGTAAGGTGGGGGTGCTCCCAACATCTCTGCGACAGAACTACTATACCAAATCAATTTCAACACCAGGATGAAGATACAGGTGATACTACTACTAGGGCCTGTTAAATAGCTTTTAAGTACTGACAGACCCACCCGTTCCTTACCTTCTTCCATATGGCAGCATGTTGGCACCTCAGATGTCGCTTGAGATTCTTTGTGTTCTTTCCTGCCATTTTGAACCTCAGACTCTTTGGTGGCGTCCTTCCTCCTGTGTTTCCACATCTTGGCCACCACCAGCATCGGCAGCATGATCAATCATTATCATGCAGGTTGTTTTGTTGTCCTTTGCGTTGTAAACAAAATGGCCCCATACAGCCAAGCATTGTTTTTTCCCAGCTCCTTCAACAAACAGTACACCGGTATCCGATCCCAACGCCATGACTGCGAAGTTGAGCTAGCCAGGGTTAACTACTACCAGTGTTTCTCGGACTATAAGCCCTCTGCTACTACTGATTGAGTGGCGTGTAGGGACAAACAGGGCAACAACATATAATCTTCTATGAAGTTCAAGAAACACTTATATTAACAAATATAAAATAATTATGAACAATTACGTTTTTTAATGCGAATTCGTCCATGGCTTGTAAATTTCGTCTGGTCTTAGTCTCGTTTACAAAAATAATTTTTTATAATCATCTTATTTTTATTTTCTGGTTTTTGTTCGTCATCATCTTGTTATCATCACGGAAAAAAGGGGCCTTGACGAATTTTTTTTGTAATCGTTCTGGTTGACGAAACTAACACTGCTTGGAATTGGAACAAAAACGGAAGGATTAAAGGATAAAGGTCGCCAGCTGCCATCCATGACTGTTTTGTAGCACAGTCGCCATCCGTTGAACCCCGACAAACCAGAGTGAAATCCCGACAGAAGACTGAACTCCTCCCCTACAAGGCCTCCACAACGCCATCTCCTGTATCCAGCCCAACACTACAGCTCTATCTGTTCATGTAAAATCAACTTTCTGCTTATCCGATCTGTGACTCAAAACCGTGATACGATCAGAGCCATTCATTTTGTGATCAATTGCACCAATATCTGTAAGGAAAATCATTTTTGAAATCTTGATTTTATGCTTCTTACTGAAACATGGCTAAGTGAAAATAACAAGATACCAATTTTGTTGGAGACCATACCTCCCAATTACAATTTCTCCATCAGAGTGTTTAAAAAAGAGGGAGGACTGGTTACTCTGTTTAAAGATCCACTTAAGTGTAGAAAAGAGACCCTGGGGGACTTTGAATCATTTGAATTTCTGGCTGTCAAGTACAGGGCCCTATTTGAGCCACGTTTCTGAATGTTTTTAGGCCTCCAAAATAAACTTTTTAAATCATTTTAATGATTAAGGGGAGTGGCGGCTTAGTGGTTTAGAACTAGGGCATAGAACTTGGAATCCAGTGGTTGTGAGGTCGAGCTCCCATCTCATAGACTGCCCTCTGGCTCTCTGAGCAAAGACCCTTAACCCCACACTGCTCCCCGGGTGCCGCACAATGACAGCCCACTGCTCCTTAAGGAGGGAAAAAACATTGTGCAAAAAAACATTACCACACAGGAAAAAAAAGTGACTTTTTGGTGCAATATACTCTGTATTTCTAAGCTTCAGTAAAAACTTGTGTCTTGTGTCTGAAGTAAAATGAAACCTTTTTTTTAATACATTTTGGGGAAAAAGTAAGTTTTACTTAGATTTCCTTATACTATTAAGATGTTTAATAGCAGTACGTACATCAACCTAAAAATACTATATAAATTTTATTCTAAAAATATAACGTTTTGTAACGCACGCACATATGTGCACTGTAGCTCACAGCAGGACTGATTCTGCTCCGAGTCCAGGATCACACACAGAG
>NW_015150521.1:113023-115914 GCF_000732505.1 Cyprinodon variegatus | reverse complement strand
AATTTTTTGTTGCATATTCGAAAAGGACGATTCCATGTAGATGGCCGCTGAGGGACGCAGTGGGTAGCACTGCTGCCTTGTGGCAAGAAGGTTCCGAGTTCCCTACCTGGTCCAGGATCTCTCTGCATGGAGTTTGCATGTTCTCCCTCCCCATGCATGGGTTCTCTCTGGGTGCTCTGGCTCCCTCCTGCAGTCCAAAAATATGATTGTTAGATTAATTGGCTTCTCTAGTGTCTGCTTGGGTGTGTTTGTGAATGGTTGTTTGTCTCTATGTTGCCTTTACTCAATTTGTTTGAATAAATTTAACTTTTACTTAATTAGATGTAATTAAGTAAATATGATAAATATCCTCACACCTATGTCTCATGGAAGTAAAATTCACTTGATACTGGCAAGTGAGTGTTACTTGATATTGCATAATTTTACTTTTCATTTGCATACAAATACAATATATATTTTAAGTAAATCTTATGAGTTATTTTTTTTCAATGCAGTATCAAACCTACTTCAGATATATTTATAAATCCTGTTATTGAAAAACCTTTTATATTTTTCTACAAGATGTTCTGTAGGCAATAGAAAAAGTTTAAATATTTAATTTCATGCTGAGATTTTGCATTTAACCTGAGTGTTGAGGCTTAGTCTCTTTCCCAGGTCCTTCAAAGATGATGGATCCATGAATTGCCTTCATCAATAATCCACCTCTTCAACAACATGTTCAGATTTTTGCTGACCATCAACTGTCAATCACTGCCTTTGTCAATTTGAGATCTTAAAAAAAAATAAAAACAATGAGCTGTTGAACTTTTTTTTAGCTTAACTTGAACTTTGTTTTACTTTTTTGGGGGAAAAAAAGAAACAATGAACTATACTGTTAAAATAAAGTAAAAAAAATAGCCAAATAAAATGTTACAGTGATTAATTTAAGAATTATATACTAAATTCTTGAAAGTTTAACTGCCTTTGATTTATGTGATCAGAAACGAAAGGATAGCCTTCACAAATTTGGTGGTAAAACTTCAGATAGGTTTAACTCTCGCTCAATCCTTAAACACTGGACTGATAGTGTGTCATTTTAAAAAATATCAAGGCAAAGTATGGCTTGTGTGCTTACCTGCAATGTTTAACAAGATCCTTAAATTGGCTACAAAGGAGTTCCTCAGCATAAATCAGACATTTTTCCTTTGGCTCACATGCTGCAGTCTCATGTTCTGTCTATTGTTAGACTTCAACAGCTATTAGGATGGTCACTTGTTGGCACTGGAGGTGTCAAAAGTAAGTACAAGTATAAATCCTACTGTTTAAAAACACTTTTACTGAAGTAAGAGTAGCAACTTCAGGTTTTTACTCAAGTAAAAGTGTAAAAGTACAATTTTTAAAATCACTTAAAGTATTAAAGTTATGTAATGCAGGATAAACTGTTAAGGACAAAAGCTTGAAAAGACTTAGATTTAATTTTTTTCATTTTGTAAACACAACTGTGAACAAAAAGAAATTTCATTCAGTACAGCTCTCTACACCGGAGGTCTTCAACAGGGGGTCCGCAACCCCTAGGGGATCCACAGAGTTACTGCATGAGTGTTGCAAAAGTTTTGGTTGATTAGACTTTTTTTTATATTCTCCCTGCAGTTTTTTCCACTAATTGAAATGTTTTTAAATCCACATTGACATGAATTCAACAGACTGTAGTAAACAGATAAATGGAGGCAGAAGATGTCTTTCAGTCATCAATGCACACATTCAGCGACACACAGGAGATCTTTCAAGCTGGGCACCATTTAATTCATAACACCTGTCCCATCAACCAGGAATCAGAATCAGAAATACTTTAATAATCCCAGGGAAAAATTACTTTCACTACTTTACTCCATCTGTAATAGAGTGACTATAGGACCAGTTTGATATATCGCAATTTCATAAAATATATATAATTAGGGGGTCCCTGCTACATCTCACCATCATTTTGGGGGTCCTTGGCCTGGGAAACATTGAAGACCTCTTCTTTAAGGCAATTAGTTGCCATAAATATTTTAAGTTTGGAGTGAAATGATTTTGAGTTGTAATGAGTCTATGTTTTTGAGTCATGTTTAATGAGAAGAGTGAAAGAAAAAACTAATGAGGCCTAGAATGTTAAGTTCATTAAACATAAAATCCTCTGTCTTCTTACTTGAAATGATTAAGTTTGTTTGAGTTATTTCAATGAGAAAGATGAATGAACATCTGTGTAGCAGAAACTGTGGAATTTTGAGTTGGCTTAATTGGTCAATTTTATTTAATTATGATTTAAATGTACATTTAAAATAAACTCCAAACATATAAGCTCTGTCATACTCAAATGTTTGAGTTTAAGAGCTCAAAAGAATTGTGGCAACTGACTGCCTTACTTTTTTTAAGTACTGCTAACTTATTCGGGTAACCAAGTATTTGTAATTTGTTATTTGAAAACTCTGGTTGGCACTCAAACATTTGTTTTCTTTAAGATAAAAAAGATCTCGTAAAACAAAAAGTGTATGAAAGATGAATAAGTAACACTAACAGAAGTTCTATTGATGTTTTTTTTTATTGGCTGAACGTAGATGAGGGCGCTTCTGATTTGTGTCCTAATAGATTTAGTTGTTTATCCTGTGTTTGTGCAAGGCATTGCACAGAGCTTTTTGTTACTTTGTCATCTTTGAGGATCTTAAAATCTCAAAGTCCCAACAGTCTCTAAGTTGTGGACAGGCTACCAACATATGACATCTGAATTCATCAGCACAGTTTTCATCACCTGTAAAATAATTAACAGTGAATAGAAGCTATTACTAATTTCACGTCTCTGTGTAAAGTGAACCAAATTATATTACCATAACTTACCAGCATGGAAAGCAAAAACATGGCTCATATGTTTTACA
>NW_015150521.1:61289-110310 GCF_000732505.1 Cyprinodon variegatus | reverse complement strand
AAATAAAAGAATGAATATTTTAAAAGATATATATATGACGGACCACTACTGATGTTAAATTTTGCTTTCGCTGAAATCAAGATGGATGCAACTCCAGGAAATTTGTAAAGTTTTGCACAGGGTCAAGTTCTAACCTTTGATTTCACTTATTGTGTCTTTCTCAACTTTATTTTTCATTTTTTAAAGATGTAAAGCTTAAATGACTACCATAAAAACTGACTTTTTATGTAAAACATAAAGACGTGCATTTATTAGTATCTTTGTGGAAACTGGGAGTGTCTGTACACTGAGTTAAACCACATGGCCACCGCAGATAGCTTCTATGAGCAGTGATAACAAGTTTCTACCATACAGTCTAAAATTGGGCCCCCGCAGTGTTTCCTCAGCATGGGTAACATTTTTGAAAATTGGTTGATTCTTTTTTTTTTTTTTTGATTTTAACCAAGATAATAAACCCAGATTTAAAATAGTTTTTCTGCTCATGTAGAATTTAGACCCATATAAAAGCCTGTAGCTACAATGTGTTTTCTAAAATATCCATTATGAAAACATATCAATATATAAATAAATTTGACTGTTAAAGTCCAAACAAAAATGATAGTCTTCATATTATTACAGAATGTGACAAAAATAAAATATAATAAAATAAGTGTGGATGTTCTTTTTTATTTCTAGGCTGAAAAAAAAGATTTTATGTAACATCACAGGAAACCTTCATTCTAGTTTTGAATATAAATCTTATTTATCGCTGAGTAAATAAGGTATGATGATAATAAGTACCTCATAATTTAAGACATACCAGTGCTTTAGTCCTCCCAAGGGGGCACTTTAGCGCACGGTTTGGTTCCTGAGAAGGAACTTTAACATGGATTTTGATGCCCAAAGGAGCACTTAAGTAAACGTTTTGGCCCCTAAGGGCACGCTAGCATGTTTCTTGGATCCCAAGGGGTCACTTTAGCATGTGTTTTGGCTCCCTAGGGGGCACTTGAGGGCAATTTAGCATACATTTTAGCCTCCAAGAGGGTACTTAAGTGCACATTTTGGCTCCCAAGGATGGGCCCTTATTCCACATCTTCCAAATATTGGGCCACAAGATCGAGGTGGGGTGGGGTGCAGGCTATGTGCATGCCACTGCATCACAATGTCACCACGTGGATATGAAGCTATCAGGGCTCTGGCTGCATGCATAGAACAGATCAATACATGTCCTGTTCCTTTAGAAGTGACTCTGCTTTAAAACATCCAAGTCCAATAATCAAGTCATTAGCATGACTCTACAGAACTTGATTTCAACTGAGGAGGTAAGTCAGCCATTGGATTCTAGTGTCTTGAAGCAGGGATGCCTCTAAAAGTTGCAGGGAACCAGCACTCCAGGAATGGAGTTTTTGGCCAGTGGTTTATTCTATTTCATTCTATGAAGTTAATGCATTCTAGGGGTGATCGTGCACAGGATGCAGAGGTTTGTCCTCTAATCGACGGGTTGCCAAGTTTAAGCTTCCCTGCTCCGTTTGTCTCTACCAATGGGTTATGAGGCAATACCATTCATCCATCTTTCCTTATGTTGGGACTGGTGTCTGCCAGTCTTGCCCAGAGCAGCAGTCGCTACAGTGTAGCTCAGTAATTCCCAACAGTGGGCACTCGTAACCCTAGTGGTCTGCGAATGCATTGCAAGGGGTACAAGAAAATATTCTATTTTTCGGGTAGTAAAATAAAAAAAAAAGATATGAAAAATAAAACAAACCATTTTAAGCAAAAAGTGTATTATTCTTATACGTTTGAGTTCACTTTTCAGCGTTGGCACACATCAAAACCAGGCAGAGGAACAGCCTGGGATCAGCTGTTTTTTTTTTTTCCACACCTGAGCTCATCAAAGCAGCTCAGGTGTCATGAATGATGAAAACAGTGTAAAACAAATGGAGTTAGTCTAACTACATTTTTTGTTGAGTATTTTTTCTTCCCAGTTCCTCAACTTTAAA
Organism: Cyprinodon variegatus; assembly: GCF_000732505.1. NCBI lineage: Eukaryota > Metazoa > Chordata > Actinopteri > Cyprinodontiformes > Cyprinodontidae > Cyprinodon > Cyprinodon variegatus. The sequence goes on along the minus strand of NW_015150521.1, from coordinate 108,334 downwards.
TATGATCATTGGGGAGTTACTCAGAGGAGCTCCCGTTTTACAATGGCAGATTTATAGCATGATTTGTTTTTTGTTCTGTTGATTCCTTATTAACTCAAATTTATAACAAATCAGTTTTTTTTTTCCATGAGTTAGAAAGAATAAAATGCGAAAGCATTAAATTCTCAACTTAAAACGATTAAATAAAATCAGAATCGGAATCAGAAATCCTTTAATAATCCCAGAGGGAAAATACTTTATTACTTATTGTTATGAATGAGCTTTTTTTTTTTTTGTAGAATTTATTTATTTATTTATTTTTGATAAATGCATCTAAATTTGAAGGGTAAAAGGAAAAAAAAAGTTGTGTTGGGGGGATTTAATTTGATCATTTAAACTGAAAAGCATATTTTTCTGACAGTGGGAGGAAGCTGGAGCATCCGGAGAGAACCCACGCCAGCACAAGGAGAACATGCAAAGTACATGCAGAAAAGTCTCTTCCTGCAAGGCACCAGTGCTGACCACTTTACCACCGTGCAGACTCACTCTATTTACCAGGGTAAAAACTTATTACCAGGGCAGAAATATGTCCCAGAAAAAGCCACTGGTAGAGAGGGAGTATTTTTTCATTGATAGATTGTTTTGAATAGTTGGGGGAGGTAGACATTTGGGATTGAATCATTGACATCTGCTTGCAGCCTTCAGTGGGAAACGGGTAAAATTCTCAACTCAAAGTGATCTTTGTTTCTTAAGCAGAAGCGACAACCAAAAAGGCCACATGGATCAATAGATTTACTGTTGCTGTAATGAAACATTTGGGATTAGCCTAGACTTTCTCTTAAAGAGAGTTTAATAATGTAAACAAAGACCCAGATCCCATCTCACATCTTGGGAACGAACACAAAAGAGGTTCTTGGAGAAAGCATTGCAGAGAAAAAATACCTTCATGGTCTCATTGTTGAAGAATATCCATTTTTGGGTTGCAAGAGTTCAGGGTTAAAGGTAGAGAGTTTAAGGTTTTGGATGAGAATGATAAACTGACAAAGGGGACGAGGGTTTGAAGGTTATGGTTTTGGAGTTTGGGTTCAGGAAGTATTTTTCTCAGTGTTATGGTTTGGTTGAAGGGATTTTTTAGGTTCAGCAGTGGTCAGTTTCCTTAGTGCGGTAGAACCTTTTTAGAGCTTCTAAAGACGTTTACGATTCTTTTCTTTTTCTTTTTTTTTTTCTTGAAAATTATCCCTCTCCTGTTGTAGATGTTTCAGTTCATCCATCAGTCCCTCTGTTGATGTTTTACTCTCCTCCTCTATCTCCTTCAGAGCCTCCTTTGTTGATGGAAGAGTCTCTAGAAGGCAGTGCTTCTCTGTTAGCCACTGCTGCCTTTCTTTATGTAGAACCTCCTGAACAGCTTTCATAGCTACTTCTGCATTTCTAAGAGATTTCTGCTACCCTGTCAGGGAGGGGACTGGATTTCTCCTGGACCTAGAGCTGTCTCTCCAGATCTTGCTGAAATTTAACTAAATAAGTCTTTATTTCACTGGTTTCGTGCACTTGCTCTCAGATCGCAGTCTCTTTTGTTCAGGTCTTCTCAGCAACCAGGGCCATTTCCAGTCCAATCATATTTCTTTGAGCATCTTGATTGTATTGGTTCTATTTCTGCTACTCTAAACATAGAGCAGCTTTCTCCTGTTCAAACTCAAAATTTCACTTAAATTGAGCAAATTTCTATTTAGTGTAGAATTGACACCATATCCAGTGGAGAAAAGCTGGTAAAGAGATACCACAAAACGCTGCTGAAACAGCTGTAATTGCACTGAGAGTTTTTAAGTCAGGTGCCAAGTACAAGTATTATTCACACTTTAGAGTTTTTTTTATTCGCAAAAAATGTTTGATTGTCTTCGCTTTACTTTACAAAAATAAAAACTGATTGAACGCACAACAATTCATTGTATTTAAAGGTGTGTGCATCCCTTTAGTCCTTTATGTACCTCTCAGACTATAAGATTTGTTCGGACATATTACTGGTTTGTGTATTAAATATAACTAATTCTGTCAAGGAAGGGGAAGAAATTATTTTATTTAGTTTTGATATAATTAAAACAGCGTTGATGGCATGACTTTGCATGCTATATTATATACTTTGTCAGGATTGCCACTGCGGTAATTTTATATTTTTTTTTTTAGCTGCACTTTGAATTACCTGAAAATGCATTTTTCTCTTTTTCTCCAGTCTGTCTAGCATCATGTGTTAGCAAAAGCAGCTACACCTTCAGCCAGCAGAGGAGGTCTCGTCTCGATGCTCCACATCTACATGCACTCCAACAAACAACCGTATATTTTTTTGATTTTATGTTTTCGTATCACATCACATGGAACTACCCCATGCTATCTCTTATGTACATCAGAAGGGAATCCCCAGTTTGTAAACAAGATGACGTTAATAGATGTTCTCCTAATGGTACCACATTTTGGCCCTTTCTTGACCCTCTTTAGCCCATGTGGGCCCCTTAGAGGTTCAGTCTGTCTGTCCTTAGAATTGGGTCCTTCTGAAAGGGCGGTGCAGCCAAATTAGGGCTGGGATATCCCCGTCTCAAGGTGTCCAGTGAAGATAGAGATGTTTGTGTGTCATACACCCTGCTGAGGAACCACAGGGGTTGTAGGGTACTGCACTTTAGCGCCGACGTACTTTCAGGTGGGTGTTCCCACTTACTTTGGGTCTTTCAGAGAACTTGTCTTTTCGTCTTTCTGGGCTCAGTTTGTCGCCGGGCTCGTTGAGGCAGACAGGGCATTGATCTTGTTTCCAGTGTCTGAGACCAGGTTGGATTACCTGCATTCAGGTAGGGGTGTGGCCATCCTCTGGCTTGGGATTTAGACATGCTTAATGCAGAACTTGATGGAGAATATGTCTTGATGTAGAATAAAGTTACAATCCAGGAACTCCAAGTTCCAATTATTTCTTGCTAAATTGAGCTAATTCAATCATTTAATATATTTTTTAATAAAGCGTTTTGCTCTATGTATAACTGGATTTTTTTACTGATTTCTAAAATAGAACATCATTATCTACAAACCGTTCAGATACCTGAAGATTTGTTGTTTTGAAATGTCGTCAATGTTCAGGAAAAAGATAATTTTGTCCTCAAGGTTCATATTTATCTGTTGGTTTTTAAAAAAAATGTTAAAGTTAGACTCTTTTTGGTGGAAGTACAATTATAAGTTTTTAACCAAATGGGGTCATGTTTTGGTTAATATGCCAAAAAAATAAAACTCCACAAAAAACAAAAAAGATTATGTTCAACCCTGTGTGTAACTTTATGCTGAGCAGCTGTAGAATCTAAAATTGGTCATTTTCATTCTCTCAGCCTGTGGAGAACATATGAGTCTGGTTGAAGGGTGTAACCCCAAAGATAAGCCTCTAAAGTCTATTTAAACTATATCATGCTTCAAATTTCTAACGGACAGTTTATTATCAGACCTGGGTAGCATTTTACAAACAGACTCTGACTGTATGCTCTGAGGGCAGATTATTGTGATATTTTTATCAGAACTGGTGTTTATCCTAAAAAAGCTTATATCTACAGAAAGGGCTGAGAAACAATGACTGCAGAAAATTGGACCTGATGACATAAATGTTGCAAAAGTTTGTACATTTGGGGTAACCTGTGACCTTTTCAGTATATATTTTTTTTAATCACCCAGCAAGTTTAGCAGATCTGAGATAACCTGTAGATTACTGTAAGTCATGAATGTGCTTTTTGCTTTAGGGAATGCATTAAGTAGCTAAAAGCGGAGGCAAGTCAAGATCCATGGAGAACAACTTCACTTTTGAGGAGGTTGGTCTTTCTATTCGCTTTACCAACAAAGAAAAACTTGTACTTTTTTAAAACCTAATTCATATGCTCCCTGTCAGGGTAATTGATTTTTTTTAAACTTCCCTCTTATTTAGGGCAGTGACATGTCATATGAAGACAATGACTTGGCCTTCCCTTCTCCAGTAAAACTGTAAGTGCTTCATCTTCTTCAAGGCTCCCTCTTTAACACTGCGCCCCAAGAGTGAACATCTGCTCACTGTTCCTGATAAGATACAGGGAACTCTATCATTCGTGCCCAAGCCCCAGTTTTTAAATGTTTGCGGTGTGTGACACATTTTTGCTGCTGAAATTCGTTGTTTTAATTTTTTTTATCATGTTTTGATTTATTCCGAACTGCTTTATTGAAGTAAACACAAATTATGTTGGACTGTTTTTACATGAAAGCTGATAGAGCAAAGCAAATTTAATAGAAAATAATAAAATACTAGAGTATTTTTATATAAATGTAATTGAATTTAATTTAAAATAAAAAAAATGAAATTTAAAAACTTTGAATATCAAATCCTATGAAACGTTATGAGAAATTATTTCCAGCTTGTCTTATTTAATTATGTTTTTTTTTTTTTTTTCTTTGGTTGATAAGATTTTTAAAGGATCGAGCTTTCCTAAATCGGATGTTTTAAATTCCGCTGCAAAAAACATCCCCTTACATTTGAAGTTACACTAGATGTTGCCCTGGGCCAATCAGAGATAAGAAGGAGGCAGCTGAGGGAGCATCTAGGCTGCCCTCTTGTGGTGATGCAAAGCATAGCACCAATTCCACAATTTATTTTGGCATATATAGACATATGTTTTAACCATTTCTAGTTTTAGGAAAAATAATTGCAGCCATTTCAGTAGGTAAAATAACAGGATATCTCAAAAAATAAAAAAATAACACCAGTAACATGTTATGTTATCTAAGACCTATTAGTATAAAGTAGAAGGATGGTTAATGTTCTTGTGCTTCAATACCCATTAGGACTTCCCACGGCCAGAGTGACAGCCTTGATGTCGAAAGTAATGCTGCGGAAAAGGAGGAAGAAACTGAGGCTCCTCCTGAAGCCATTGTCATTCCCAGTGATTCAGATGGTAAAATGTTTACACAGATTTTAATGAATAATCCTTTTAAGAACCAAAAAAAGAAAACAACCCAATGTCTACCTCTTAATTTCAGCTTTTCTGAATGTCAACACCAATGCCACCACGAGAGGGGATGCTCAGGTTGGTGGAAGCTTCTGAATGAATATAATTGATGTAATGTGCTGTTCAAAAGTGCACTAATCCCTGCAATGTGGTTGATTTTTATGGAGTAAAACATTTTTTCCACATACAGTAAAACATTCATCCTGATAAAAAAAATTGTCAACAAATGTGCACATGAACTGGCTTGATTCAGTTATCAGCCATGAGTGTTATTTTTTTTATTCTGCAATCTTGAAATTCTAATATTTAAGATTATCAAGCCATCTTTTATCCACAGAACTCTCCAGATGGTGCCAAAGATCAAACTTATTTCTAAATTCTGTGCTTACAAGTAATTGTTTTGTGAGGACATTATTTTACTGATTTAGATGCTTGTTTAAGCTCATTATCATGCTAAAAAAGCAAATCTGTCTCAAGCTTTTAAAAAGACAAAGCGAGGGTTTTTAATCTCAACAGACCTATATTCTTAATTTCATCAAACCTGATTAAAAATCCAGTTCTACATCAAAACAAGAAGTAAACACCGTTCATGGTATGGTGTTCACTTATGTCAACAGGCATATGTGGAGTTAAATGAGCTCCAGGGCAACATCTGGCAGGAGACCAGCCGATGGGTAGGCTATGAAGAGAACCTTGATCCCGCTACACAACAGTGGGGTCCTTCCCATGTGTCCTACCTCAGCTTTAGGAGCCTCCTTCAAGTCCGGAGGTTGATGCGCACAGGTAATTTTAGAACATCCACATTTTTCTTTAAACTGGACAGGGTGAACTATTCAAAGCTTTAGTGACCTTAAGCCTTGGTCCTCAGGAGCCATCATCTTTGACATGAATGCCAGCAGTCTGTCCTCTGTGGCTGAGAAAATAGTGGACGAGCTGGTGAGCAAGAATGAGATACGCTCCAGCGATCGAGACGCCCTGCTGAGAGCTCTCCTTATGAGACGCAGGTAACCCACAGAGGGGATGTTTCTGTTTCTTCTGCTACGACACGAAATCTCAACGCCTTTCTAAACCTGTGCTTCTATTGGTCCTGGCAGTCAAAATGATGGACCTGTGATTACTCCAGCTGGAGATATTCAAATGCAAACTTTTTCTGTTGTAAAGAAGGTAATGCCTTTAACTATTTAAACTCTATTTTTGTATGACATCAAAATATTTACTATACTTAAATCTACAATATTTTTTGCAGAGAGACAGCTCTGACAACATGGAGGCCTCAGTTGTCCTCACTGGTATGTTTCTTCAGATGCTACTTCCTACATGTAGTAAGCATGTTTTTGGTCCAGATCTGGTTTAAGGGAATTCCTTGCAGGTGTTCTGGACCTCCTGCAGAAGCCAGTGGTGGCTTTTGTCAGGCTTACTGACACTGTGGTGATGGAATCCGTCCTGGAGTCTTCAGTCCCCATTCGTTTTGTGTTCATGATGGTCGGCCCTACCATCAGTGACATGAACTACACTCAAACTGGGCGTGCCATGGGTGCTCTGATGGCGGACTGGGTATGAGATTAGTGTAGGGAAGGACAGACATCACTTTCTGTAGATCATACTCATCAAATAAAACTGTTTAATGCAGGTACATTAATGATACTTTTCGTCTAGGTGTTCAGTCTGGAAGCTCACCTCGCCCAAACTGAGAAAGATCTGACTGATGCGATTGCTGACTTCATGGACTGCAGCATCGTGATCCCTCCGACTGAAATCCAAGACAAGACAATGCTGGAGCCAATGATTGACTTCCAGAGGAAGATCCTGCGGGAAAGACTCCGGCCTACTGACACCCGCCTTGCCTTTGGAGAAAGGGCAGCAGGTAAGAATCCTTGATACATTTGCACCAAATAGGGTTAAACTGTAGAAAATAACTATTTCAGAAATTCCCTCAGGTAAAACTAAGCATAGAAATGCAAGGAATGTCATAGAATAAAATAGAAAATGATGTGATGGATTGGATATCTTTCTTTGTTTAGCTTTACAAATGATTCCTGAAGGGCCAAAGGAGGACCCTCTGGCCCGTACAGGCTATCCATTTGGTGGAATGGTGAGGGACATCAAGCGCCGATACCGCCACTACCTTAGCGACTACACAGATGCTCTGAACCCTCAGGTCCTCGCCGCCATCATCTTCATCTACTTCGCAGCCTTATCACCTGCCATCACTTTTGGGGGGCTTCTTGGTAAATAGAAAAACTCCCGACCACAAAGATATATATCATGATGAGTTTAATGACCATACAAGTAGTTAAGAAATTCTCTCTCTGGCTCTAAATCCAATCTAGCGGACAAAACTGAAAAAATGATGGGCGTCTCAGAGCTTATGGTCTCCACCAGCATCCAGGGTGTTATCTTCTGCTTCATTGCTGCCCAACCTGTCCTCGTCATTGGATTTTCTGGACCCCTGCTGCTGTTTGAGGAAGCTTTTTATGCCGTAAGAATAACTAGCTGATAAGATTTCAGAAAGAAGAGTTTTCAAAGAGCTACATCCCTCTCTAAAATCAGTCACCTTTTTTTTTTTCTCCACCAGTTCTGCAAATCTCAGGACATGGAGTACATTGTGGGTCGTATTTGGGTGGGCATGTGGCTGATAGTGATCGTGGTTGTAGTTGTTGCAGTCGAAGGGAGCTTCTTGGTCCGATTCATTTCACGCTTCACCCAAGAAATCTTCTCCATCCTCATTTCACTCATCTTCATCTATGAGACGTTTGCCAAACTCATAAAGGTTCAAACAATTAATTCCCTCATCTGTCTCACACTGATAATTATTTTTGTTTTATCTAACCTTAAACCTGTTTCTTGTTTAGATCTTTCAGACCCATCCTTTGATCCTGAACTATGAACATGTTAACGACACACTGGAAAACCCCTTCCACCCAGTCATCCATAAACACACAGAGGTTCATCCAGATGGCAATGTGACCATTATAGAGAAGGAGATGGAAAGGCCGTACCCCAACACTGCCCTGTTGTCTATGTGCCTGATGTTTGGATGCTTCTCCATTGCATACTTCCTCCGTCAGTTCAAAAATGGAACCTACTTCCCTGGTCCGGTAAGATCAAGTTCCAAACAACACTCAAGTAAATCACCTCTATCAATTGATCTGAGTTTGTTAGGGATTAATCATTTCATTTTCCCTCCAGATTCGTCGCTTGATTGGAGATTTTGGGGTCCCTATTGCCATCTTCTTCATGATCGCAGTGGATATTAGCATTGCGGATGCTTATACGCAGGTGGGTTACAAATAGCAATTCAAATAAAAAGTCTTAAAGGGTTTTTTTGCAGACTGTTTTTTGTTTCTGTGCTAAAACCCTTTGGGAAAAGGCTGGGGAGTTTTTCTGTGAGGAGAATGTCTCAGTTTCCCTCAGGGTCTGTTTCTCCAATAGCTAAAGTCAGATACCATGTCTGAGCTTATGAGAAAAAAAACAACAACTTGACATATTTCTGCATCAAGCTTTGGTTAGAAAGCCTAATTTATTTTCAATGATGTTTGAATCTAAAAACTACAGATTTTTTTGTTTCAAAATATGGAAATTATCATCTTTTTTTTCATGTATCATCCAATTTTTGTGATCTCTTGTAGAAACTGGTTGTGCCAAAAGGTGTTGAAGTGACCAACCCCAAAGCCAGAGGCTGGTTTATTAACCCAATGGGGGAAAAACAGCCCTTCCCTATTTGGATGATGGGTGCCTGCTGTGTACCTGCTCTTCTTGTCTTTATCCTCATCTTCATGGAGTCCCAGATTACTACGTGAGTAAAGTTGTGTACATGATATCATCAAGCTAACAAGCTATTTAAACAATCTTTGTGTTCTCTGTTGAGCGCAGGCTAATTGTAAGCAAACCTGAAAGGAAAATGGTAAAAGGCTCTGGTTTTCATTTCGACCTGCTCCTTCTGGTCACCATGGGCGGAATTTCTTCCATCTTTGGAGTCCCCTGGCTGAGTGCTGCCACCGTTCGATCCGTCACCCATGCCAACGCTCTAACTGTCATGTCTAAGGGGCCAAAACCGGTGATTGAGAAGGTGATTGAGCAGAGGATCAGTGGTATATGCGTGGCCATCATGGTTGGTAGGTGCTGCCATCTACAGTGCTGATGCATTAACAAGCAATTATTTTTTTCCCGCTAATAACCATACTTTTTTCTTAATGTTTAGGAGTTTCAATTTTCATGGAACCAATCCTGAAGATGATTCCAATGACAGCTTTGTTTGGTATATTCCTGTACATGGGTATCACCTCTCTAAGCGGGGTCCAGATGTGGGACAGGATGCTTCTGCTAATTACACCAAAGAAATACCATCCATCTGACGCCTATGCTACCAGGGTATCAGTCCTACTAACATATACTGTTTATTTTTACCAAAGTGTTCCTTCTTTTTTTAGAATTAGTTATTTCAAAAGTTAGTTTTTAATGAAAATGTACCTCTGTTTGCAAAATGTTGCTCCTAGAAACACCAATATTTTTTGATGATTGTATGCTTTTTGTCTGTGCTGTCATTTACATTTGACCTGATTTATTAAAATCCACTTGAATTTTGGTTTAGAAGTCCCGTAAGCCTGATTTTGATTGTTTATCTTTGCAGGTGAAAACTCTGCGGATGCATCTCTTTACATTTATCCAGCTTGTGTGTTTGACCATCCTTTGGCTTGTCAAGCAGAGTGCCTTCTCTTTGGCTCTGCCTTTCTTTCTCATTCTCACCGTCCCCCTGCGGATGTTCATGACAGGACGACTCTTCACCCCCTTGGAGATGAAATGCGTAAGTTCTGGACAAAAGCAACAACAATAAAAATATCTCCTCAAACCATTTTGGTAAATGATCTCATCATATTGAAGTTGTTTTTGAAGTGTTAATGGGTGGATTTGTCTTGCAGCTGGATGCAGATGATGCCAAAGTGAAATTTGACGAGGAAGACATGGAGGAAGGATTGCCATAAGCACCACTTTGAAGAAAAATCAATCATTAATTGTAATTATAAACTGTTGTTTTTTCTAGTTTTTAAAATCCAGCATTCATGCAACATTTCTGATGCTAAACCAGGATTTATTTGACAATAACAAAGGTTTACACAGAAAACAGTATTTAGATTCAAGACATTTTTTCCCCTTCTCCCTTCTATTACATATTTAACGTTTGGCTTTACTTGCTCAAGCTAACTTATTTAAAAATAAAGAATTTCAGGGAGACATTCAACAGTGCATTTTTGTCCCACCGCCTCTGGTATTTTTCTCAAGCATGTATTTCTGAAGTTTGCCTCATTTAATTACTCGTGTGTCACTTATGTCATATTATTTCCTGTTCCTGTTTGAAATATGTGAAAGATGTGTGTTTCCATATTCAGATATTAGAGTGTACTTACTTTAAAAGTAGTTAAATAGATAGTCATTTTAGTTGTAAGATCGGGAAAGCATTGTTGTATATGATCTGAAACGCATTTTGTGCTATGAAATGTGTGTGCTTAAAAACTGTACATGGCTTTGGATTATTTTATTACAAATAAAATCAGTCTTTAAAAATTTTGGCTTTATAACTGCAACTGGAAAAGACTCTACCGCCCCTGATTAGTTATAGCTTTTAACCTATAAGCCTACAAATTTCAAGAGTGTACAAAACATACTCTTTTTAGAAAACCATTTTCAAAAGTGTAAAAAAAAAAAGGTTTATTTTCCCACATTGTTGTGGGGACTAAGAATCTGTGAACATATGTGGTTACTATTTAATATTGTTTCTACCTGCTTACTTACAAACATGCTATATAAAAACATGTTCTAGATAAATTACAAAATAAAACAGAATGCACACAAACTTCAAATTGTCACTTTCACATCATACACTTTTTAAAATGCGGAAAATTGTGAACTTATCTGAATCAAAATGAGAATTTATTGTAAAGCCGAAATTATACATGCTACCTTCAAGGACATCAGGCAATTCTCAGATGTTCTATATCAGAACATTAAAAAATCTCTATCCAAAGCCACAAAGGCAACATTGATTTAATTTCAAAATTACTCAGCACAAGCCACATGTTCATCTATTTATAAATCCAAATTAGAGAGTTGAGTCAGTTTGCGATCGTTTCCATCTTTTCGGAAATGTGTACAGACTGGGAGCCTTTTAAATAACATGTAACACAGTTAGTAGTTTTCCCCTCCACATATTTTAATAAAGATTTTATCACAATGAACACAACAGTTGAAATATAAACATCCCTTTTTTCCAAAATAGAACAGTCGCTTATTTCTGCATTGCTATTTTTCCTACGGCCAGTGAACCTATCAAAGTTTAACAAGACCGAGTGCCTGAGAGTCATTTGTTTTCGCTGAATCGGACTGACTTGATTGGACGGCCGGGGTTTACGCCCACAAACACACAAGGTGGAGTTGAAAAGAAAAAAAAACACACTGGGCAAAAATGAAGCTGTCAAACAAACAGCCGCGTAGAATAAAAAAAGGTTTGGAGCGAGTGGAAACAGCTTGAGCGCAGGACAATGAAGAAATGCTGATTTATTTCTAATTCAATTTCATTTAAAGTTGTTTTATGAACATAATGTGCTTGTAATGGTTTCATTAAATAGCACAACCAAAGTTCCAACTATGCGTTTCATGACAACCGGAGTCCCGTCCTTAAATATCCGCGGGTGTAAAACTTCTCCCCGGGATGAAACAGGGTCTGCCTCGGGGAGCAGATAATGCGTTTTAAAAATCAGCGGCGCATAAAAAAAATGGGGGAAATGGTTGGATGGAGAGGGGAAGAGCAGCTCTCCTTTGAGTGGAGGGAGACTGCGAGTGAGATGGAGGCGGAGGGGGAAGGACCGTCTCTGCGGGGACTGGAGCCCAGCATCGACGGCGCAGTGCTGGCTGTAGTTCAACCCTCCCCTTCTTCCTCCACAGCGACGCTGAGGCTCACGAGACAGGTAAGGCACCAACGGTTTTATATCGACGTTAAGAAAGCGTCGAAGATGAAATGGAATAAAATAGTTTAAAGTATAGTTTAGGGGGTTAATTAATATTTAAAGCTCTGTCGCGCTTTCGTTTCTTTGTAGCAGTGAAACACACCGACCGTTGTGGAAGGGTAGAGAGGAGGTCGGCCATTCCCGAATTACTTATCCAGAAACAGCGGGGAAGAACCTCGCTGTACGACTCCCAAGTTTTTTTTTGATGATTTTAACAACAAAAAAAGGGAAAATACAACTGTTTTAGGCAAAATAGTTTGATGGAAACGCGTGGCAATCGTGATGCAATGATGTTTTACGTGGGGAAGGGGTGCTTTCCGCACCGAGACCTCCACGCGGCTGTTGGCGGAACAGCTATCCGCCTCTCTCGGTCAGCCATCAGGGATCTCGGTTTAATATCTCACCGTACAGTGACTCGCCCTCCCTCTCCCCCTCACTCTCTCACCGAATGTAGCCCAGAAGCACCAGCGACGACCGAGCTCGAAGAACCCGCCTTCTCCCCCTTCGCTTATGCGCTTTTCGGATGTAGGGGAAGGGAGTCTGCAACGCCCCGGCTTTAGCTCTAAGCTCCGTTTTCAGTGTTTGCAGTGCGCCATTGGACCTTGTCACGGTAGGTTTCCTCACAGAAGCAGAGCAGAGCTGAAGCATGGCGGACCTGGAGCTGTTTTTGTCGCGCCAGAGAAGCAGCTCAGACTCGGATCTTCACACGGTTCTTTAAAGAAGCGATTCATCTTTTAGAATCTTTTTTTTTTATTTCAGATTTTTTTTATAGTTCATTTGATAAAAGATAAAATTTTCGAACAAAACATTTGGTTAACGTCGTGCTGTTTGGCGGAACAATATTTAGAGTTTTCACATTTCTTCCTGCGGCTCCACGGACCATTTCAGTTAAAAAGGTTTGCTAATCTTCATATAATTTTTTTTAATAATACTAAAAAAAAGATTGTATAAAAAAGCATTTTCTGATTCAATCATTTGAAGAGAAAATAATCTAAATTACATTAACTTCTTAAAACGGCATAAACATGATTTTTAATCTTGTTTTTAACCGAAGTAAGCAGTCCTCGGCTGAGTGGACCGCTGTAGTTCATTTTCAAAACATCCATATTCTGTATTTTTTTGTGTAAGTTGTCTAAACTCGATGGTAGTGCTTCATATATTTAGTTTCTGATTAAGAAAACGTGTTATTGACGGTAGTTTTGGAAAAGCTAGGTCACGCGCTTGAGCTGGGGCCATCAAGGACACGATGAACAACGAGCATCCGCCATCATGGAAGCACAGCTCGGCTACGCCTCGCTGAAGAATGCTCTCGGTTTGACTCCAAAGATCCGCCATGAACCGCTTAAATAAAAAAAATTAATAAAAAAAAAGCGCCCCAAACTGTTCATAATCGCATAAAAACGGATAATACGTCGACCTCCCCGTACCCTTAACGGGAAAGAAACGTTTTAAGGGACTCTCATGGCGGAGCTAGATCTGCATCCAGCGGTTAGGAGGCGCCTCTTCCGAGTGGCGCATTTGGCTGCAGTGCTTCCAAGCCACCATTCCTGCCTCTCGGAGACCGAAAGCAGATCCCCCCAGTCCGTGGTCAGCTGGTCGCCTACAGCTGCCTGCCTGTCTGTCCACGTCTATTCGCTTCCTCCTTCCGTGGATCCTCCCCAAAACCTCCGCTCCGACAGAAACGTCCTCCATTAGCGAGCAGACCGAGAGAGAAAATGGTCGCTGCTGTGAGTCCAGGATACTTTGGTTGCGGAATAAGGACAGCGCTAATTCGCCAAATTCCGGTTGGGGAGAGAAAAAATGGATCTGCTCAGACTCCTGTTGTCGTTGCTAGTTGTGCTAGTTTGAAGCCCTCTGTGGTGTTATTTGAGATTTGAAGCCGTCACGAGCAATAGCCTATGTCTCAGCATGTAGCGTAAACGTTTTAGGGGCGGTGAAATGAACATAAACCATCATGTCGGAGCAGATTCCCATTCATCATGAAATAACACGATATTTCCAACACATTAAAAATCACAATCCACATTTTAAACAGAAAAACAAATTAAATAATCGATTTAATATGTTTTGTGTTCTTATTAAATATTATCCTAGGTTTCATTTTTGTCATTATTTTGGAAAAACACGTTATTGTCATTGATTATTTGGTAATTTCCACACAAAGAAAAAAAAGCCTCCCAAACACATTTTTGAATTTATGTTTTATAATGATAATAATCCAAAAACTGGAATTTCCTAATGTGCTTCAATTAAATCTTAATCTAGGCTACATTTATGTTTTTTGTATTTGTTTAAGGGATTTTTTGTAAAAGATGATGAAAAATGTGTTTTTCATACACGTTATGTTTAAATTAGCTAAGACTGAAACAATTGGATTAATCATGATTAAGTGATTATTGAAATGATCAACTAATTTAGTAATCTATTAATCATAAAACTGGAGAATAGAGACTGGAAAACATGGCTTTAGCTGACAGAGCGCCCCACTTAGATCAGTAATAATATCAAAACAGACAAAAAGATAAAAGCACCTTTTTTGTCAAGATGTTTAATCCAGAACCCCTCAAGTGGAAACATTTTAATTAAACCTTGTTTAATTTAGTAAAAAAAAAAATTTAAGGAACCTTAGGCTCTCCAATTGTTAATCAATTAATCGAAAAAAGAATGAAAAGGTTAATCAATTTGCAAAATAATGCAGCCCTAAAATTAACCTTTCATCGATCTTTTATTCAATAATTTATTCGTCGGTTTGTGATTTATCCATCTAGTGTCGATTGATGCTTTTTTTCATTAATTTTTTCATACACATAATTTGCAGTATAATCATTCTGAACCTTTATGAGTAGTTTTTTAAAAGAGGCTATAAATGATGGATACCTTTGATAGTCTTTGTTTGGAAAAGTGTAAATGTGGTCTTGGTCTAATATGTACCACTGGTAGATGGGATAAGCCATTACTCCTAGTCGTATAGCCTATAAATAGCGGCTTTCACATTATTCAGAGCATTCTTGAAGGCCTAAACAACGATTGAGAAATCATTAAAAAATTCGGTACAGAGGAATTCCAAAACCTCGTGGGTTGTTTTGATGTTGAAATATTGATTTGTTTTGCAGATTCAAGACAGTTTAACCACAAATGAATGGAGAGATGGAGGTGGTGGCCCAGGACCAAGGTAAAATTTTTCAAACTGCCTAGTTGTTGTTTTTTTTATCCAAGAATATTTGCGTTTCGTACAGATCTATACAAGAAGCAACTCGTATGCATTCTGTCTCGGTTAATCTGATCTAGATGATTCCACCAATATGTTTGTGGAAGCCCTAATTATTTCAAAGAATTTGTGTTCGTTAAAAAAAATATTTTCGTAAAGTTCAGCACAACAATGTTTAGGAATCTAGTAAGATATAACGAACTGAGTTTTTAATATATTAATAAAATAAAAACATGTCATTTCTGTTCTTCTTCTTTGACCTTATAGTGTGGGCGCAGGATGACCTCCTAAAGCTGCTAGATGCCATGAAAGTGGCTCTGCCTCAGAAGGATGTGACAAAATACAAAACCTCTGAGTCCCACCTGGACTGGCAGAAGGTTGCCTTCAATTCATACACAGCAGAGATGTGCAAGCAGAAATGGCTAGAAGTCTCAAAAGAGGTCAGCCACCTTAAATGACGCCTGTTTCAGAGACAATTATCAGAGGAAAACATATCTAGAACTAATCCATTTCTGTTGTATGTCAAACAGATTCGTAAATTCAGAACTCTAACCGAGCTGATCGTGGATGCAGAAGACTACATCAAGAACCCCTACAAAGGCAAGAAGTTAAAGGTGAGTTACAGTCAGTATTTGTAATCCCAAATGAGTCTCTAACCTTGTAATTTAGGTTCCAGACTGACTTTGTTTACCTGGTCCTAAAACAGAAACACCCAGATTTCCCCAAGAAGCCTTTGACTCCATATTTCCGTTTCTTCATGGAAAAGAGGGCCAAATATGCAAAGCTGCATCCTGAAATGAGCAACTTGGACCTCACCAAGATCCTTTCCAAGAAATACAGGGAGCTCCCTGACAAAAAGAAGGTCAGCCTTGGGGGGGAAAACATTTTATACGTAAAAAAAAAAAAAGGGCTGTTGTGTTTCCACCCATAAATGTGTCAATTCACTTCAATATAAAACATTATTTGTTCCTGCAGAAAAAATATGTTGAGGACTTCTTGCGTGAAAAGGAAGCATTTGTACAAAGCATGATGAAATTCAGGTGATTATCAAAATGTTTTATTTTTTATTCTTCGCTGTGTGTAGATTGCTTTACACCTTTTACAACCATTAGAATGAAAACTCTTCTCTAATTTTTCCTTTATCATCTTTGCAAACAGGGAAGAACATCCAGACCTCATGGAGAGCATGACCAAGAAGGCTTCAAATGTCCCAGAAAAGCCCAAGACGCCCCAACAGCTGTGGTACAACCATGAAAAGAAGGCATTCCTCAAGACGCACCCTGATGTAAGCCTCAGCTCCCAAAATCCACTTTAATTGACGCTCATTCTACTCCCAGAGATGTTGACCGTCTTTTTGTCTCAACCAGGCGACCACAAAAGACATCAAGGACAGTCTCGGTAAACAGTGGACACAGCTGTCTGACAAAAAGAGGCTCAAATGGATCGGCAAGTCCCTGGAGCAGCAAAAACTGTATGAGGTGCGGGTTGTTTTGGATTATGAAATGCAGCATCTGCATGACCTTTCTGGTACATTTTATATCTAGTTTTGCTGTTTGTTTTTCTAGGAAGCGATGCGGGAATACATACAGCAGCACCCGGAGCTAAACATGACTCAGGGAGCTATGAAGTCCACCCTGACCAAGGCGGAACGGCACCTTAAAGACAAGTCGGACGGCCGGCCTGACAAACCCCCTCCGTAAGTTTAGTCAGACTGTATGCAGGGGGCTGCCGCTTCCAGCGACTTACTCATAACATCCGCACAAACGTTTACAGAAATGGTTACTCGATGTTCTGCGCTGAGCTGATGTCGAACATGAAGGACGTTCCGAGCACAGAGCGCATGATGATGTGCAGCCAGCGGTGGAAGCTTCTGAAGCAGAGCGAAAAGGATGCCTATCAGAAACGCTGCGAACAGGTCAGTTGGACGTTATGGTGTCACAGAGATGAAACATCCCCCCACAGTATCTTTTCCCAGGTTTAATTTCATTCTTTTTGTGTCTCTCTTCCAGAGGAAAAAGGAGTATGAAATCGAGATGAACAGATTCCTCAGTGTAAGTTCCTCATGTGTTTCAGTTTTCTTATTTTCACTGAATAAGCATGTTTTTGGTGAAAGTGATTCTGACTTCATCTTATTGTTCCAGACCTTACCGGAAAAGGAGCAGCAGCGAGTTTTGGGGGAGGATAAGATTGGTTTTAAGAAGAACAACGCAGCCGGCAGCCCTGCCTCTAAAAAGAAAAATGCTAAAACAAACGTGAGTCTGCTATTCAAAAGTGCACTCTGTTCACGCTTTTCGTTTACCTCTATTGACTCCCGCATTTCATACCATTTATTGGGTTCTCAGGCAAGTCCA
This sequence comes from Cyprinodon variegatus, assembly GCF_000732505.1. Taxonomy (NCBI): domain Eukaryota; kingdom Metazoa; phylum Chordata; class Actinopteri; order Cyprinodontiformes; family Cyprinodontidae; genus Cyprinodon; species Cyprinodon variegatus. The sequence continues at coordinate 90,801 of NW_015150521.1, read as the reverse complement.
GAGAAACCCAAGAGGCCCATCTCTGCTATGTTCATATTTGCTGAGGAGAAACGAGCCAAGCTGCAGCAGGAGCGACCGGACCTTCCTGACAGCGAGCTCACCAGATTCCTGGCTCGCATGTGGAATGAGCTTCCAGACAAGAAGAAGGTAAAACGTCTGCTACATAAAAAAGGCGCTAATTGATGTCATGACACGTCTTTGTAGTAACACTTTCTGCTCGTCTTGTTGTCTCAATGATTCAGGAGAAGTACAAACGCGTGGAGGCTCTTCTGAAAGCTGAGTCTGAGAAGAAGGAAAGGGAGGATAGGAGTCGTCTGCCGGATCCGCCCAAAACAGCCCAAGAAATCTGGCAACAGAGTGTTATCGGGGATTACCTTGCTAGATTTAAGGTCGGTGTCACTCATGGCTTCACAGATGCAGCATTCTAGTGGCTCTGCTCTTACTTAGAGGGACTCTTTTTATTTTCAGAATGATCGACCGAAAGCGCATAAAGCAATGGAAACGGCGTGGAGCACCATGGAGAAGAAGGAGAAGATTATGTGGATCAAGAAGGCTGCAGAAGACCAGAAAAGATATGAAGTAAGATACAATATCATTCCCACAGAAAAGTTTTTACAGCCAGGTGTAACCCTAGACCGTATTCCTTAAGGCTGCACAATTTTCCTTAAACATACAATCATATGGTTAATTGGTGAGATTTGATCTGTAAGTCAACCTTCTGTCTTTGACAGAGGGACCTGTGTGAGATGCGATCCCCTGCTAATGTTGTTGCTCCTATGAAGAAGATGAAGTTTGAAGGGGAACCCAAGAAGCCTCCATCGTAAGTTTATGACATAACACTTTACAACTTCATAAGTGTTTTTAAAATCTTAATAATAAAAAAAAAAAATCACCCTGTTGTTTTTTTTTTTGCTAGAAATGGATACCAGAAGTTCTCCCAGGAGATGCTGTCCAACGGGGAGCTGAATCATCTCCCAATGAAGGAGCGGATGGCTGAGATCGGCAGCCGGTGGCAGAGGTTGCCGCTGAAGGACAAGGAATGTTACAAGAAGATCGCAGAGGAGAAGCAGAGGCAGTACAAGGTCCTCCTGGAGCAGTGGCTGGCTGTAAGGAGCTGTTCAAAATTAAACATAAAGGAATTAAACTAAGTTTGTTTTCCTAATTGTTTTTTTATTTTGATCCTCCAACAGAGCTTGTCTACGCAAGAGCGAAATATTTACAGAGAGTACAATTCACAGGTTGGTCTTTAAGCTGCTTCCATAGCGCAGTCTGTTTGTTCAAGTGTGCCGCTTCTCGCTGTCTTTGATCAGCTGAGACCTTTAATTGTTTTTATTTGTTTCACAGAAAAGAAGAAATCCAGCAAAAGCAGGGGCGACCAAGGCGAAGCTGAAGAAATCTGTGAGTACTGGAGCCTGTTGGTTTAATAAAGATCTAAGGGGTTTTTCTGTTCTCCTTTCTGATAACCTGCTTTCTGACAGGACACTGAGGAGGAAGACGATGATGAGGAAGATGATGACGAGCAGGAGAAGGCCTCCTCTGATGCAGACTCATCCAGTGAGGAGGACGATGATGATGACGACGACGATGATGACGACGACGATGATGATGTGAGTGACGATCATTGTCATTTGAGAGTTTTGAAGAAGAAGAAAAAAACGCAGGAATAATAACAATTTATTTGTGTTTTAAAGAACGACGAGGATGACGAAGAAGAGGAGGATGACGAGGTTGAAGACAAAGAAAACAAATCGGATGACGAAAGCAGCAGCGAGTCCAACTCGGGGGAATCCTCAGAGTCGGACTCGGACTGAAACGGCCGAAGCCCTCCAGAGGCGAACTAAGCAGCGCTGAGCTGAGCCAAGAGTCCAGGGAGCTCTGCCACTGTGCCAACCCCGCCCTCCTCTCCCGCATCGCTTCATCCATCCCAAAACCAATTCATGTTGCTGCTGTGCTTTAAAAGAAAAATCAAAACAGCAAAAGTACTGAAAAAGGAAACCCGGCCCTGAAATCAGTCCGATTCCCTCCTGTGTGTGACGGTTGCCCACAGCTGACGTTATACCAAAAACAGCATCCCACTGGTTTGGTGATGTCATGGACGTTTTTTCTCTAATTTTGTTTTTCCATTTACAAGCTCTGTGGTGAATTCGTAAATGTGTCAGGTTAATCAGTTTCCCTCCAGTGTTTTTTTTTATTTTTCTGATAAGGAAGTTGTGAGCAGGCTTCAGAGCCAAAGATCACACTTCAGGAGGCAGGGGGGGGGCGTGTGCAGGGCACTGAAAAAATTGCACTCTTTAGAATGTCTCCTTTCATTTTGTTCCACAGGCCGTTGTTGCTTTGTCCTGTATTTTCAGTCGGCGTTGGTGGTTTGGATTTGGTTCTTACAAAGGGTGGTATTTTTTTTTTTTTTATATATATATATATATATCTTATTTCTCGAGAAAAACAGATTAAGCCATTCTGAATGTCTGTTGGTCGCTTTTAATGTCTTAATTTAGCCCCATTCTTCATTGATGTTCAGTAGATTTAACGTATCTTCATCATTTCACAGCGAATGTGGCTAGTTCGACAATTGGGTTGCAATTTAAAGCCAAACTCTTCGTTTCACGAAAGGTAATAAAAACAATCTAAAGGAGAGGTCATATACTGGGGGAAAAATATTTTATTTACATTTGAACAAAACATAGCATCTGAGATAATTTACATCATAGGAAAATCTCAATTGGCTTTACAGCATGAAACTGTTCCGCAAATACTGAAAACTTGATGCAAATAAAGATGTTAAATCTAAATCTAAGGGGGCTAAAAAAATCTGTTCCTCCACTTCAGTAGAAATAAAACTCATGCAATATCAGGTAAACCCACTTAGCTTTGGCATAACAAATACTGGAATTTTACCGCTGTTACAGTCAGTTTTTACGGAAGCATCGGACCATAGGAGTCACAGGAAAAGGGAAACATCTGAAAATTGTTACTCTGAAGTAAAGGTTATGGTTTTTTTCTCATTGTAATTTGCTGACATTTCCTACACACTTTGTCCCATTTTTTGTGATGGAATATATACAGTTATGTGATTAACTAAATCCCAAGGTTAAAAAAAGAAAGTTTTCTTTCCTTGCATTTGTATATATTTGGTAAAATCAGAGGCTTTGAGTTTGTCACTAAAAGCAAAGTCTCACTCTGGTTGAAGCTGTTTTTTCAGCCGTTAATCTGAACCTCAAAAGGAGGAATTTTGTTAACGGTGCAGCCGTTCATTTCTAGCATTTTCAAGGCAATATACCGATACTTAATTTGGTGTATTACTTACAGGTTTTTGAGAGCATCATTGTTCTGCTGAGGACCGCAATTGTTTCAACTTTTAAACTCTTTTTAATTTTTTTTTTCTTAATGGCTGCCATGTGTTTGGTTATTGTCTGATGCCCCCCTCCCAGAAAGTGTGCACTTAATGTAAATGTTCTCCTCCTGATGATGTGTGCACGCATGCACATTGCTGTGTATATAAAACGACGTGTGCGTTTCTCTTTGCTTTAATGTCTAGCTGTTTTCTTGCAAACAGAGCTGTGAATACAGCGTGCATATTCGTGCCTGCTTGGGGGCATCATAGCAACACCATGAATGTACATACTGTTTAGTTTTTGGATTTCCTTGCTCCCCACCCCCATTGTGTCATTATTCACCTAATTATGGATTAATGGCAAAACTTCCATCTTTATTCTGATTGATTGGTATGTGATGGAATATTTGGACTGTCCCATTGAGTAAAACAAAAACCAACGTCGGCCATTTAAATACCTGGGAAGGAAGAGTGACTGAGTCAAAAGGGAGTTGCTGGAATATGGGTTACCTGAAGAGTTGGAGTAAAAAAAAAATGTAATTTTTCTGTAAATACTGTTTTTTTTTTTTTTTTTGTATTGAGTGTGTTTTGTTTAATTAGTATTTTGATTTTGCAAACCCTCCTCTGACTTCAAGGGCCAGTGAGTCTTCCGCTCACGGAGAAGAGTTTTTAGTTCAAGGTCACCAGTTTTACTTGTTTTTCTCTCTTCCCCTATGTTGGTTTCTAGAGATCTGTAAGACAGAAGCTTTACAAGTTTGTACTGCTGATCATTTGACAGGATTTGATGTTTTCTATAGAGGAGGATGTTCTTATGTCCTTGTAGTTCAAGTATTTGGGCGAATAAAGACAATTATCTTATTGTCTTACTGACTGGGTGGAGCATATATTATTTTAGCAAAAATTTTTTTTACTGATCAACAATTTATCTTTTAGGCTGGACTAAAGGAACCATATCAGTGTTGCAGTAAATGTTTATCTTACTATAATCAAATCATAGTGAACAGTTTCCCAGATAAAGTTCTGTTACCTTTCAGGTGATTAACCCTCCCCTATATATTTGGTTATAATTTTCTCTTTGGAATATGTGCAGAATTTTATCGTCTCAGCTGTGTTACAGAGGTCTACAAGATGTTTCCAAAACTGTGCCAGAACCTGAGCCAGATACTCTCAATACCTGTGACTGTACCAGCTGTATTGTCTCAGTAATTTAGATTATACATTAGCAAACACCTTTCAATTACATCTTTCCATTATTAATATACCACCAATTTGTACTCTGTTATGTTAAGAGACGAATCAGACAAGATCATAAAGAAAATATTAGTTTTAACTTTTAAAAATCATCTCTGTGTTTGTTTTACTCTTGCAGGACCTAATTTACCAGATGCAATTAGAAGAAAACAAAAAGTGCATCCTAAAATTTGTTTTATCTGAAAAAAATGGAGCTTCCCTACATTCGGAAGAGTATTAGGGCCACTGACAAAAAAAAAAGAAAAGTTTATTGATTTTTAAATTGTATTTCAGTTTAATATGGGAAAAAAGTCAGAATTTTGACTTTAATCTCAGAATTCTTTCATTTTCTCAGAATTCTGACTTTTTTCCCATATTAAACTGAAATAAAATTTAAATATCAGTTAACTTTCCAGTGGCCCTAATCCTCTTCCGTACCTACCAACTCTAAAAATTTATTTAAAAAAATAAAATGAATATGCAGCTGCATGAAATACTTTTAATTTGGATAGGGCTGCATATTTACAGGTTAATACTGAACAATTATACAGAGCATTTTTAAAATACTTTTAAAAATAAAAATCCGTCAGTTTTATGAATAAGAAACTCTTATTTCTAAAAGTTCAAACCGGAAGTTGATCGGTGAGGGCCATATACCGCTTCCTGTTTCTCTGAGGGGTTTTTTCTGTTGGCCTCTTCGGTGAAACTGGTTCTCTAACGTCTTAGTTTATCTTGCTGACACCTGCCTCAGTTTTCCTTTTAAACACGGAAACTGCTCGACCCGCAACACCAAAGATGGCGCCAGCCTAAGAGCAGTTATTTTATTTAGTTGTGTGAACGGAACGGGGATGTTGCCTGCCTCAGGTAAACTGCCGGATTTCGGCAGAGTTTTTTTCTTTTTTTTTTTTTTTTTTTTGGTATGAAGAAGGAAGGAAACAGCTTCTGTTTAAATTATGACTCTTTGCGAAGTTACTCAAATTATCCTTATATCACATATTTAAATCATAGTAGTAGACTAATAGGACTAGAATATAATAAAGCTAAAATGCTATATGCTAGAAAATACAGGTAAGTGGTTCGTTGCTAAATCTTTTAGCGTTTAAAATAATAAATCATTTACTGTACAGTGGATTTCTTATGCAGCTGATTTTAATAAGATAATGTTGGGATAGATTTCCACCAGTTTCCTTCTGCTTTAATTAATGAATGAATGAATGACAGTGTTTATCAGCCTGTCAAATGACATGCATATCGATCAACGTTTAATCTGCAGTCAGATTTATTATCTACTTCAAAAGTAGATATTCTGATTTCATTTTAACTTGCTGATGGGACATTAAGTTCTGGACAGACTTGTATAGTTTCTTACTTTGCCAGTTGTTTGCTGTTTTGTTGGGAGCCAATATATACTCTTCAAAATCTGTCAAAACAAGCTTTTAGTGCACACATCATGGGCTGACATCCCATCAGTTCACCAGGAAGATTTGTTAGATTTATTGTTCTTGTTTTGTTTGTTTTTTCGCATTTTAATGATTGTATGAATGTTGATGGTTCATGGGATCCAAACCGAGGAAAAAAAGTCAAACAAAATATGTACCAATTCAAGTTAGAAGGGTTGTAATTGACTTTGTTTGCCTCAGATTTATCATTATTGACAGTGGCGGGGTCATTTGAGCCAGACTGTGTCTGGTTGATCCTAATGTCACATCTAACTAATAATTAATCATGGTTTATAAGCCTGACTCAGCCTATAGTAATGTCATCTGCCCAAAAAAAAACAAATATAAGGCAAAGCTGGGTTCCTTATACCCCCTTATGTTAAAATATATTAAAATCCTGTATCAGGCTGGCCTATATGCAAAAGGTTTAAGATTTTATCACAATATTTGGTGATATTATTAATAAAAACAAAACTGACGATTTGGAGTGTGTCTTGGGTAACTGCTGTGACTGTTTATTACAGCCATCATAGCCCCACAATCACAAATAATGCTCTTAAATAATAAAAACATTTAAATGTGTCTTATTTAGGGCATCGGTTACATAAAAAAATATGTGATTTTATATTTTTAAAAATCTCATAGTAACGGCGTAGTTCAGCGTATCGAGGAAATAAATGAAATAATAAAACTAAGCAAAAAAAATGTAATAATTCTCTCAGTTTCTAAAATGTTTAAACATTGATTCTAGTTTATGGTTTGTGTCATGACTAGAAACTTATAACAATAAAGGATACGATAAATGCCTTACTCTAACCTTGCAGTATCTAAAGTTAAGCTTCAGCTGTTTTTTTTTTTTTTTTGTCTGTATGGATTTATTAGTGTAAGATGGTGTAGTATCTCCGCGATATGGTTTTATTTTTATCTTCTGTGTTCCCAGGTCAGCATCTTAACAGTTTACTATCCAGAGGTCCATCCCAGATTTTCAAATGAAAATGGAGGAAAAGCCCCTCTCAGGCCCAGACAACACCAGGCTGGAGGTGATTACTGATAACAGCTGATATTGATTTATTTCTAACTGTTGTCTTTCCAGTTTGCCCATGGTGATGTGTTTTCTTTACAGGCTCTGGTACAGGACATCTACTCTGAGCTGGTGGAAGATGCCTGTTTGGGCCTGTGTTTCGAGGTGCATCGTGCTGTGAAGCAGGGCTATTTTTTCTTGGATGAAACGGACCAAGATAGCATAAAGGAGTTTGGTCGGTGCCTGTCGGGCTTTTTTTTCCTTTCAGTACTTTGTCTTTCACCATTTCCATTCACTATGTCTGTTTACTCCTCCAGAGATTGTGGATCAGCCAGGAGTGGACATATTTGGTCAGGTGTTTAATCAGTGGAAGAATAAAGAGTGTGAGTGTCCCAACTGCAAAAGATTAATAGCAGCTTCCCGCTTTGCTCCGCACCTGGAAAAGTGTCTGGGAATGGGACGCAACAGCAGTCGCATCGCCAACCGCAGGTCAGTTAGTTATGGTTAGTGGAACTGATTTAAGTTTCATTTGAAACGCTGAACTTATCTTGTTTGTCTGGTTTTTAAAGGCTTGCTAGCAATAACAACATCAGCAAATCTGAGAGCGATCAGGAAGACAATGATGACCTTAACGACAATGACTGGTCATATGGAGCTGAAAAGAAATGTGAGAACCTAAAAAAAAAAAAAAAAAAACTTTGAATTCAGTTGATGCTGTGTTTTACATACTAAAAATGTTTCTAATGCATCTTTTGCAGCTAAGAAAAGAAGATCAGATAAGGTCATTTTCTTTTACTGCTTCCACACAGAGTTAAAGCACTTGGATATTTTTTTCGTTTGCATGGGTGAGTTTTAATCACAACATTTTCCTTGTGCAGAATCAGAACTCCCCAAGAAGATCCAAATCTCTGAAACACAAGAACGGTAGGTTGAAACAGTAATCTTTAACCCCTCTTACTGTTATCAGGATGTTCTGTATGAACATTTTTTCTCAGTCACAGGAAGCTGAGCTCAATATAGGTTTGTATTCCTTGTCGACCACAAAAAGATTAGAAGATAAGCAGTTTAACGTCTCTCTCATGCTGACGCGTGGTTAGTCAAACTAGTTCGTAATGGTTGGAAACTTGGATTCTTAAACAACTTATTTCACATTTAACGTTTAATTTAGATTTTAACGATTATCTGACAAATACTAGAACCTTTTTTTTTGGTATTGCACTAATTTGTTTATACACAGTTAGCTTAGAGGAATAGATACAGAGGCTACATCTTATTTAAATAAAAACAGGGACCCATTTTTAAAACCTAAACATGTAGATGAATTGTGAAATAATTTATTTTCAGGTGAGCTTGGGACAAGCATCAGTTCAGATCCCTACAAGGTAACAAATCTTCAATTATTATTATTTTTTTAATTCTTTTTTTTTCTACCAAAGTGTTTGATTTTTAGTGCTGATTACTGTTTTATCTTTCACAGCCGTACAACTACAACACTGGCGTCAGTTATGAAAGCTTGGGCCCAAATGAAGTCAGATTGCTGTTGACAACCGTGAGCAACCCTCATAAAATCATGCATTTATTTGAGTTGTGCGTTCACACCGGAGGCGGTGGGTGTGGAAAACGCGGTGGATTTACAAAATTCCCAAACATACCTTTTGAGGAGGCAGAGAGCAGTGAACTCCACGGAGTGAGAGCGTTCACTGCTCCGCTCTCACCTCATGCTATTAAATAGAGCTGAGGTGTCAAACAGCAGCACCACATTGAGAGAAATGATCGCTGAAGTTTAAACGAGCTCAACATTTCTATGAAATCGCGACAGCCAATCAGAGACTTGTTTTAGGCGAAGCTGTTTACTTAAAATGAAATACATATATATATATACAATATTAACAAAGGTAGAGACAAGGAATGCGATCAAGAGGTCTTTAGGTAGCTTTAAAAAAAAAAGCCACTTTAATTTAGTTCTAGAGAGACTGTTAATCGTCCTCACTTAACCTCCAGTACAGAGCCCGGTCTGTCACTGCACACCACCCAGCATCGGTGCTTTCTTCAGGACTAGATTTACAAGATAGTCCCTCTGAATCTGACCGAAACAGAGCTGCATCTGGATGAACTTTTAGGAACTTTTAGGACTTACACCTGTGCTTTTATTGTGAAATGCTGACAGACAGCAAGACCTTGACAGGAAATGACATGGAAGGGCAACAGCAGATACAAAACTAAAAGTCTGGGAGGCTGGTGATTTATTAAATATTAAAAAATTATTCCAGCCACTAAATATGGTAAACATGCCCACTGTTATTTTCAATGCCATCACAGGAATGAAGTGTTATGTTATGCAATATATTTATATCAGGGAATGAGTGCAGCACTAACATCTGCTGGGAAGGTGACGTCATCGATTGTAATTAAAAGTCATTTTATCTTAAAAACCAAATCAGCACGAACAACAGTTGTACCTGCACAAATGAAGTAGCACTGAAAAAGTAGGCTGGAAAACCTTGATTCAGTTTGGAGCTTAACCTCTGGGTGACATAAAAAAAATCTTAAATATCTCTGAAACAACAGCAGCACATTTGATAATTTTTTCATTTATTTCTTATCTTTTTCATTTTTAAGCTTCACGCAGCTGTAGCTCCTCCTATTTGATGATGCGACACTGGGTATAAACAATGTGAATCTGAAACGCAGAGCGGTGAGCTACTTGCTGGGCTATTGAAAATCACCGCCTCCACCGCGTGCGGTCTGAACGCACCACAAGAGTCTGTGTGTTTGTTAAATGTTGATGGTTAATTAAAGTGACGTTTTTCTGCAGCAATGTGGGGTGATCTCTGAGCACACCAAGAAGATGTGCACAAGGTAATCCATGGGAAACCTTGGTTGATCTCATTCTTAGTGGGAAGAGGGGGGGGGGACGTAATGAAAAAGGAAAAGCACACAGGGTGATGGATCGGTCTGGGCGGGCCGTCAGTTAGGGTTGTGTAATGCCACCTTGTGTTCCTCCAGGTCTCACCGATGTCCACAGCACACAGATGATCAGAGGAGGGCAATCAGGCTGTACCTCCTGGGGCCGTCCGCGTGAGTGTGCCCCGCCCCCTTCCTCACTCAAATCAAAGTGTGCTCAGAAGGAAACCTGTTGGAGTTTTAGTCCTGTAGTCCCTCATGAGTCGGGGGGTTAAAGATGCAACCTGATGACTATCTTAGAAGCTCTTTTCTTGGTTTTGAGTTGAAATGAGACATTGACCATTAGAATATTTACATCGATCTACAAGTATATATATATATATATATATATTTGCCATTAAAGGGTTGACTGTTTAGTTTTAGGAAGCTGGTCAAGTCATTATTTGATTGAACATTTGAATGAATGCAAACCATTTCCGCCGTATTGAAGTTTTCAGACCTGAGTAAAAAGAAAAAAGCTGTGTGCAAATGATGGTTTTAAGTATTTAAGGGAAAGCTTTATAAACCAAGCTAATCTTAAGGGTAAAATGTTCTCTCCAACTCAACCTAATAACTGGCTCTGCCACTTTAGGAGGCAATGATAGCTATCTAGAGTTAAAAGAGTGGGAGAGGTCACAAACCAGTCTGATTCTGGCTGATTCAGCCTACAACCAAAAATGGGAAAATCCAACACAGGAGTGGGAGTGAGGCTACGAGTGACACCAACAGCCAGATGCTTGTCTGGACTTCTTGTTCGCCTGGTGGGTGGAGCTTATCCCATTTAAACTCCTGCCAGCCAATCAGCTACAGGGGAGAACAAACAATTGGTCTGGCTTTGTTGATAAAAGAGAGACAGGACAGGCCACAGTGTGTTTAGATAAAGCTCCTCCTACTTGGGATTTACTCATTCTACAGTTAGAGGATCTGAGAAACAATAATGACACTCAATCAATTCAATGCAATTGTTTTTAACAAGATTGGCAGTCTATTTTCTACCATGACCAGGTTGACTTGGGCTGGTTTATTACCTTTTAGTAAATAAAACCATAATTTAAATATACTAAATGAGCTTGTCTTTGATATTAAAATCAATATAATCAGAATTGGACAAATTTGAGCTATAAAGGAGGAATCTACCAGAGCATAAATACTTTTAAAACACTGTAGGCTTTAGTTTATTATTTTAGTTGGTTTTTTGCCAACCTTTTCCTTTTTGAGCAAATGTAACCAGAGCCAAACCTAATTTAATCCATCTAACTTTAAATATAATATCTAAGGCGTAAAGTACACCTTTGAGCATCCAAAAAAGTATAGCCTAATAAACAATTTTAATCCTATTGTTTAAAATGTTACATCATTTTTTCTAAAACTCCCGTTGAACAGTGTTATGACTGATTATCATTAAAAATTTCATCTATAATATTCCTTAAGTTTCCAACGATGTGGAAAAAGTTTTGTTTGGTTTAACGATTAAACATAGTTTTTCTTAAATCAATTCTAAAACAAACTGAATAAAAGAACCAAAATTCAGCGCTTTGGTTTTTTTTCTAACAGGCTGACACTTCCTGATGCTGACGTGGGAGGTGACTGCTTCGACGTTCCTACTGATGGACAGGCCCTACTGAGCCGCATGCAGTGGGAGGACTCCCCCGACATCTCCCCTTCTGACTCCGCCTCATCAAAAGCCAGTAAGAAAGGGTCCACTCTGTTAGTCACTTTTATGACAATGCGGATGATTGTCTAATTAACATACACACCTCTTTATCTCACAGGCACCAACCATTCGGATTCCAGGAGGCCCAAGAAGAAGAAGAAGTCAGCCCTGAGCATGAACAGCGGAGGGGGAGGTGTGAATCTGACTGGAGTCGGCAGCTCCAGCTTTCAGAGTAATATCAGCTTATCGACCAAAAAAAAGAAGCCCAAAACAGCAGCACCTTTGGTTCCAAGCATCTATGATCAATTAAACTAAGGACCCTTTTCATGCAGTTTAGGACATACTCATCTTTAAAAGTAGGATTCCTTCTCATCAGAAACACTCATCTAGCATCAGTTCTATTATCTTGAGGCATTTAATTGCATAACTCCACTTTAGTGTATGAGAAGCTTAGATCTGCAAAATTAGTTGGACTTTTTGTGAGTGAAGGATTAATCTCAGGGGGCTTTATGATCCTTTGATTTTATTCTTTAATTTCCTTACTAAGAACGGGGGAAACAAGAACAGAACTTTAAAATTAATTTTCATATTTTTACACAATTAAGTAGAACAAAAGACTTCATCCAATGATGACAATGTACAACCTGTTAAAAGATAAAAGTGGGAACCGAGTCTTATGTAGTGGAAATGGTCTATTACAGAGAGATGTAGGAGTTATCAAACATTTATCCACATATTTAAAGTATACACACTTTGACAAAAATGCTATACTGTATGTTATGACATTTCAAAGCTTTATTTCACCTTTAATGTGACAAATATGTAATTTAATAGAAAAGTACGTCTTTTAAGGCAGTGGCTCTGAGTCCCGGTACTTGGGGGGGCTACTTTCCTTCTCTGCTGTCCTGATTCAGATGATTGCGCACCGCAGGATTGTGCTGCGTAGTTCTAAGGGGGAAATGTAAAAACCAGAAAAGCAGCAATGAACCGACGCCATCGGTTTGAACATTTACTTAGTTAAAGCACCTTTTAATTTGGTTTGGCAATTGAAACTCCTTTTCAGCTTTCTATCTTTTGACACCTTTTGACAAAGACCCAATTTAATAGAAACTAATGCCAGATCATGACGCAGCCGTCATTATGTATTACCTTCGGTTGTGGTGATGCTTCGTTTTGCTCCTGTACCACAGAGCCCTTTAGTTGGAGATCAGTTGTATGCATTAAATAGGCGATAAATGTCACATCAAAGCAGGAAAAGTTTTGACTTTTTCATTTTTATGGTCAGTGATATGTCCACTTTAATTTCATGTTGTTGTTTTTTAATTGTTTCAAACAGCAGCTTTGCCAGATTTAAATGGTTTGGTAAGAAAAAAAAATAATCGGCGTGAAGAAACAAAATAAAAAAACTGTATTTAGCTTTTTGTGAATCCAGGTGTAACAGCATGAAAACCTCTCATTCAGCTTCCTGCCATCTTTAGTTCTCTCTCATCTGTTGTTTTGTGGTGACTTCCATCCTTTTATCCTGCTCCAAACAGGCTGTTAGGAAACGCTCATGACTCATCTGTGGCTTAATGCTGGCATTGTGTTGCACAATTGTGTTTGTGTGTCTGAGGGCTGATTTGCATTCAGTGTGAATGTCACTTTGCTGTGTGTGGTCGTTTAGCAAATTCATTGAAATCAATAATTTGTGAAAGGACTTTGGCCATTTTAAATATTTACCTTTGTTTACATTATGTGAGTTTAACTTGTGAATCCTGTATACTAGGGTTTCTATATCATTTGTGTGATTGTGGAGATTTGGGGCCGTTGGGCTTTGATGGCACATGTAAATAACATAAAGTAGCTTAAATGAACTCTTAATCCAGTGTATTTTGTATGCTTTTATTTTCGGAGGGCACTTTCTGCTTACAAGTGATAAATATCAATGCTGCAGTAAGAGTGACGGGTCTTCATTTTGTGACTGTACATCCTTAGAAGTAATCTTGCTACAGTTTAATGGAGAAAAAAAAGCTTTAAATCAACAAGAAGAGGTGAGGCATTTGACTTTTTGTTTTTTACTGATAGTCGGACCAAAAACTCAATTATTGTGGAGCTGGTTTTTAATGTTTTTATGAGCTTAATATATAGCAATTCCAATTAGATGTGATTATTATGCGTACTTGGGTTATTAATTCTGCACTTTCTTTGAATAGACTGATTATACAAGGTTTAACTTTGGATATTTACCCATTCTTTATGTATCTAAATGGGTATAGTTCATGTAAACTGGTTGTTTCTAAAGCACAGACGCAACCTTTAAGCGTTAACCACTCATATGGAAGCGGATTAGGTCAGGGGCTTTTACCAGAGTGTTCTAAAAGCTTCCTGGTAGCCTTTCGTGAGAAGTTTTTGGTAACATTATGCTTTAAAAAATTCCTCCCATTAGATTATACTCAACACTTTGAGACACACCCATACCACTGGCTGCATATCAAACCCTCAGCATTATACCACCGTCACCATGAATGAGAACTGCTGCAGGGTTCTTAGGTTTAACTGTCTCCAAACATTCTTCCTAAACTGTGGCCTAACATTTTTTTTTTTCTTAGACTATAAACTTCTCATGAAAGAAGTTAGCTTGTTTGTGCCACAGGTTGTCAGTAGAGCTTGAAGGGGTTTATTTTAAAGCAGGGGTGGGGTTATTTATCCGTACCCTAAGTTCCTGACAGGCTTTAACTTCAGTGGGGCATGCAAGCTTCTTTTCATCCTTTTATTTAAAGGTTAGTTTTATTCAGATGGTTGGTACCAAATTAAAACTGCTTAGAAGGGAGTTGAAAATTTGTAAACTTTTCTTTAAAATGTTCATACAAAAAAACAAATTGTGACAAGTTTTATGAAGAAATGTCAACTTTCAATACCTAAAATTTGTTTCAGTTGCATCATTAAAGGCCTAAAATGTGTCCTTATGAGTGCCTGTAAGCTTGATCAGAAGTGGATATGGTGCAGATGCCAATCAGCGGATGCCTCATTACGTTTTCAGGGAAAAGCTTAACTTGTTTTGCACACATTTTGCTGTAACATTGGTTTTTCCCTTCATAAACCCAAACCAGTTACAGCTCATTATGTGCACTGTCAACATTATGTTGTAACAAAGTAATTATGTGAATAAAGATAACAGCTGTTTTGCATTGACTGAAAATGCAACATTGACTGACCTCTAACAAGCACAAAGGAGAGCATGTGTTGAAATGTAAGGCTTTTCTTTAATGCCATGATGTGTTTGTGAATAAATGTTTATTGCAGCAACAGACGAATGAAACCGACTTGGCTGGAATTTTTTTTTTTTATTCTAGATAAAGCTGAAACAAGACAGGTCCAGTTTTAATCAGGAGGAATGTCCCACTGCCGCTCTGTAAGTGCCAGATGTAGATTCATCAGATGGATTCTATTTTATATACAGAAAATACAACCTATGTACAGCCTCTCTTGCAATGACTTTGTTTTACAGAACTTTAAGGTGTTGATATGAAGCAACAAAAAATGTCTTGAAAGTTGTACAGATTGTGTTCATCCACAGAAAGCCTTTTACATTCTATCAACATAAGTCAACTTTACTTTTTCCTAAAACAATTTATAGGAGTAAGACAAGATAGATCCATAAATCTTCCAGTATCAAACAAAAACAGGATAAAGCTAAAGTGTTTTAAGGTGATTGTGACCACTTAGGTGCTAAATTCTCTTGATCTGAGCTTGAACCGTATTCACCTTTTCTCTGGATGTGCTTAGACACACGCAATAAGCAGCTGCAGCAGTGGCATTGAGCCACTTTGTTTTTTTTATTTAATGAGTCCATCTCTTCTGGTTACCATCCGACTACTGCAGTTATATTTTTCTTTATATCGATCTGCATCACTGAGCCATGTCTCTGTGTCCTCAGCGGCTGTGCATTCCAAATATCAGAAAGCTAAAAAACACAGTGACTCCAACCAGGGAGATGGTCGCAGGGGCGGTGAAGAACTGCCTGTAGTTGATGCGGAAGTACCAGACAACAGCCAGGATCACCACAAACACAGGCACCACCAGGCTACTGGTGTTTATGGCCACGCTGGCAGCCCTGAATCCTCCAGGACCCCCTGGTCCAACTCCAGTTCCTGCTCCGGGTTGAGCCCCTTCCTCTGGGTTGGGTCCCTGCATGGCCTGGGAGATGTGGCAGTGGATCACGCTGTTGTTTGTGATGTTTAAAGAAAAAAGCGTTTTCTTAGGATCCTGCAGCAGCTGGCCTCGGTAGATCAACTTAACCTGATGCTCTCGTCCTGAAAAACATTTGCTGAAAAAGGAAGAGAAATTAGATAAAAGATATGTTAAAGGATTAATTCTGCTTTAGATATGCTTAAATGTTATGATTTGGTCACAGTAGAGGTAATACCATCCAGAATGAGCTTTTTGTACCCAACTAAAAGGATCTTAACTAAACAAGGTAAAACCATTTTAACATTTGTTTCTGCCTGTAGGCCTGCTACAGAAACCTGGTTTACCGTAGTTTTGAGATATTTGTGTTGTCAGCTTTAAACAATGATGCAAAACCTGAAGAGTGGCTTTTTGTTTTTTAGCTTTGGGAGAATTCCCAAGCTAAATGTTTACCAGCCTCTTTGCTTTCTAAGCTTAAGGTTTTTAAATATTTTTGATCTACAAACCTTGTTAGTATTCCCACTGTATCTTCTGGCTCTACAACAGCGACCTCCTCTGTGTCATTCAAAAACTTTAGCCGGACGGAGATGGAAGTGGAAGCACAGTGGACCATGGTGCTCAAACTCTCAACAGCCTTCAAAGGCTGCTGTTCTGCCATTCTCAGCTCATCTTCTTCATCCTCATTCTCCTCATCCTCCTCGCCATCAGAAGAATGCAACATCCCCACCTGAGGTTGTTTGCTCTGTATGTCCAGCCGCAGGTCAGTCCAGATGTCCTCGGTTCCCTCCCCGTCACCCTCTCCTCTGTCATTTGAAGGCTCACCATCATCCGGCTTGTTCTCCTGTGAAGGTTGAGCAGCCTGCTGCTCAGGAGCGTCAGCACCATTAGGCCCTCCGCTATAGTTATCATGGGCTCCCAGGCCTATCAAAGAGGCATGGGCGCCCACAGTGAGGATGGTGCCCAGTATGTGGTCTCCCCGATCTGCCACATGGGTTGAAAGCCAGGCCATGATGAGGGCCAGGGCCAGAAGCAGTGCGCCGCCTGCGGCCACCACTTCGTTTTCCATCCCCTCCAACATGGTCAGTGCACACACCGCCATCTCTGTCCTTTAAGCCTGTCGGAGACGAGATTGTTTGAGGGGATGGTTAGGGGAGATTCACCACACAAATTATAACCTTATGTCGGTTTTCTGCTTTATATACAATAACTAAAAATGAAATGACAGTAAAACTAAAATCAAGACACCTGTGACATTCTAATAAATATTTTAATACCATAAGTTTTGATTGGGGTTATTCGATGATTTCTCACTGTAATGGGGACCATTTATTTTAGTTTCACTTCCAGACCTTCTATTTCACTGCTTGCTAAGCGGCTGTGGGGAGATCTTTAAGCCACATGGTAAAAAATGCCTAAGATGAAACTTCTGTTTATCTTGGCTTTCAAACTTAATGAAAGAGCAATCAGGCATTAGTCCTTTAGTCATATCAAAGTAAGGTTTAGTAGCTCTGTCAAAGCAACCTGATTACTTAAGCAGATAATGAGGCTTTATGCCAGTGTTACTCTAGAAAACAAAAATATTCTATTTGGAAGTGTTTATTTTAGATGTCTACTAGTCTGTTCAATTAAATGATACATGAAAAGTATCTCTAAAGAGTGTTATAATACTCTTATAATACTATAATAATAGAAATAAAATAGCCCAAAATTAGGATAAGAATTAAATGCCTTATTTCAGATCACATAATTTGTGTAATGCTGCACACCTTTCTCCAAATACTGAGGTGATTTACTCACGGAAATCAAGAAAAAGGACTGCTATTACAACTGGCTTTAAAAACTCTAATAAGCAAAACAAATTCCTATTTATACCTATATATTAACACTAATGCAAGTTACTCCCGAGCCAATGCTTATAGATGTACAGGTTTTCCGGTACTTTTTGTGCAAAGAGTCTATTGCAATGTTTATTATGCATACTAATTATTAAAAAGGCATGAGATATTTAAATTCTGAACTATTATCAAGCTAAAATTAAATGTATGAAGTGGATAATGAGCTAATATAAATGTTAAAAACATTTGAAAGAAAATATGCTTGTCTTGGGAAAATACAGAAACTGTGATGCGTTTAAGTGACGAAAGAAACCGGAAAAACCAGCTTCTCTGCTGACATTCTTTAAAGCTTAGGTATACTCCATGATTACCTCAAAGCACAAACACACGGTTCCGATCAAGATATTTTCTGGTAGATGTTATTTATTTTAGGATCACTTTGCAGATTAAAAAGTCAGTAAGGACGTGGTTAGTTCCGTTTAAAAAGCCCAGCAGCGAAAAAGGCAACATTAAGTGACTGCCAACGTTGTATCTCGCGTTATTTATGTCGTATTAACACTAAGCATTTGTTCTAAAGCTTTAAAAATTAAGAAATGTATTCTGTTTATTTGTCAGACTGTCATTCTGCTCTCATTAGCTGCTTAGCTTACCAGCTAGCCTTTCTAGCTTGATGGAAAACGACCTTCCGCTGTTTACGAGCCGCAGAGCTAGCTGTCTTCTGTCGCAACAGAGTTCACATTGAGCGCAGGCTTCGAGCAAACATTTAAAAGTCCTTTATAAACGGTATCCCGGCTGTTCTTACCTGCCAACTGTAAAATCAACGCATGTTTAAAACACCAGGCTCGGTTCTAGTTAGCAGCTTCGGCTCAAAAACCCCAGAATAAACACAGTGCAAGCTCAGTTACGTCACCAGTCGGAGGTGGGAGCGGTTGTTATAGAAACAGGACACGCCTCCTGCTCCTCCTACCGTTTGATTTACGACATTACAGGAGAGCAAGATGGAAAAGTTCTGTAAACATCAACCTAAGTGTCTCTAAAACGAAATCCAGTGTCTCAGTCTATGGTGGACCAGGAGAGTCACCGAAAGAGAAAAATATTTCAACTTTAACATTTAAATAAAATTAGAAATCCAGCTTGAAAATTGTTTTCTGATTATACAGCATCACATACTTCACAAAATGACCAATTGGAAAGCTGGCTAGCTAAATCTGGGGAGTAACTAATTGGTTTAACTGATTTTCTGTGCTCAGGGACCAGAAGGGTCACAAAAAAGGCTAAACGTAGAGGGTAGTATAAAAAGGTCCAATGGCTAAGATGGAAATTGAAATTGCAAGGTGAAAACAGAAATGTAATAAGGAATTACATTTTTAAATGAGTGGTTAGGAAAGGCATTTATAATTAGATTTATGGTTTCTAAATATTCAATTCGATTCAGTTTATTTATATGGTGGGAATTCACACCACATGTAATCTACAGGCTCAATACAGACAATTCCATAAGATCAGATTGGTTCAAGGTTTTAACGGAACCACTTGCTGATTGGGTCAACTCATCAACTTGACAGCAATCCCTCTCACAGAGCATCCATGCAGCAACAGTAGAGAATAAAAACTCCCTTTTCACAGAAAGAAACCTCAAGTTGATGTTATAAAAACTGTTTCAAAACATTTAATGACAGAAAATAACATAACAGAAATGCAGGCTGTTGAGGATAGTCGGACCGCAGCAGCTGCAGGGGGGTGAGGCGCCACCCATCACTGGCATTCTGGATGTGAGAGAAACACAGGTAAGTGACCACAATCATCTACAGGAGATGATTATCAGTGTGAGTCACTTACCTGGTTTAACAGTTCAGTCCATCTTCCTTTAAAGAGGTACGATCCAGCCGATGGGCTGCCAACAAGATGCGGCATGCGCCGCTCAGAGTCTCCCAGGTGCTGCAGCCCCGGCGAACATGCAGGAAGCCGATCCCAGTCTGGGGGATCCAGGCTTCCAGGAATCCTCAGAGCATGAAGGCAGGTTCAGACGGGTCCAGAGGCATGCCCAGACAGACACACAGATAAAGTCAGGCGGACTCAGTGGTATAGATACACATAAACAAGATGTGGTTCCAGGATAAATGCAGAACTTTAAGCTGGTCTCCACCTTGGAGCCAAGCTTACAGGAATTAAAATGGAACTCCCCTGCACGCCGAGCCAAAACCTGAGGGCTCATTGAAGAGCCAGGACACGACCAGCAGACAAACGTTAAACCCTCTCAATCCACTGGCCTTCCAGAGTCAGGACATGAACCAGAAACTTAACTAAAACTCATGAAAAAAACATGAATAACTGACACAAATAAACCCTGATAGCTGGGCTCAACCGTATATATATATATATATAAATATATATATAGGAGAGGAAGCAGGTGAAAAAGATAAATGATATTAGAGAGCGGGGAGGGTACAGCAGGTGAATGAAGCGAGTAATCAGAGAAGCTGTCGGGGCTGAGATCATAGCAGAAGAACTCAGTATGAATGACATAGAAGACACAAGCTGACATAGAAAACAAACATAGAAGCTCTGATCTATAAATACTTTTTATGTTGGAAAAGGTAAAAGGTAAACTAGTTCCATAGGGGGCTCTGTATGGGAAAGAAGCAGTTTAGCAGACATGGTCTGAGACAGTTTTCATGGCAAAGGATAAAAGGAAGCACACACATTTAGTAAAAGCTAAGCCCATAGCTATGTCGGGAGAGAAACAGCAATAAGCACTGAAAAACAGGCCCAAATCTATCATCTATAATCTAAGGTGTTGATGGCAGGACCACAGCTGATATTTCTCTCCAGGATGGTCCCACAGCCTAACAGGAACAGACCAGATTAAGCTACTATGAGAAAAAGCAGAGAGAGCACAGAAATAGTTGAACTAACAAACACTGCGGGATTGGAAAAAAGCAGAATTAAGAGAAGTGGTCCATATGTCCTCCAATAGCCTAAACCTATAGCAGCATAACTAAATATACATATAAAATAGGATTTGAAAATACATTTTTAAATTACAGGTTTATATAAATACAATAATTACAGATAAATACAATTTCAAATTCCTCTATATTAATTCAAAGTATAATGTACAATTAGAAAACGCTTTTCAAGGTAGATTTCTCATTGTATGATTTAAATGTTACATTTTTTCCTTGACTCTGTCCTGCATACTCAACCTACTCTTTTTGTAAAACCAATTACCGGTAAGCTCCCTTGGGTCATGTAAAGAACAAGATGTTATGGAAAGATGTAATATCTGCTTTTTAATTTTGATGTGCATTCCTGTCCTATATATATATATATATATATATATATACTGTATATATACATTCTAAATGACAGGCTTCTGCATACACATGCCTGTGGTATGAAAACCCTGAGGAAGACTCTGGATCACTTACATTAATTGCCTTTTCCTCTCTATAAGCTGAAGGTTTGGCAACAGTTTTTTCCCCACTGCCAATAAAGCTGTTGAACTGTTAAAACTCTAATCAAGTCACAAATCCAGACTCTGTATCACACTTGTAATCATCACATTTGCATTAGATTGCGAATTTTCAAATCCTTTAAAAATTCAGTGTTCTACTGCATTTTATGAATATCATTTATACACATGAAGTTTTCAGCACTGTGAGATCTTGTTCAGGAGTGAATATAAGATGGATCAATATGTGGATAGGTTGAGGTTTCCTCAACAGTGGTGCTGATGTTGTTCCAGTCTATTAATGAATATCAAGGTGAAAATCATTTATCCCAAGAAACCAACAGTGGTAGTGCTGCTACAAAGGTTCAGGTATCTCTCAGGATGAATCATAACATCAGCCAGTAAATGCAAAGCAGGGAAATAACAGTAGATGTACAGGTTGGTCCACATATGAAAAATAGAATACCGCAACTAAAGATTAATATATTTTAGCACTCATACAACTTTATACTCCATTGCTGTAGGTACATTGAGAAGATAATTAAATATTTCAAGTCCTGTTCCATGGAATTTAGATGAGAATTGATGGAGATAATGAAGACTCAAAATTTCTATTCCAGGGAATTACTTTAAGATCAATAAAAAAAAAAAGGTAATGTAAAGGCTTTTTATATGCATTTAATAATCAGAGGGGTCTTCTTTTCTGTCATTGCGTATAGAGATGATAAGCTGTGGCCCTGCTGAACTGTTCATGGAGCTCAACTTTCTTCGATGGGGAATAGATCCTCCATGATCTCCATGTTAAGGGTCATTACTAACACCAGTAACACCATGTTTAATGAACCAGGTTCAGCAGGGTTGTCAGGTACCAGATCCTACTGGAAAATTTGCATCTCTGTAAAGTTAAACAGAAGGGATGAAGTTATTTTAAAATCTTGGTAGATAGAGAAGACAGTGGACCATCACCTGGAGATGACATGGTGCCATTGATCATCACTGACAGAGGGAATTTCATACCAGACTTCCAGCAATGAGTATTCTGGGATTCTCTACTTTTCCTTCATAACTTGGGACTTTGATTTCCAAACAGAATGAATTATTACGTTTGATCTAACAAGAAGTCTTCTGACCACAACAGTCCAGCTCTTCTTCTGCTTTAGTCGAGGAAGGATGCTTGCAGCTCCATGCGTGGGATTCATCTGTGTGACGTGGTTCTGATTTGTTCCAGGGTCTGATTTTCTCCATGGTAAAAAAGGGTTAAATTCCAATGCATGCAACATTTTCACATTTTTATTTGTGAACATTTTTTTCTTATGACAGAACAGGAAAAAGTAATTTTAAAGGTAACATATATCAGGCTGAACTCCATCGGCTGTGAAGACTTTTAAAACAATATATCACAGTTTAAATTAAAAATTAAAAAATATATATATTTTTGAAGATTTTGAGACTTTGAAAAGCTTCATAAAAGTACATAATTACTGTGAAGAATCAACATTCACTGCAGTGTCCTGTTGTTGCACAATAGCAGATAATCTCTCACTGAAGCAGGAATGTCCAGCTTACAGACAGCTGAGTGACACTGGGCTCCTAAATGCTGACGTAAAGCACATCGACAGAGATGCTGCAGGGATCGAGGCTGACCCGTCCACTGGCGCACTGACAGGAAGAACGGCAGGTCCTCCTGGGGCAACTTTGAGGAGAAACAGAGACATAACAGCCCTGAGCAAAAACGACAAGAGGAGAGAGGATTTAAAACCTCAGAGAGCTCACCTTGTCAGGAGGCAGGGATTCTAACCAATCACAGGGCGGGATGGAGGTGTAGGAGTTCAGCATTAGCCCCAGAACATCAGGATAGAAGGCCAGCTGTTTCAGCATCTGAGACCGATAAAAGTTGAGTCATTAGCACAGCAACAGATGCATCATACTTCTTCTCATCAAAAGGTTTTCGGATAAGAGCTCACTAGAAATCCCCCAGTTGGGGTAAAAACATATTTATTCAGTTTCTTGTTAGGTTTTAATAAGGTCCACCTGGATACAAGTTCTACTATGTCTGTTATTCATGCACAGCACAAAGACTGGGCCGTTAATTGTAACTTAAAGTAAAAATCTAATTTTTTTTAAATCTTTTAAAAACATTTTTAGGCACAGAGACAGTTTTTACTAATCACTCATCCAAATTTAAATGATGTAAAACATAATTAAACATATAAAATTAGGTCTCAAAAGTAATGAAAAAATATCACTCCCCCAGTCCCCCAGCGTCTCTGCTCTGAGATGCTGGGGGTGTGTCAGCTAGAAAAACCACAACCACACCCTATTCTTTCTGAATGGAACAGTTTAAAAGAGAAAAATGCACTAAATATTATATTTGCATTCTGATTTTAATTCAGGGGGATCAGTGGAAGCTGAGTGCATATGTGCGACTCGTTAAATGGGGAAAAAGGAAAGTCGCTCTGCTCACTGACTGCAAAAACAGGCTGCAGCTGCTGCATTTAAGTCCCTGTATTTTGGAGGAGCTAGGGGCTTGTTGTCTGTTTGCAAAAAACAATCAACTCAGACTGATCAGTTCTCTATGTGTTCACGCCAAAGTCTTGGCGTGAACACATGAAAAAATGTGTTAGATTTGCTGCTAGTTTCTAGAGGGGTTGCATTAAGGAGCTAAATGTAGTAACAAACAGAGCATGTACAAGGAGAAATAGGGTGGTGCATGCTCTGGCGCGCATTTAATAGGCGGTCCCTCTCGGGAGCGGGTACAGGGTTGTGCATGTGCATTTTTTTCTACAGTGCAGAGGGCAGGTCTTTCAAAAAATTCCCTAAATTCCTTCACTATATCTTTAAGAGCAGTAACGGAAGTTGAAGACTGACAGACTCTAGGAAATCTTGAAGAACTGTCAACCAAAACCACCTCTAAAGATTACAGAATTGTTGGGCGCCTTAGCAGCAAGATCTAAAATAAAAAAAAGCAAAAATAAAAAAAACAAAGGGTAACTAAAAACTTTTAAGAAATCAATATCTAACTTTGAAAAACAAAACAAAACAGGTGTTGTTTTTTTAGTGTGTGTACATAATCTTAGTGTTGGTTGAACCTTTGGTGAAACAGGTTTGGCTCCATAGTTTAGAAGGGATCTTGCTATCGCCTCACACTGCTGCACCGGGTAATCTTCCACAATCTCAAAATAAAACAAATACAAAAAAAAATGAAAAGCCTTATATAGTGCTCTCTTTATTAATAATAATATTGGTTTTGTAATTTTTGTAATTCAGAACATCTAGTACCTGGAGCAAACAGTCCATTGGTGTGTAACCTGCACAGTTCTCAACATCAGCCTTAGCTCCGTGCTCCAGGAGGACATCTACAATCCTCGGGCAACAGTTTGCACAGGCATTGTGCAGTGGGGTGTGTTGCTTCCTGCCTGCAGTTTGAGGATTAGCTCCTGCATCCAGCAGCTTCTGGATCACACGCAGGTACCTCCCAGCTTCAGACGGCCTCTCGGCTCCAGAGCACGCAGCATTCAGGGGCGTCTCCCCCTCTCGGTTAGTGGCCAAAACATCCGCTCCAAGGCTTAGAAAGAGCTCCAGGTGCTCCTCCAGGCCCCTCTGAGCAGCCACATGCAGAGGTGTGAGCCTCGACTCCCTGCTTCTCACATTGATGTCTGCGCCTCCCTCTAAAAGCAGCTTAGCACATCTTGAAAACAATCACAGGTTACCACTTGATTAGAGCTTTTCTCAATTTATTTTGTGTTGATAACCAATTTGGATTTTATTTTTCTGTGGTTTTAGAACTTTTTCAATTTTTATAAAAGTGTAGGCACTCATGTAAATATGTCAAGTTTTCAGATAACTTAAAAACCTTCTTTTCTGTATATGTAACATCATTCCTTGATTGACATCTTCCATTATCTGTACTGACCACTTTGGGAAAATGGGTTAAACTAAGATTTTCGGTATAAACAGCTTGACCACCTACTGGAATGACTGGGCAGAGGTACAGAGGTGAAGGGGAGCACTACCATCTGCTGCCAGCACATCTGGATCTGCTCCATGGGAGAGAAGCAGCTGGACACAGACAGAGTGGCCGCCTATGCAGGCATCATGGAGTGCAGTGTTGCCTCCGGGGTCGGTGTTCACCTCAGCTCCACGAAACAGCAGCTCCTCCACACATGCTGTGTGTCCCCGGCTGGCAGCCAGGCGTAAGGCCGATGTTTGTTTCACCTTGGAGCTCAGTGTCCACATACCTGAGAGAGAAGATGTTCAAAGTTACTGACAATACTAACTCCCATTCAAACTATATACCAAAGCTTCTGAAGGCATACCCATTTCTGGAGCCCACACCATCTCTTCATGCACTGTCTCCATCAGGGCATTAACCATCCCAGGGTCCTTCAGCACAGCGTAAACCCCCTTTATGTCCCCATACATAAAGGTGTTATGGATGCTTGTGTCTCTGCAGCGGATCTGGGGTGGAGGGGCTCTGACCTCCTGGAGCCACTGCTGCCTTGGAGGGAGTCTGGGTGGCAGAGGCAGTGGGGGCCTGATCATCGCCCTCCTATTAGCCAAGGCTCTCCGTTCATCCTCCCAATCCTGAAGCTCCTGTTCCAGTCTCAGAGAGCGTAGGGAGGTAGAGGAGAATGGAAATGTGTCCTTGGACATAACACCCTGCAGTCATTCCCATAAAAGCAAAGATCTGTGTAAAAGCTTGGCACTCATACCGATCATTAATAATGCTTATATTTTCAATTATTAACTCCACTTAAACATCTTGCCTTTAAGCAATGAACAGTGCTGCTTATATGAATATCAACAAACAGCTTTTACTTACCCGTCACTGGAAGTGCCCTGAGTTTCAATGGAATTTAAACTGGTTTGAAGCCAATTAAAGAACCTGGACCCATTTCTCTTCTAAGTTGAACTTATACGAATAAACTTCTGAATCAAACGCCCTTCATTTGTGCACATAGCCACAGGATAACTGCTCAAATAAGTTCTACTTGTGATATTTTTAGATCAGAATGCAAACTGATACTCGCAGTTTGAGACCTGACCACTAGATGGCAGTGTTAGCCCAACCTTTACCTCCAGAGAAATGTTGAGACATTTTAATGGATTTGGAAAAATTTGTTTTTAATGATATATTTGTATTCTTTAAATTATTTGTTTATTTAAATCGGTCTATAAATGGATTAAAGAACGGATAAAAGCAGTATCAGTGTGATTTATTGTTCGAAGTTAAGAAAAAAAAGATGTCTTTAAATGAAGGAATAATTGCTTCGGTTTTCTCCACCTTATGTTCATACAAACTGAGCAGAAACATATATATTATGCTATTTATTTTATTATTTTTTATTTTATTATTTATAATAAAATCCCTGGGAATAAAATCGCTAATTTTTTAGGAAAGCAAAGTGTTTAAATCTTTTTTTTTCCACACGTTGTCATGTACTCTTGGATTCAGCGTAGGAAAAGAGAGTGCCTCTTGTATTAGTTGAGCGACGCCACCCTGACGAGCAGGGAACGCTCTTGACTTGACGCCAACTCCACGCGTGGTGACGTCATCACGTCAGCATGTCGGCTTTGAACGTGTCGGCGCGGTCCCAAGCAGCGATAGGTCCTTGAAAACTTATGCAGGGTTTGGTCGCCGTTTATCGACTTATGAGGAAGTTTTCAGATAAAAAACAAACGGTTTTATTCACTGTCAGTTATTGAATGGCACTCGATTTGACTTTGGTGTGTTTATCTGAACTAAACAGACTCTGCTTTCATCGTGATATTCCATGACTGCGATGGTAAGTTACTGCTAAAAAATGGAACAGCTAACTGAGCTAACAGCTGCTGGTGTATGGCGACTTTTTAAGTCTGTTAAAGTTGTATTAGTTTTTTTTTTTATGTAAAAGACTGTTGTCTTTATTACAGACCTGCAAACTGAGTGGCCTGTTTAGCCTGGATGAGGACTTTGACGATGAGGTAACACCTGATTTCACCTGGCCTCCCTCCTCCTGTTCTGTCATCTGTTTATCTCTGTTTCTTTTTGTCCCAGGATGTACTGGGGACAGACTGGAGCGCCTGCCCAGTCCCAGGATCAGCCAACATGGCAGCTGCTGTGCCATCATGCACCCTGCGGGCTTCCTCTGTTGCTCACAGAGAACAGGAGAAAATATGCCACAAGCCAACGGGAGAGAAACCGGCTGGACTGTGCAATGGCATGGTGTCAAGGGGCAGTGGTGCTGCACAAACTGTTGCTTTGGGTTTGAGGCAGATCTCTTCCTCCTCCACTACGCCTGCCTCCCCTCTCCTTTCCAACTGTATGCCTCTACAGAGTCTGGCCCACACCGAGGGGCCGAGGACTCCCTGTGCGCCTCAGGATGATTTTGATGATTGGGATGTCGACCTGGCTGACTTAGATGAATGTGACAACCAAACGATGCTTCAGTCGAAGCCTGTAGCAGCCGAGCCTCCGTCATCAGTAAAGACATTGAGACCTTCCACCTATGTAAGCAGCCAGAAGCCTCCTAATAAGAGCCTACGGGGGACAAGTGTTACATCTCAGACTCCAAACTGCTCTAGTTATAAAGCACCTTCCCAAAGCCTCTCTGCTACACATATTCGATCTCCAAGTTCCTGTCCTACTTTCCCTGCTGTTCCTCCACGGAGTCCTGCTGTTTGCCTGGCTGCGACCTCCCCAGCACCCAGCAGCTCTTTCAGCTATACTCGTCTGCAGAATCCTTTGGCTACTCCACAAGCGTCCTCTCAGGCTCGCAGCCTCTTTAATACTGTCTCCCCAGCACCAGCCCCTTCAGCGAACGCCTCCGCTTTGAGCCCCCATCCCATGCACACGCCGGTCCTCACCAATCGCCTGGTCCAGCTGGTGTCTGCATCCAGCAAGCTGCCCAAGAAGAGGCGTTGCTCTGAGGCTCACCAGCCCAGGACGAGGCGCTTCCCCGGTCCTGCAGGACTCCTGCCTCAGCAGGTTGGATCTTTTTTTTTTTGTTCTTTTTAAGAGCATGAATTTCAAAGCAATAAGAACAAATTGTTAAAGATCTTCATCTTTATCTCTTCCATTTCTTAGCCTCAGGGTCAGAATCTGGACCAGATCGTGGTTTCGGTTCCTCACACTCCTGTTCACGGGGCTGTGGCTCGACAGCCGAGTCAGGTAAAAGAAACCCAGAGGCAAAGCACCTTCACACTGTTTGACCTCATAGAGTATACAAGCACTAATCAGGCTTTGTATGATCTAAATGAATTAACAAGTTTTTTTGCAAATTCCAACCCAACAGTTCTGGTCTTGAATCATTACAGTTTTTTCTTATTTTCTAAGGACACTTATAAACTTGAAAGTTGAGTTAGTTTTATATTATGTGTAGCAAATCTTGAGCATGAAAGGTAAAATAAATGTGCTTCCGAGTTCTTGATTGAGGCAAACAACTTTGTAAATGTGAACAAGTCAATGATAAATTTATTTATTAAAGTGCTTTCAAACAAAGTGCTGAAAAGTTACTAGAAGATAGAAGAATAAAACATTGATTTAAAACAAAAGCAAGATGCAACATAATCAGTAAAATCAGCATAAGAAGTAAAATGCAACAGTTTTTCTTCTAGCTGTAGGACATTTTATAAGACCAGTGTCCTGAGATCAGAAAGCACACGGTAGAACATGCAGCTGCAAAACATCGGGCACATAGGAAGGCACCAGAGAGTTTAGAGGCTTTGTTGGTGAGAAGCAAGACCTTAAATCTGGCTAATATGAAGGGATATCAGATTTGGATCAAATGCAAGCAAACACATTTTAGACATTCTGCCACTATTTTCCTCTCTAACCAAGAAAGGAGAGCAGGGCAGTAATCAGAGCAATTCTCAGCAGTAGTGGGAAAGGCCTCATGTTCAGGATGGAGAAACACTCGTTTTGCTTTTACCACAAAGGCTGAGGAGGAGCTGCTATGAACTGGGCTGGTTTGAGTTGGTCATGTCCAGATTCATATGAACGATTCAGATCTGATGACCAGCAGACTTATTTCTCAAATTGGCTCCCAGGGCTGTCAGGTTTGATCTGCATGATTTATTGTTTCCCCTCTTAGGTTAACTACAACCAACTGCAAAGCGTAACAAAATTATTCCAGATATGCTTTCATACAGTCTGTAAGCCTGGATAAGAGTGTTATCAAAGCATAAATGCTTTTAGCTCTTTGAAGGAAACCTTTTTTTTCCTATTGGGCATCTGTCAAACTTTCTTTATCATCCACTCGTTTTCATGTCGTTCTGGGAAATTGTTGCTTTTAGGTTGTTTTTCTTCTCTGACAGTCTTCTTGTGGTGTTTTTTTTTCGCCTCCCATCATCAGTGGCCGCCTGTGTCTGTGCACAGCATGACACAATGACTTTCCCTCCTGAGTGATTAGGATGAAAGACGTAAGCAAAAAACAACTATATATATATATATATATATA
>NW_015150521.1:59946-60770 GCF_000732505.1 Cyprinodon variegatus | reverse complement strand
ATATCAGCCCAGAACAACTTGGGAGGACCTGAAAAGAGCTGGTGGTTTGTAATCATGCATGGCACGGAAGGTTCCCCTACTTAAACCAGCACATGTCAAGGCCCATCTTAAGTTTGCCAATGATCATTTGGATAGTTATTCGAGAAAGTAGTGTGACAAGATGAGACCAAAGCAGAACTTTTTGGTCATAATTCCACTATCCGTGTTTGGCGGAGGAAAAAGAATGATGAGTACCTTCCCAAGAACACCGTCCCTACTGTGAAACATGGGGGTGGTAGCATCATGCTTTTAGGGCGAATGCACTGTATTAAGGAGAGGATGACAAGATTTTGGGGAACAACCTCCTTCCCTCATCAGAGCATTAAAGTTGGGTCAAGGCTTCCAAAATGAAGCACACAGCCAGGATAATCAAGGAATGGCTCTGTGAGAATCATATCAAAATTCTGGCGTGGCCTAGCCAATCTCTAGACCTAAACCCAATAGAGAATCTTTGGAAGGAGCTCAAACTTTTTTTCAGCGACAGCCTAGAAACCTGACCGATTTAGAGAAGATCTGTGTGGAGGAGTGGGCCAAAATCCCTCCTGCGGTGTTTGCAAACCTGATGAAAAACTAAAGGAAATGTTTGAACCCTGGATTTGCAAACAAAGGCTACTGTACCAAATATTTACATTGATTTTGATCAGGTGTTTATCATCATACAAATAGTAAAAAAATATACATTGTGATTTCTGGATTTCTTTTTTATCACTGTTTTTTATCAAGTTTAAGTTCAGATATGCTTTCATACAGTATATATATACTAAAAATATATATATATATATATA
>NW_015150521.1:32825-59688 GCF_000732505.1 Cyprinodon variegatus | reverse complement strand
GCTGTTTGGTTCCTGGATTTTATTTCCATGTTTTGCAAGTTCCACGTTTTGGCCTCTAGCAACAATGAAAAGAAAATAGGACATTTATTATTCTGCTTTCTCTTTTCACTGCGGAGTCATTACACATTTTTGTAATATTCATTTTTCTCCACAGTTCCTTCCTAAATCAGCTGTCTTCAAGGCTAACCTCTGTTTAATTCAAACCAGCGGGATGCAAATATATTATGGTTATTATAGTGCTTTCAGGGGTTTAATAATAATAATAATAGAACAAAAAAAAAGATGAGCAAATGTTTAATTTATTTTCTAAGTCCCAGAGGCAGACAGTGTTGGTGGTGAACAGAAAACAGCAATTTCAAGAATCCGATTACCTCGATCAGGTTGTTTTTTTTTTTAATAAAAATCATTCTTATGGGTGAAAGACTTCTGGTCTGCAGTAAATAAGTAATGTTTTAGGATCTGACTTGGCAAAAAACTTTTAGTTTTGTATAACTGCACTATTACACACCTGCTGTTCCTTGTTGAGGTGTCTCTGCCCTTTAATTTGATCGACAGACAGACTTAAGTACCATATGATTGTGGATTGGAGAGAAAAGAATTAGTGTTTAAGTAAAAACTGAAAAAAAAAACAGATGTGTCCACTTGAATACCTTGGAATTAAATCTCATCCATAAGGTTGTTTTCAAAGGTCAGCCAATGTGTAAACAGCTGAATGGTAGTATAAATGCAGCAGTTCTGGGAAGGTCTCAAAAAACAAACGGCATCACGCAGACTAGGTGAGGCATCTGTGAAGGATTTTTTTTTTTTTTAACAATATCCCCATCTTTGATCATCTCTCAGAACAGCTAAGAGGAGAATGACCTTCTGAATCCTGAAAAAGTCCACAGGAGCCCACAAAAGTCTGTTCGACCAGACTAACAATCACAAAAGTCGTAGTAACTGCAGGAGGAGGAGTCTCAGCATCTAAGAATCTGACATTCTAATTATTCCTACAATTTACAAAGCAAGAAGAAAGAAAAGTATCTCCTTTTTAAAGTCTGTCACAAGCCATTAAAACAGCACAGCAAACATGAAAGACGGTGTGTTTGGACCTGAACTGACCCTGCAGATCGCTCTACACAACCACGCCTTAAACGGCGGGAGCCACATGTAGCTGTAGAATTAATGTTCGTCAGCAGAGACAGGGAAGATGGACAAATGGAAAACCACCTGGAAGATAAACCATCTAGATGCTAAAAAAGACGAGTGCCTCCTTACAGAAGGACAATCATGATAAACATGCATCAAAAGCTCCGGTGGACCTCCTGTCTCACCTATTGATTCATTTTTTACAGCTGCTTAATAATAGTAAACTATGAGATCAAGATATTGTTAAATACTTTAATGAATCCATTTTTTCTTTCTTCTCAATCATTTTATGCCTCCAGCTCTCCTTTAGTATCATAACACCATCCATCAGGTGGTGTTCTCGCTGCAGGGAGACGTGGCCAACAAATTCAATACCTTATTAGCAAATCAATTACAACTCAGCTCCTAACCATCCTTTAAATCCACCATGGTAATGGCGCACACTGACTCAAAATTTAGTATTATTAACATTATTAGGTAGCGTGAAGGGAAGAGATGTGTTCATTTTGGAGAAACTAATGTCAAAAGACTTAAAGATGTAGTTCTAAGAATTGAAGAGAGAGGCTAAATAAAAAATGCAAAACACAATTTTTATGTTTTAGGAAAAAAAATTCCCTTTATAGTCATTTAAACAGTTATAGAATATTTGTGTTGGAATGTCATCAATGCCCAATCAAATTCTTTGAGGTGTGCAGCTCTGTGGTGAAAATGCTCCTGCAGTTTTCCTGTGGTAACAGACTTTGTTTGGACTCGATGCGTCCAGCAGATGTTGAGTCGGACAGCTTGGATTTTATCCCTGCCGTCACCTGCTGTGTGAATTCTGATGTCATCTTTAACTCCCGTCATCTCGTCCTCCAGTGTTCCAGCTCACAGTCTGAGGAAGAGGAGTTCAGCGGCCGTGCCTGGGCAGCGATGAAGGCTGAGATGGGTTTGGATGAGAGAAATCCTTCATGCTTCCTGCACACCTACAGCGTCGTCATGGTGCTAAGAAAGGTAACCCTGCAATAATCGAAGGCCGCCCATGCGTTCAGGTACAAACTAGCTCCTGTGTTTCCTGTCAGAGCTGCTGGATCTCAGCTCGTATTTGGGTGTGATGATTCATGGTCCATGATTGTCGTCCTCTACGAGAGCTGGAGGACTGCCTGGATAATTGAGATAAACGGCAGCATGGCTCTGGATGTATTCTGTGATTATAAAATATGATCAATAATCAGTCTAACTAATGACGTTGCTGTTGCTTTGTTCTCTCTGTGGGTTAAACCACTTGGGGCAGCTCGAGTGAATCTGAGCGCATGCTGTTGGCCTCTCTACTGACCCCCCCTGAGCTTGACGAGGTTAAGCTCTTCGCAATAATATCATCTTCCCAAAATCTGGGTTTGCATCACTGAACAAATTAGCACGCAGCTTGAGCTTGTTCCCTTTAATGAAGTGGAAAGGCAGGATCATCCCAGCGGTAAATCCGACTCAGATCAGTGTATTTATACATCGAAGCATCCTTATAGCTGCTGCTTGTGTTAATAAATCAACAATGAAAGCGGTGATATTTAAGGCTGAGGTGATTAAGACGCTCAGTTGTAGATTTATTAGAGATGAAAGCTGAATGAATTAAGGGCTGAGTTTCCTTTCAGCCAATCTGCCTCATAGTAAGAGCTGCAGCAGCACCGGCAAACTCTACTGTAGATGGAGGAATCAAACAACAAGTGAGATCTGATACATTTGAATTCAATGTGTCTTTGCTCAGTTCAATTAAAATAAATATGATGTACAATAATATGATGTACTTCAGATTATTAGAGACGGTTAATGAATGGGACAGTGGTTGTTACCTAGATGGACTGATTGGTGATCAGCAGGATCAAATACCCGCAGATCTGCTGCCACTTTTTATACACGTCAACAAATGATGGGAGATTTATTTAATTTGATTATTTAAAGGAACCTTTTGGTCATTTTTTTATTCTTAGATGCTACAATCTTTACACTTTTCAGTCTAAAAACTTACTAAAAATCAGAACACTGCAAAAAAATTTAATCTTAAGTCAGTCTCTTAAGATTAATGCAAGTTTTCTTGAGTTAAGCAGTTAAAGGACAATTTGCAAATGGTATAAATCAATTTCCTTATAAAATAAGATAAAGCAATTGCATTATTTCAAGTGTAATAATAATAATATCTAATTATCTTATTGGAAGAGCAAAAATATTCATCCTGTTGACAGATCATCTTATTTATCTACTCAAATTGCTGGTAAATACACTTACCGGTAAATAAGAAATGCTAACTTACTTTGAAATAGTTTTTGCAGTGAATGAACCAGAAACGCTTTTATAAACCAAGATGCTTTCTTTACCATCTACTCATCTATTTGATCAAACTCGCACAGTCAAGAGCTCTGTAGGGTTTTGTAAAGGAAACCCACAGACTGGCAGAAACAGATGATCCCTGATTTCCAGGTCTGTTCCTGATCTTCCAGGGAGGCAGCTCTCCTATTAGATGCCCACATTCCTCCAATCTCCTCACCTCCTTTCTATGGCTGATGTTGAATACACAGTAGCTTGCATCTGGTGGGGTTTTTACAATATTAAATCTTTAAACAAGATACCCAGGAAAATATTTGATACTTGATACCATTTTCACTCCCATGGGAATTAAAAACAATGAAAAAAGGGCAGGAAAAAATATTTGTAATGATATGAAAACTAACTTTTTTTCCAACCTCAACTGCAGTACATGTCCAAAGTGCTGAACAAAAGGATCGAATGTTAAGTGTGCAAAGAAAAGAGAAGGATGGATGGATAGATGGATATGCTATAGATACAATGAACTAATATCTTTGACAAAGGACAGCCCTTGTATCTGGAATATTTTCCCTTGGTCTCTATTAAAGTCTTACAGCCAGAGAGGAGGATTATGATATAAAGAAGCTAACTAAGCATCTGTTTTTATTACCATGGACCTAGGGCTGCAACTAACGATTATTTTGCAAATCAATTAACCTGTCAATTATTTTTTTGATTAATTGATTTATAATTGGATATCCAAAGATTCCTTACAGAAGATTTTTTTTTTTACAGAATATAACCAGGTCAAATAAAAACTTTCCACTTGTGGAGTTAAGGATAGAGCATGTTGACAGATGAAAAAGTTTTTTTCAGAAATGTAAAATATATATGCAGTGTTTTCTTATAATTACGGCTCAAAGTGTGTCACTTTGTCGGCTAAAGGTCTCTATGCTCCAGTTAATGATTATTAAATTACTACTTCATTACTAAATTAGTTGACAATTATTTCAATAATCGATTAATCCGATTGTCTCAGCCCTTCATGGACCGGTTCCTGAACGAATCTGTTGGCAGCAGAGTTTGAATCCATCCTGCTGTCGCTACATTATCATGTTTAAGCTGTATAAACCTGACTGAAATCTGTCCAGAATGTTGTTTTACTTCTGTTTTTCATTGTCCTGTTTTTTATTGTTCATTATTCAATGTAAAATATAAGTTGCAACCCGTGTTGTTAGACATGGTGCATAAAAACAAAGCTTATAAGAGATGTAAAAATGTATTTCTTTGTATCTTTTAACTGTGGAAAAAAAACAAAACATCGAAAGATATGTTTAAGTGGCTCACAGTGACTTTGATGTTGAAACACGAAACCTTTCCCTGAACAAAAATAAAGAAAGATGTTTGTTTTTATGTTTTTTTTCCTCCTTGCTCCAGGCTGCTCTCAAACAGCTACCAAGAAACAAAGTGCCCAACATGGCCGTGCTGCTGAAGAGCATCATCCACACCAACGCCGACGCTAAGGCTGTGTTTAAAGACCCTACAGGTAAATCACACAAGTAGTCCCCCAAGTGGGGCTTTTCCAGCTGAAATGTAAAACGTCTTCTGTTGGGATTTGTTGAATCTGGTGAAACGCTGCAAACTTGCATCACATGCTGGTGGAAAACAAGCTTTCTGATTTTTAAGAGGGAGATATTCCAACCCACAGGGAAAGCAGTGAGCTGTTCTCTTCGCTTTGACATTTGCTCTTGCAGCATTGGCCTCGCTCCACGTGGCATCGACAGCAAAGTTCAGCCACTGTAACGAGCTCGGCTGAACACACACACACACACACACAAATTAGTGCATGCAGTCCAGTCCAGATGTGTCCCCCATCTGCACCAAGCTTCTTAATTTTCCGAACTCATCTCCTCTGCGGCGCCACCCTAAGCCTTCACGCCATTCTCTGATCCACCTCCAGCGTCCGTTCTGTTGCCATGGCCTCCTGAGCGCCGCTGCATCTGCTGAGCTGATTATCAGCAGAAGTGGATGTTTTTCAGCTCTGGACTTAAGTGCCTATTAGTGATTCAGTTGTAGCGGACTGACTCCTGTGGTGGGCGGGTATTAGGTGCTTCTGACACCAAGAGTGACTGTTCTCTTCGTAATGAGCCTGCCGCCCACTGGAAGCTCCACAGCTTGTTTCCAAAAGACCCGCAACATTTTCTCACCCTTCAATCAGATTCCAGTAGGAGGAGTTTATTTCAGCTTAATAACATTTCAAAGCCTTCTGTTACAAAACATATTATTTCTGTAACTTGAGAACATTTAAAAAACTCATATTTCTTGTCATAACATATTTGAGCATATATTGAGCATATTTATCTTGTGACAAATATGCTCTGCTGTCATTTTCTACATCCTGTGGTCACTGTTGGTGGAAGTGGTTGAAGAGCAGACGTTTAGAGGCGCAGCAGGTTTGCTGGTTCAAATCTGAGGCTGACTGTGGTGTCAACTCACTGCCTCCTGGGAGATCGGTTAAACACTGAGGGATCATAAGCCTCTTTCTCGCTGAAATAAGCGGGTTTACCCGGGTTTTTCAGACATGGGTCGACCTGCTAACAATCAGCATTTGGTTTCCTTTTCGCTGTAAAAAAAAAAGCTGGGTCTAACCCCTCGCTGGCAAGGCCTCTGTCCCCTTGTGGCTGCGTATCTGGTGACACTAGCACACTAGGTTAGCACTGATGTTATCAGTGCAACAGAAATCACTAAAGAAAATAATGGAGAGCAACATGTCAGGAAGCCAGGTCTTAATAAGTATGCTGTACTGTTTTGCTCTTTTGTCCCTGTGAATCCCTCCCACCAGCACAGCGCTGTTTATCGAATGTAAACGGGGCCGTTTTGGCTTGTCAGATCAGAAGCTTCTGGCGGTGTTTTGAAATTTCGTTCAATTGTATTGCGTATTTTAGCTGATCAACCCAGGTCTGGGGTTCCCACTGCTTGCCAATCAGAGCTGAGGCGATTTTAACGCGGGCTGCTTGCTGAGTCATTGACCTGGTTAGACACCAGTGTCAGTGAGATGTGCCACTAAAAGCCGATTGTTCCCGGTCTAAGACGACCTTTTGGGCCAGAGGGAAACGGGTAATAAAGGGATCTTTCCTTTCTGTGGTTGACAGCAGAGGGATCATGTTTGCTTTAAAGTCTGTAACTGTTGTAGAAACAGGCAAGTTAGACTCTGCATACATTGCTGTGAAAAAATATTTCCTACAAAGCAGAATTCTGTTTTTTTGCAATTTTGTTTGACTGTACAGCCCCAAAATCAGTTCGAAAAACCACAACCAAGTCTGCTCACTATCAGATCTGTGCTATCCAGAAATGTATTCAGTGGTACCTGTGTGTCAACATGAAGTAGGCTGAAAAAAACTCAAAATGAATCCTGCTCATACATAAATAAGTAAATTACAAATGAGAACGGAAAAAAAAATAGCAAACAAAAAACACAACATCTTCCAGTCTGGGAAGAGTGAAGAAGGCTTGGAGCTCATGGACAGCTCATCCAGGAGGTCAGAAAAAGAAGAACATCTAAACCAGGGAAGATGTTGTTCTGTTTAACTTAATCCAGTTTTGATTTGCGTCCTGTTGCAGTAACCAGGATATAGATCTACATTTTTATCAGAATTCTTGGTTTTTATCTCAGTCCTATAATACTGCAAAAATGTTCCCTTAGTTTCATTGGAGAAAACCCAAACAACTATTGCTTCCTTAGCCAATTTTTTTTATTTTCATCCAGCGGCTGTGAAAGCGTTCCAGAGCTTTTACTGCAGGAGACGACACTCCCTGATATTTCTTTTCTGCAGACGACATCTTGTCTCTAACCTCAGTCTTGTGGATTGTTGTGTGGTTTCAAGTCATCAAGGAGCTTCCTAAAGTGCTGGAAAGTGTTTTTTTTTTCACACCCTTTCTAAGAGAATCCACATTTTAGAGCAAATGTCCTGCTGTGAAAAAGCTGTCTGCTGCACTTAATGTAAACGCTAGAAGCAATTTGCCAGATTGGTTTTCTGAACTTGCCTGGCATTAAGGCATTAAAGTCACTCTTTTCTCAAATTCATCCCTTTTTATAAAGTTTATTGATCCTGCAGACCTTAACGAGGATTCAGAGCACTAGAAAGAATCTTCTTTTGGGTCTCTATTGTCCCTGTTGACCTGGGTTTAGGTTTTGTTATAATATTTACTCCCTGAATAAAGTACAAACCTTAACCAAGAAGTCTGACTGAACAGTAAATATTTCTAGATTTTCAGTGCATTATTAGTATGTTGATCTAGAGAGACACTAATCATAGCGCCAGTGATCAGAGTCGGACCATTTTCTCTGTTCTGAACTTTGATCACACGGTTAAAGCCGATTTAAATAAATCAAAGCAAAACTCCCACTAGTTTTGGAACATGAAAACCTCAACCAAGAGCATTTTCTTTGAACTTCAAGTTGAACAAAAAACCCAAAACAGATAAAGATTAAAAATAAATGCTTTGATGCATAAATGGAGGAGATTGTATTTGAAATGCTGCCTTCTTTTTTTTTTCTTTATTAATATCTTTGTTTGATTTACAGCTCTGCTTCTCTCAGAATCTGCAGCACACTTCTTCATTTTTTTTTTTTATCTTAAACTGCTTTTTTTTATCTTTCATGCTTTGGTGCTGAAGGGGAGATTCAGGGAACTGTGCATCGGCGTCTTTTAGAAGAAAGATCTGAGGATTTAAAAGCTGGAGTTGTGCTGCTCCTAAAACAGGTGAGACTAACTAGAAAGTGCTTCATGTGCTCCACCTAAAATTAGCCGTCGGTATAAATCTGCTTTCTTTCCTTTTGGGATTAGGTGGGTGTTTTCTCTCCATCCCACCGTAACCACTACCTGAACGTGACGGCCAACAACCTGCTGAGGATCTACTCCCCCGACGGAGTCAGTCTGTCCACTCAGCTCCCCCCGTTAGTCTTGGTGAGGACCAGCTGGAATCAGTAATCACAGTTAATGCATAAAATGTTCTTTTAAAACCCGCTTAATGGGCTTTTAAATCCCTTTTGTCCCACTCAAGGAGCCAGCCACGTCGCCACCTGCCGGGGCTCCAGGCATCCCCCGGGGGCCCGTGTCTCGGATGCAGCTGGAGTTCGACGAAGAGGAGGACGAGGGAAAAAAGGCTGAGGAAGGCAGAGCCAATCAGGGGCAGGAGGACAAATCGGTCAGCCCCAGCACAGATCTCCATCGGAGTTTTGGGAATCCAGCTCAGCAGGACGCAGACTGGGATGCAGGTCAGACTAAACTGATACTGAGGGAGCAGCACCTGTAGATGTTTATTTGGGAAGTGATTACTTGCTTTTGAACAACTTAAGACAACAAGCCTAAATATTTCTTGGATTTTTATCTTTAAGATAAAATGTAGATTCAGGTTTTAATGTTTTGGACTTGATTAGATAGAAATACTTTTAACTCATGCATAGTAGGAAAGCCATCCACTACAGCGGCACCATGTTAGAAGTTATTTATATGCAAAGTGGAAATTTACAACACTTGGTTAATAATAAAGAACGGGCATTGCATTTCAAACAGTCCTTTGCAATATTTATAGTGCAGAGACTCCAATATTCAGATAATGACGCTTTATTAACAATCTGCTCTGTAGCTCCTATATGTATGCATAGTTAACTCGCTTGATTTATAGGTTTATAATGATTAATTTAACTGCATCGCTGCAATAAATAAACTAGACCTAAATGTTCCTTTTGCATGATTGCGTCTCTACATTTCTACATTAAAAAGCTAAAGGTTTTATCAATGCCTCAGTGGGATTTTGGTGTATAAATGAGTCCTTCCTGTGTCAGCTATGTTTTGCCCTGCAGCATTTACCTGCAGGCTAACACATTTGGCTGCATTTCATCAGGTGTTGCGTATCTTACCGCCTATAAAACCATATTTTTGTAAGGTACATTTGCCAGTAATGCAGACCGAGATGGCATCTTTTACCTGCAATAAAAGGTTTTCTCACTTACTGCAGAAAGCAGAATATCTAAACTGACAACTTTCAAGCCAAGATTTGTATTTTAGCTGGATAATATTTGACAGCCATCAATTAATTTTATCAGCTGACACTTCAAAACTTTATTCTGTTTGTTCTCCAATCATTCCTCTGTCTTGTCTTTGTGCAGATGATGACCTGGATGAACTGCTGGGAGAGATACAGGAAGACACGTTCAGCTTTTGACATCGACTTTACATCAAACCATCACCGTTCACATCTTTAGCTGGCTCGATCTGCTAACATTAAAGTCACCTTCAAAAGTATCTGTAAAAATATGTATATTTTATGTTCCTTTTTGATAAACCAACTGTATTTAAGTTCTGGAATGACTCTCATGTATCACTGAATACTGATGTCACCTTAACGAAGCAAATGCTCTTTAGTTCCACCACTTCAGACCACTGACTGACAGCAGTTTGTTTTTGTAATTATGCTGCATTAAAGGGGAGCCTTTGTTACCTGCTGGACCTTCTTGTTGGTTTGTCCTTCACCTACATACTTCTCACTGTCCCTTGATGGAAGGACAGTTACTCAGTGGAGTCCCAGTGTCTCTAACGGGCTCTTATGGAGGGATTTCCTTCTCACATCCAGACTCCTCCACTACGACTGCCTCACTGTAGCAGATTCAGGTTAATCCTCAGCCTCTTTGTCATTCTGAGGAAGGAGCAGCAGCTTTAGTGTCCCATTTTATGCTTAAGAGGGAGAGGGAATTAGAAGATAAAATGTGTCTTGTTTGCAGAACATCCTCTTTGTTAGAAGGCGTTCACACATTTAAACAGCTTCTGTTTGAGCTCCATCATCTCTCATATAGGGACTGAATAGAGCCATTATTTTATGGGAAAAACCAAGGGTTGATTTTAAATGTTGGTGTCAGGCAGAGTACAGATAAGCTCTTATCATCTATATGTTTCAAACGCCTCTTAAAGGAAACAGGGTTTTTCATTTTACTGATAAGTGAGCATATCAAGGCAGCTAAAATATGTTTTGGTTAATGATGCTACAAATCACAATTCTGTTTGCCAACAAAAACAATATAGATATCAAATCCAGATTTTTCCCAGAAAAAAAAAAAAAAGTTTTTTTTTTTTTTTTCACAGCTATGGGTTGCCCCTACATTGATTAAAAAACCTTAAAATAAAAAAATCCAACATTTAATGGGACAGTAAGAAATGGCTTCATAATAAATGCACTTCATAAAAGACAGATCTTTAGAGCAATCATAGGCAATTCAATTCTGATTACACACAGTGACTAACTGAATTTAATTACATTTAGCTAAAATTAGGGGTGAACCAGTTGCAGGTTTCTGGCCGATAAATGATTCCTGGTCTTTAAAAAGCCTGAAATGCCTTGAAACAGATTGTTTTTAATAACATTGTTGTTATAAGATCACAAAACTCCTTAAATATGTCACTCTTATCTTATTAAAAGGCATCAGTTACTTAGAAACTGTAAAAACTTCTGAAAGTACTGCTCTCAAATGTAGATCAATGTTTAGAACATTGATTTTCAGACCTTTGCAGTGATGTAAAAGATGTTTCACACCCAAGCATTGGCAGATCACCCATCTCCCAAAATTTAGGAAATCTGTGCTGATCAATCATTTCACCCCTACCTAGAATGATTTGCCAATCTGGTAAAAATGTGATCTTGTTTGAATATATAGCCTGCAAGGGCTTCTTATCCTAAACTTGCCTCTTATTCCATGACAAAGTTTACTTAAAATCATACATGGAGGATAATGAGACCAAAATACTGGATTGTGTTTACTATAGATAAGTTTGGGTTAAAACAGGATGCACATGTGTATTCATACACTAATGCTATTATGGTCAAGGATCTCTCATGTTGTGGGCCAGTTTTTCTTCCAAAGGTCCTGGGAACTTTGGCCGTCAGCATGGCATTGTGAGCTCTGATAAGAACTAACCTCGTGGTCTCTTTATATACTGGGTCATTATGTGATCTTTGGCCAGATCTAGCACAGATTTGTCCTTTTTAAATAACCACCATTTCAAATTTTAGGTTTTAAAAATGAAGGGAAAAACTTGAATGGGTTGAAGAAATTTGAGGAAAAATTCTGTTAAAAAAAAAAGTTCACTTATTAAAGATCAGAAAATATATTTATGTTATAGTTAGAGTGAAATCCTTTTGGATGTGTAATACAATTACATTTAATTATTAAAAAGAATTAGCTGGCTCTTTATCATTTTTTACCAAAAGTTGCAGACCTCTGCTCTAAGTTTTAATGTTGAGTCATTTTTTCTAATTAAAGGCTCATAACTTTGGGGGAAAAAATATTTTGCAAGAAGATGTAACCTCAAAACTACGAAGATGTCCGATAGCTTTTGGGTTCTGATAATTTTTTTTATATAAGGATTGTTTCTGTTTTCTAGG
Source organism: Cyprinodon variegatus (assembly GCF_000732505.1). NCBI lineage: Eukaryota > Metazoa > Chordata > Actinopteri > Cyprinodontiformes > Cyprinodontidae > Cyprinodon > Cyprinodon variegatus. The sequence goes on along the minus strand of NW_015150521.1, from coordinate 47,844 downwards.
AAGCTTTAACTCCTGAAGACTAGATTCTTTTTTAATGTTAGGTCTGTTAAAGAAAATGTCTTAATGAGTTCTGTAAATATCAACAAGCTAATTTGAGGACTTTAGTTTCCAACAAAGGAAATTAACTTTGACAGAAGAAAAACAAGCGTGAGTACTATGGATAATAAGACCAAACCTGATATCATTCTTGCATCATAACCAGCAGATGGTAGCATTTTCTACCCTCCTTTAAAGTTCGGGTCCCGGCAGACCTTGTTAGCTCTGCTCAGATAAGGCAGATAAGATCTTGTTTATAAAACTCTGAATGACAATGGATAGTAATTGACCAGAGTGTCTCTGATGGCTTTGTGAGCATGGAGGTGTTTGCTCCTCATTCTTTTTTGAATCAATTCAGGAACGTCTCAATTTCCCGCAAGTCTAGAGATTTTGTCTCAGGCAATAGAATCATTTGCTCTGAATAAATGAGCTAAACACAATTTGGTCAGAATATACATCCTAATGTTAAACTCATAGGACCATCTTCTGTCTCTGTCTGAGCAGTCAAATACCATCGCATGGAAGCAAAAAAATATATTTTTTACAGATGTATTGCAATTTGGAATGAGAAGAAAGTCTCTTATTTCTGTTGTAAAGTGCTGTGAACTCTCTGAACTGGCAACAAACAAATCCCACTGACACCAATTACTTTTTAACAAGCCTTGGCTTACCTGTTTGCTTCAAACCAGGGTCTATAAAAATGGAAAGTTCAACTTAAAGTTCAACAAGCTGTACTGCTATGATATAATGCTGGAAATGAAGACAACCATTATCTGTAAGAGCAGCCAGATAAATACATTTAAAAGAAAAATATATAAATAGACCCAGCTAACCCTTCATTAATATGTGAAGCTTTGAAATGTGGATTACATCATAAAATAAATTAGGCTGGTTTCCTATAATAGGATTTAAAATTAATAAATAAACCCTAAAGGCAGTTGGTGTTTATTTTCTCTAAATGTCAAAGCACCAAGAATATTTATGCTTCTATATTTCAACGTTGCATTAAAGTGTTATCACCTTTCAAATTAAAAAGAGAACCATAAATAAATGCTGAAAATCTGGATTAATTAATCATATAAATAGCAAGTTCTTTGGATGCAGGAGGATAAGATTGCTGGAGTATTAGGCTTAATTTTAAACCCAGGAGATTGTTTAATCTCTGTAAAACTACGCTCATTACCTCAGTGGTTAAAAAAAAAACAAGATTTGCTTAATTAAGTTGTTAAGAAACCAGAAAGCCCTGCAGCTGTCTGGGACCATGGAAAATTTGATTTGGGAAAAAAGGCCACGTGATCGACAGTCATTGTGTGAAAGGCTGTGTGTTGGGAGCAGAAACATAGATTATCTTTTAACTTTCTTCACTTTTAATGAGGGCTTTGGTGCAATGGGGTAAACTCAGACGAAGAGTTCAAAGGGATGGAAAAAAAATCTCTAATATGGCTTTCAAAATGATGATGCTACAAGCAGCATTTAAAACTCCTTCTATAAAATAAAGTTAGTTTTAGAAAATTATTTTGATTTTCTGAATTGATTTTGGTTGGAGCTTATTACTAATTCCACATTTCAAAAAAAGGACCTTTACAAAACAAAACAACTTGTCCACTTAAATTAACCGAACTTTATTTAAATGTCAACGCAATTTATTAGCATACATATGGTAATAAGGTCAATTTGTAATCCGATTACTCACACAGCTTAAATAAAATTGATTTTGCATATTGCATATGGATTAAGAGCATATGTCATGAAGTATAATAGTTTCTACTGAAGAAAAACTGGGAGCTGAACGTGCGAGAAAAGAGCCTTTTAAGAGAGAAAGCTTCCTGCTTTTTGTCTGATTTCACATCAAGCCTGCTTTCTGTGAGCCAAGTGCTCTGTAGGGAAAGAATGGATCTGATGGTTCTTTCATACAGAACTTGACTGGGCAATTCAGTTTTTCTTCCTAAGAAAATTTTCAATTTCTATTATGGATTTGCCAGCAAGCTGGGGGAAAACTGAAGAAACAGGATCTCCTTATGACAAACGTTTAAATAAATTTGACAAAGTGTCTAACAAATTCATTAATAACCTTTAATTTTTGACTTGCAAAGATTTAAATCCATGTTTCAATTTGCATTTATACCTCACAGTTCTTTCCTCTTTTTAAAATTGATTAATTTATTTGTCCCAACAATTATGTTGGTTCTACAGTAATTTCCACAGTTTGATTTGTGTGTTGGTTTTAATGTAAAATTTGTATTCCAGATGGGAAAGAGAATCACTCACTTTTGCTGGTTTTCTGATCATTACCTAAAATTCTATATGGCTCCTTTGCATATAAAAGTAAATCATAGCCACAGGAATGTGTTTTTTTTTTCTATCTATTTTAATCTTTTAAACATATTAAGACAGTTTTTGAAAGTTTGAAACACAGATACATTTATTGCTATTAGCTGGAATTCTTAATGCCATTACATAGTCACAGAGGTTATCAATAACATTACTGGTTTTTAAACTCTGAGGTTTAGATGAGTTTGACATGATTCCATTATGCAGAGTAGACATTTGTAAGCTTTTGTGAAGGAGTGTTGGCTTAGTGGTTAGAGCGGTGCGCTTGTGCTCTGAGAAGGTTGCTAGAACCCCACACTGCTCCCTAAGCGCTGCACAATGGAAGCCCACTGCTCCCAAACAGGATGGGTTAAATGTAGAGAGCAAATATCCGTCCAAAAAATTTACATTACATTACATTTATGTCACCATCATAGATTTTAGTTTGAATGTTTTGGGGGTTTTGCACTCAGTTGGCTACTCTACTGATCCCTTGCAGGGTTATTAAAGGAAACAAAAAATATTACCCTTAGCAGGACCCAATTCAGTTTTCCTGTAAAAGCTTCAAACTGCAGAAATGGAGAAACTGCTTTGGAATTGCTTTACGATATCCATTTCTTAAAAGAATATCAAAATATATGCTGACATTCATCTTATTGTTCAGCTTACATTTAGTCACTATTGTTCCCTTGGTATGTATTAATGTTACCACAATATTACCCCATACACTTACCATCAATAGTTATCATTATTTGATGTTTGATGATTCCAACAGCCTCTAACCTTTTTATTTCTTTATACATACAAAACTTTCATATTGCTGCACACTGCTCCTTCTGTTCCTATTTTTATTTCCGCTGTTGTCTGTGCTCAGAGCTCTTGTAACCAAAGTCAAATTCCTTAATTCATGGCCAATAATGCAGAAGTGGATTAGGGCCACTGAAAAAATAAAAAAAGTTAACTGATTTTTAAATATTATTTCAGTTTAATACGGGAAAAAAGTCAGAATTCTGAGAAAAAAGTCAGAATTCCTAGAGTAAAGGCAGAATTCTGAGATTAAAGTCAGAAGTCTGAGAACTCTGACTTTTTTCTCATATTATACTGAAATAAAAAGAAAAAATAAACTTTTTTTAAAATAACTTTTTTTGTTTTTTTCAGTGGCTCTAATCTTCTTCCGTACAATAAAGCTGATACTAATTAATATATTTCTGCAACTTCTCGCCCCGCGCATGCGCAATAGCCTAATCCCCTCGCCAGTAGGACACACCGGTGGAGAGTTTACTGTATCCCAGTTTCTTAAAGTTTCTGCATAACGCAAGTTTTTCGGAAGTCAATTTGTTTAATTTTAGTCTGAATATGTCTGGAAAAAGATGAGATTAAAGTTTCGAAAAGAAAAGGTTTGGATTAAGGAGTTCATCACAACAGAAAGGGGTAAGTTAATTAACCCAACAGGTGCGTAACTTTCACAATTAGACAAACTTCGGTTAAAAAAACAAACAAACAAAGTCCAGTACTGTTTGTTATCTTGAAAAAAATTAAACTTGTTGCAAAGAAAGCTATTATTCCTTCAATATGATTAGTTTGGAGTGATTATTTACGCTCAGCCATAATTTTCTCTCAGCCTTTTTGAATGTGTTTGACTTCATTAAACTTAACGCTTTAATTAAACTGCTTAAACTTCAGAGAAACTCCTAAAGGTATTAAGATATAATTTCCTAACGAGCTGTTTCATTTTTGACTCCCCATTATGTTTTAATCACCTAATTATGGATATACAGTAATTGCTCAGTCAGTAATTGAAGAAAATGAGCTAAAAGTATTCTGGGATTTGGCAGGGATTTTATTTAATTTCAGACCGCAACTGAAAAGTAAAAACATATTTCCCTACCCAGTGAGTAAAGCTAAACCTTTAATTATGAGATTTTGTTTAAATATCTGTTCTTGTCTTGATTTTTGAGACTAAGAATCTTAAAATCGCGTCTATTTAAAATATTGGTATTAATGTAAGTTGAAAGTCAACTGGCAGGAGTAAAGTGCAACGTCCTTAGTGTCTATTAGAAGAGTTATGCAGAGTTCTGCTGTGCAACCATTTTATTATTTACACATGATTGCCTGTGGGTGATTTCCGTTTCCGTAATAAAACATAATCTACGAGTTAAAAAATATACCTTATACTGCAACTTTTGCCTCCCTTATAATTTAAACCCAGGTTATAACATTGAGGTTTTTTAAAATACATTTTATCCAAAACTCAAATTACTTAATGCATCATAGTTGAAAGATTTGAAAGTAAAACTTACTCAGATCCATAATCAATATAGTAAAAAATGAATCGATACAAAGACAAAAAAGAGGGCTACAGTGAATCCTGTATCTTACATAGTAAAGTATGCTGATACGATTGATAAATGGGGATTGCTTATTTTACATGGAAGTGGGCTTCTTTGTGTCAGACACATTAGGTGTCTTGGCTTGTCTTTTTGACGAAGATCCAAATCGATGTAGGAGTAGCATTCATTTGCAGAGAATAAAATTTTCATCAGGAGAGGGTTTTCAGACCAGGCATAGATGTCTTTTCATATTCAAAGTTATCTTACTGAGTGCATTAAGCGCATTGCACATTACACAAACTTCTTAAACAGTTAGTTGGGGGATACAGAAGGAGGATGTTAAAGTGTACAGTTGCATATCCATCCATCTTCTCCTGCTCATTCCATCACGGTTGAGCTGGTGCCCATGTTAAGGAGTCAGGTTGCCAGTGTGTTGCAGGTGTGGCACAGTTGCATGTAAACTGCACAGAACGGCCGTCTTGTTTTAACTGAGCATCTATGTGTCAATCGGTGGAAGTTGAAGGACATCCCCCCCCCAACTCCCCCCCCAAGCTGCTGCCCAGCCACACTCTGTTAACAGGAATAGGTATGTGCTAGTACCTCAGTGGAAAAAATCTGTGTCAGGTAGAATAAGTTTCATTCTTTAACAGAACTTCATTCCACTGAGAGCATATTGATGGATGATAGTGCATTATAGAAAATACCCACACAGTCAAATGGCCGCTTAGTATGATGGAATGTAAAAGAGGAGGAACTGCATAAGATGATACACAGACCCCACCTGTTTTTTTTTTATACTTAATATTCACCTACTGCCAGGTGTGCTTCTTCCCCATCTGATTGCACCTAAATAAGATCACACTTATACGCTACCATCCAGTTAAGTGGTTCCCCCTGTTATGTTAGTGTGAACTCGGGCAGCAAAACTCTGCCACACTGTCTTCTTCTCCTTTAGAGTTTGTTGAAACCCCTTTTGTAAAATAGACCCAAGCTGCGAAATCAATGGGAGAGAGAGACTGGTGCTTTATGTGCGTAGGGATGGAAGCCAACAGTTTAAAGCTTGCTGTAAGGGGTTAAAATTTGGATGCTGACCTAACAAAACCTAATTGTGAGCTCAAGGAAAGCCTTGTTTCCATCTAACAGTTAAACACATTACAAGTGCGTTAGATCATCATATTCTTTCTTATTAGTGAAGCAGCTCCTACACTTCAGGTATGCATGTAGACAAAAAAAAGTGGCTTAATAAAATGGGAAAACGATGCAAAAGGAGTCCTCTTTCTTTTTTCATCTGTGCTGACCCTGAAATCAAACATCGGGTTAGTTGCAGAATAAATAAAATAGATTAATGATCACCAAGTTAGCCATAATATTTCTTTATTATTTTCTTAATCCCAAAGGAAAATTAAATATAACACATATAGTATATAACATGACAAAGGATGAGGATCTCTGTTATCATTTCAAAACATCAACTGTAAAACGTTTTGTGTATACAGAAAAAAATTAGAAAGATTGCAAAAAAGTTATTTCAGCAGGGCAAGTAAAAATGGTTTCTTCCTAGGAAAACTGGAGAGTTGGAAAGTTGCAGTAAAACGGAACAGATTCATAAATGAAAGGACATATTTTCCAAATCCGTAAATGTAAAATGTCATATATTTTTATTTCAGCATAGTTTCTGAAATTGAGAGGCAGGGCTTTAGTCCGCTATCTTCAATCTACTGATTGCTGTATTTGTTGAATCATGTGTTGTCATTTTTCCCAACCAAATTATGGTGCACAATATAAAAACGTAGAAAATTGAGTAATTTTGGGATGCTGTGATGGACATCCTGGAAATGTGAAATATTTAACTTAACAAAAAAAGTGAAGCATTTTATTTAACTGTTTAACTGACATGGAACAGTAAAATGTCAAAGAAAAGCACAGGGAAGCAAAAGCATTACTCATGTTAATATAAAGGATCCAAATAAATAAATAGTTTGGTGGCTTTATCCCCACCCCACCCCATGGTAGGCCCAAAGTTATTTGAAAAGCTTCATTTATGTATGTTTCTGTCTTGTAATGATATCCATAAAGCTAAGAGCTGCTGGGATTAGACACAGCAGCACTAAGTTAATTTCTACCATGATGTGGTTCTTATTGTTGAACACAAAGGAAGGCGAACTAGGGGATACAATTTGTCGAAGTCAGAATCATCAGCATTTGGCCTGATCCAATCTGCTGGATTTCCTTAGAAAACTTTAAACCAATCTTTCTGAATGATTTGATTGCACTGACTCTGTTGATATAGCATTTTGTGAATTGGTGCTATAAATACTAAATGGAATAAAAGCATTTTGTTCTTTTAACAGAGTTTAGAGACTTAAAAAAATGTTAAGTTTGCGTAATGAAAATTGCTGTTTTGGGTACTTTTTTGGATTTATCTTGAACATACACCACATTTAAAACATGTCAGTTTCTGGGATCTCTAGATTTAGCTTTAACTCTAACAAAAACCAACATCATCACTTTGTTTTGGTCTAGTTAAACTTTAATGTAGGTTTCCATTATTCATTTAGCTGTGAAGCAGAATGGCCTTTTTTCCCCTTAATCCCATAAAAGCATCAGTTCTTAATTTGAGCCTCTAAATTTTGTTAAAACATGGGCTAATGGACCGGCGATGAAGACGACATTTATAGAGCTGATATTTGAGAAAGTACAATGTAAGTGCAAATAGGGGGAAATCCAGCTCCATCTGGCTCCCACTTAAAAGTGTAATAGCCTTAGAAGTTGGATCATTAATTGCCATCAGTGCTAGAATAGCAGACAAGTGAAGCATTACTTCATGTAGCATATTTAAATTGTACTGGGTTCTAGTTTAAGTTCAGTTGTCTTGGTGTGCTGCTGTACAGTGCCTTGTGGGTGTATTCACATGTAATTAACATTTGCTTTGATTGAAACCTTACACCTTATAACTTATTGAGTTTTTTAATCCACCAATTTAAATTAGTGGGTAGTCATGAAGGGGAAGGAAAGTGTGAAATAAAAAAATGCAAAACAAAAGGGCAAATTTGTTTTATTTACAAATGAATGTGAATATTTAAACCATCAAGGTTTGGGTTCTTTGCAATCATACTAAATCTGAAAAATAGGAGGAAATTTATTTAATCTCAACAACATGCTTTTTTTTTTCTTTTTTTCTTTTGGTCTAACTGATGAGAAGGGACGACATCACTAAAAAAGAACAAAATACCTGTTTAAAAAGGTTTTGGTGCTTTAATTTGGGGAAAATTTGATGATGACATTGTGGTTCAGGAAATTTGGTCAAACTAAAATAAGGAAGTGTTTGTTCTTCAAACCATTAAGGTGAAAAAAAAACTTATCTGTAGCTGAGAGCAGAACCTTTACTCCGATCCAAACTAACTTTTAAGATCAACCTATTTCTGATGTTTTAGTGCAAGAGAATAAGTTATTATGGCAAACCCAAAGTCCTTGACACCATATATTCATTGCTGAATAAGATGGAACCAGAAAAGCTTTATTAGAGGATAACTGCATAAAAAGTAGTTTGGCTTAATGGTATTTTATATTTTGCTCAAATATGGTCAGATCTTCAACTAGAGTTAGATCGATGCATCATTGGCTTGTAGCAGCTTTTTTTCCCCCTTGCATCGGTTGATACATCCATGCATTTGTCGATTCATTAGTGCAATCTGCACCCTTGAGATCACATCAGACGATGCTTTGCATTTCCCCCATTAACTATCCATTGTTAATGTTTTTTTGATTTGTTAATACAATTTAAATTTTATTTAAATTTAGACCTTTGTAATATTTATTATCAAGAATAATGTAAGCAAAGCCCCAGTATAAAGTTCTTATTTTTCACTCTGATTGTAAACACTTACGTCTATCATGTTGTTTTATGGTCTATGCAGTGCCCTCTAAAAATTACAGGATAGGAGAACCTCGTCATGTCATGTCATGTAAAACATTTAACCTTTGTTCCATTCTGGTGATGCATTTTCTGCAACATTTCTAACAGCTGCCACTACAGGCCCAAATTTGAAATGAACCACCTGCCAGGATTCAATTTCTGGAGTTTATTTTCCAGGTTTCTGAAGAATTTCCCTTCAGACCAGGTTATCCATAGTGTTTAAATGGCTATTTGGAGGAGCTAGCTTGGATCAGATGGTACACCAGGTGGCCAGTGTTTTACATGGCATTCACTTTTAAATTTAGTTTAATTACTTTCTTTTCTGTAAAAACTGGCCTAAAATTAAGTATCCTGCAAGGGAACAAAGGTTGCATAATGGATTACTATCCAGCAGAGCAAGTTGTTACTGACTTTTGTATATTTTATTTCTCCAAAAACGATATCTGTAGAGTGCAGTTTTGACATGATTACATTTTTATTTAGAAAAATAAGTTAACCTATTTTAAACATGAGATATAAAGAACAAATAAAGATTTGTTAAAGGTACAGACAATAACTGTATAAGGAACCTTCAGTTAGAGTCCTTCTTTTGCAGAAACTCAAAGTAAAAGAAATTTACAGGCAATGATCTAAGAGCAAACAACATAATGCAAGTCAAATAAGAAGTAAATACTAAAGCTTTTACTATCACCAGGCATTTCCTGAATGTTTAACCAAAAATAATCTGGTTTGCTTAAATAATCCCCATTTACTTCTCCTATAACAAATGATCCCTTCGTTGTATCTTGCATTAAAAATGCAGAAAAAAGATCAGCCTTTTACTTTAATATATTTCCCTGCTGGAGAAATTAAACCCCACATTGGATATTTTTTGTAGCTAAATCAGATTTTGTGAATGGATTGTATGTTTCTCCCAACACATGGTATTGTGCCCCTCTGGGAAAGGCTCTTAACCACAACTTCCCTACAAATCAAGTGTAAATGTGAGTGTTTGTGAGTGGCTTGGGGCATAAGAAGCACAGTGTAAAGGCCCTTTAAGTGGTGGGCTGAAAAAGCTCAATACAACCTAAATCCAATTCCCATTTATTCTGTATTCTCATACAACATTTCACATGCTTGGAACATAAAGAGAGAGGATCTTTGGTTTAACTTCTTTGCATGATCTCTCTGGAACATTTAGAGCCCAGGGTTCTTTTTATGCTCTTCAGTTCCTCCTACATGTTTTCAGAAGGATTTGGCAAGGGTGGATTTTTTTTTTCCTGTGTCCTATTAGCAATAAGTTTGGATCATTATGACATATTAAATTGACCTGGGCTAAGCTCCTAGTTTTACTAGAACATAGTTTTATTCAAAACGTCATGTAATGTCAAACAGCTCCGTACATTTTAAGAAAATTATCAGAGCCTTTAGAAGAAATACCTTACAGAAAAGACTACATTTATTTTATTTTTTTAGATCAGACCCACCTGAAGTGTTTAACTGTTTTGACTAAATCTCCTAGTTTGCTTTTAAGTCCCGGCAGAGTTTAGCAAACTCCACAGGTCTATATTTGTTATGGATTCACATTAAAGGCTCTTTGTGTCATCTTTCCAAAAAGACTGGTTGACATGTTCAGTTTTAAAATACTTGGTGACCAAAAGTGGTGAGCTGTCCAGTCTCCACATCTTTGTCATTACTCGACCCATTAGAACACATCCCATTTGAATTGTTAACCGTATTCTCTCGAATTTTCCATTTAAGTTTCTTGATATTTAACCAGCTGGATAACGGGAGATTAAGTAAGTTTTGTTTGCATGAAAACAAAATAAAAAAAGTTGGAGCGAAGAAAACTGTATCGTTGAGCTCCAGCCCTCAGGCAGTAATTGACTTGTGGGATTTGCATACATATTCTTAATTATGGTGCTTTTTCTAATTGCTGAGTCTATCAAACTGAAGAAGTCATGATTAATGCAGTCATTTTGTTTTTTATTATGTACATCTAGACTTTTTTCCAGTTCAAATAATTTGCAATACTTGCACTATTGTACAATGCTCATAGAATATTCTCCTTAATGCCTTGTTATATCTGTGTTATTTGTTTTACACCAACACTCTCACACTCTTCTGTTATTTTTGTCCTCACGCTTTCCTCCTCTCGTCTCTTTGTAACACTCAACACTTAGACTCTTTGTCTTTTGATACATTTTCTGGTTTGAAGAAATATCAAAACTCTTAAAGTCCTCATCTATGCTAAAGGTTGGAACACTCTGTGTACCTTTTAGTCTTCTTACATCAGTGTCCCTCACCTCTGAATTCCTGAGGGTGACATCCTTGTTCAGGCTGTGTGACCACATTTCCCTGCTTGCATTTTTTTTTTCAGTTTCCTGTCTTATTTTTGTCCTCAACCTAGATCTCCCTGCCTTTGCTCCTCCATCTCCACTTCTGCTTCACCACCCATGACACTCACCCCTCCCAGCCTATCCCACTCCCCTCCTCAACTATGAAACCACCACTGTTCCCCTCTCCAGTATCTCTCTCCAGCTGATAGTCTACTGTTTTTTTTTTCCCGGTCCTTCACTTTTTTTATGATGTCTAGATGCAAAATATGGAAAATAGATAGAAAAGTAGGCGTAGGGAGGAAAAAACATATTCAATTGGCAATTTTGCTTTGGGGAGATCAGGCGAGGAGAGTGTTGGCTTCCCTCCTTTCTCTCCCCTCTCCTCTCTCTCACTGCTCTGGCTCAGTGCAAAGCATGTGTGTTAGTGTGTGCGTCTCTCCCGGCTCGGCTGTTGTTCGCCGCCGCCACAGATGAGCGGGGAAGAGGAGGTAAAGCTGATGTCTCTGGCCAAAGGAAAACAGGAGGAGTTTGGACCGACAAGCGAGACTAACCTGAGGCTCTGATCATCAACGGCTCTCAATCCATCTTTTCTATACAAACACACACGTGCGCTGTCACGCTCTCTCTCACACACTCACTCACGCCAGCTGGATGTCTCCTCACTAGGCGGAACGGGAGAGAGAGGTGCTTTGGCTTGTCATTAGTTGAGGGCACGGGAGAACACGAGAAACCTTGACGCGTGTGTAGTGTTTCTGAATAGAGATGATCTGGTACTCTACTTACACAGGGGCTGCTTTTATTTGCTCACGGCTGAAGTGACTCTAACCTCCTGCTCGGAGTGTCACACAGGACTTAACTCTATTTTAGTCAATGAAACTGAGCAGCCGCGGGGGGCAATGGAGGATGAAAAAGGAGGAGAGGCATGTTGGGATTTGGGTGTGTGGGTTGAGTGGTAGTTTGGGGGTGTAATGGGAGCCACAGGCGGGCTGGCTGGCTACCACAGTAACTCAGTTCAGGGAAGTGAATAAGAGTGGAAGTAGGGAGGAGAGGGATGTCCTGAGGGAGCATCTTTCTCCTCATTCGCTGATTCTCAGTGGTACTTCCTCCCGTTTAAAAAGTCTCAGCCTCCCTCCTCATTTACCCCTTGTTTAGCAGTTGCTTCATGGCTTTGAATTTTCTGTTTTTGTGGCATTTCGCCATGTCCCTTGGAAATCATCTTTTACCCTATCCATTTCTCTTTTGGTCTTTAACTTTTTTTTCCTTGCCTCTGTTATATAGTCTGTGATGGATCCTAATTCTCTAACTGATGCTTCATTTCTCTGTCCAGGTGTGATTGCACAAAGGCTCCCTGGCTGAGGAGCTGGAAGGCTAACTATGGATCTAAAGGAGAGTTGTGGCAGTCAAGGGAGCCATGAGAGCTTCAGTTTGCGCCCCACCTCCTGGCAAGCATTTGCCAGTACCAGCACGCTGCATGGCCTGCGCTTCATTTTCCCATATGGTCAGACCGGTGCACGCCGCTTGCTCTGGGCGGCAGCTCTGCTGGCCTGCCTGGGACTGTTGGCTTTGGAGAGTGCAGAGAGGCTTGCATATTTCCTCTCCTACCCTCACCTGACTAGCGTTGATGCTATTGTGTCTAGCAGTCTGGTTTTCCCTGCTGTGACCATTTGTAACCTCAACACTTACCGCTTCAGCCGCCTCACCAGCAACGACCTGTATCACGCTGGAGAGCTTCTGGCCCTACTGGATGTAGACCTGGCAATCCCACAGCCACACCTGGCTGAGCCGGATGTGCTTACTTTTCTTCAGGAAAGAACCAACTTCACAGCCTACAAGGCCAAAGCGTTCAGCATGAAGGAGTTCATGGATCGGGTTGGCCATGACCTCAAGGAGATGATGCTCTACTGCAGATATCAAGGCCAGGACTGCAGCCACAGTGACTTCAAAACCGTGAGTCAACTCGTATAGTTTTCTTCTTTAAATCTGACCTTTTGTCTGTGCTTAGCAGGAGTTGGACTTTTTTCTAAGTTTTCTCTCTTCTTGTGAATTATATAATATGCATCATTTGAATTTTTCCAGTTTTTAGAGAAGGATTTTTTTCAGCAAATATTATGGCTTGATGTATACTGATAGCAGTACTTTCCCTCCCACGGTGCTCAGCTGGGAGTCTCCAACTGGCTTTCTCTGTGCTACTCCTGTTTTGCTTCACAGGCTGCCTCTATGTTCCTGTAACACATTATTTGCTGCTGTCTTGTTTTTGTTAAGATATTTAGCTTTGTGCTTTATCAGACATGCAACACTGAGAAGTGCAGTATTTTTAATCACTGGAGCAAAGTAATGGATTTATCTTGGGACAATACCACTTTGACTTCCTTCACAATCATGATGCTTATTTTTAATTCTGCATTCAAGGATTTTATTTAGAATTTTAAGCGTTGCAATTTTGTTCCCAATCCTGCAATTTTAGAGAAAACAGAGTATTTGCTTGGATATATGTAGTTTACGACGTCTTTGGTTGGGGGGTAGCCCCCTGCTGGTTGCAAAATGAAAACCTTTTCCTGGGTTGTATGTTGATGCATTTCTGTCCTTTAAGCTTTTAGTATTCATCTTTATTCCAAGGCGAAGTTAGCAGATTTTGGCACAAGCGTAGTTTGGTTCTTGACATCCACTTGTTGCACAGTTGAACTCCCTCTGTGTGCTTGTGGGGTCCACTAGTGATTAGTTGTGCTACCCATGGGATACAGAACAAAAAACTAGAGAGGAGAATACCGAAGCTTATAGTTTGTACTCATTTGTTCTTATCAACTTTAGTCCTGTTTTGTTTTTTGTTATACAGGTGATTGTCCTTTTGTAATAAAGGGGTTATTACCTCAAATCTCGTACAAGAGATATTAATGCTTTTTCTTTTAAATATGAATGCCCGGTTTACTTATGTGTTTATTCTATTGTTTGCAAATGTTTGTTGTATAATCCACTCTTGTAGCTTAAGGCATAATCACTTGGGAAATTCATATATGCCAAAATCAGTTATAAGCATTCTTACAAGTAACAAGATTACTGCTACTTTTCAGAAAAACAAAACGAAACAACATGAATATTCAAAGCATGCATGCTGAAAATACTATAACTATAAGCTTGTTTGTCTTACCTAGTTGTCCGACTTAGTTTGGGTTTGCAATATTTGTTCATATTTAAGCATAAAAAAGATGAGAAATATGGGTTATTCCCTTCCTTATACGTGATGGGCCATCAATTCTGTTGAATATAGGGGCAGTGCAAAGTTGTTAGATTGTGCGAGGCTATTTTTAGAGGTCTGCCTCAAATGGTGTGCTGTAGTGTGAGTGTTTATAGTTTTCTAATGTATTGTTGGCTTGCTGTTGACCTTTCTTTAAAAGCATGTTATTGTAGACTGAAATGGCAATATCTGTAGCTGTATAATGTTGAAAGTGTGAAAACTGATGATGCATTTGCTTCTTAAATGATATTCCAGTTCTTAAGGGAGAACTTTTTTTCCATTTAAAATTAACAGCATAGAAGATACACAAAATTAGCAACAGGAACTCTTTATCGATAGAGCAGTGTAAAGGTAAAGGGTATTATACCTCAAATTAAAAAACAGGGTTCTATAAAAAACAACAACAACAAAAAAAAAATTGTAGATGAAAATGGTGGTGATATTTCGACCTTAAACATTTCATTTTTTTAAAATTTCAAATACAGTTACTTGAGCTCAAACTTTCTATGTTGCCACGTCAAATGCATCTTTATCAGGGAATGTTTGTAATTTGGTTTGATAATTTTCCAGGCATGGGAAAAATATTGAAAAAAAACAAATCGATTACAGAAACATTTCAAATTCTCCAGACTTTTTTTTCTCCTATTTCAATGGTAAAGTTTAGTAATGTTTGATAAATGCAGGGGTTTTCTCTTATCCTTAAATTACCAATAAATCAATATTTACGTTTGGACTTAATTAAACATTGAATGAGCTCTCAGAAATTGTGTTACTGCCCATTTGGTTAACTTAAAATTCAAACTATAACCAGGCTTCCTTATCCGGTTCTAAAATGCTAAACAAAGAATTATGGTAGAATATATATATATATATATAT
>NW_015150521.1:23523-32815 GCF_000732505.1 Cyprinodon variegatus | reverse complement strand
ATATATATATATATATATATATATATATATATATATATATATATATATATATAAAATAAATTATAAATTATATAAATTATTGTCAATAGTGCTTTAAAGGTGCTGTATTTAAACTAGAAAACTATTCAATATAGATAAACAAATGAGTGGAGCATAATTTTATAGTTACATAATTTGAAAAAATGGTGGAATAAGCATATTTAAAGTCTAGAGATGGCTTAACTACTATTGAAACAGATTTAACAATAATGGTTTATTTACAAATGTCTTAAATGCAGATGAACACAAAATGAACCTTGTGAGTAGGAGTTGTAAAGCTCTGCAACTAGCTTACATCTATTAACTTGACATATACGGTAGTAAAGGAAAAATCACAGTTAATTTAATTAGAAGGAGAATTCTTATTGATCCTTTTAAACAAAAGCTTTTTTTTAAATGTATGTAAAGTTTTAATTTGTAAATTTTAGCTATCAAAGCTGAAAGACTGCCTTTATAACACATCCCTAAGTAAATCAGCCATATGATTTCATCATTTTCTCTTCAGAAAGATTTTGTTTTCGACGAGAAGACAGAGTTCTGTGAGCATCTGATGAAACACAACATGAGTAAATGACTCAGGAGTGCTACCACAGCAGATGTCAACCACTAAAACAGTGGGGAGTCTCTATACTCCATTCAGTGAGTCGCAGCCTCTAAGCTGTGCGTGCATGTTTTGCAGTCTATGTTGTCACATTTATTAACCTTTTTAAACCAGAAGCTGGTGGCTGTATACTTGCACGGATTAAAGAGTTGACTTAACTTCATTGAACTGTTGATTGTTTTCATTTCTGTGTAATGATGGTGCAGCTGATACAGATGTAGCTTTAAGCAGCCTAATGAGAGTGTCCTCAGGTTTGATCTCCTTTCATTAGCTCTTTGTTTTGTGGAGTGGACTCTTGTTGCCATTGACAAAGTGGATCACTGGCATTATTCTGCCTCGGCTGTGTGAAATTCAAGTCATTAAATCCTTTAGGTTTGTTTTTCGTTTACTATTGGATTGATGTCTTCAGTTGTTATCTTGAGATGTGCTCAATTCAGAGAAGCTAATTGGAAAAACAACAATTGTGAATCACACGCTGGCTGTAGTGATGATCAATTCACGCCTTCAGATGAATGCTTGCCCTGCAGCTGATCCATATTGCAGTGACCTGTAGAAACTCCACAAGTGTCGGGACAGCATGTGATTTTCATGAGGAAAAGTGTTGATGCAAATCTATCTTTGCTCTGGATTATCTCCACCATGTAGCCCACTGGGGCTCCATGTAGCTCCCCCTTAGCCACCATCTTACATGTAGTGTGACACTTCTTTCACCTCAAACCATGTTCAAAGATAATCATGTTGACAGAGAGGCTACTAGAAGGCACTGTCATCCTCTTTGCCCTCTGCCTGTTTCTGCTGCTGAGGTCCTCATGATTTCTTATTTCTGTCTAACAACTTGTTCCATCTTTGTTTAAACATTCCTTTATATCTATTTCAGGGGAACGTAGATAAATGGGAAAAAAAAAAGCTGGGAAAATTAGAAACATGGCTGCTCTGAAATTCCCAAATTTGGAAAGAAGTGGTTTCAGTGAAATACATACATACATGAATAAGCACACACATGGTGAAATTATATTAGCATGACACTCCAGGGACCCGAGTCAGCGTTTGAGTGGCACTGTGATGAATGACCGTGGGGATTATTATGGGGACGCGGGAGTCGGTGTGATGTGAGTGATGGAACTGGAGCATTGCACTGTACACAGGGGGAAATGGAAAACTGCGCTCATTCCCACTAATATGTGCAATGAGTCACCTCGAATAGTTTGAAGCATTTTTCAAAATGCAGACTGCTCCTTTTTAATTTATGTTCATACCTGAGTGCCTTTGCAACCTACTTGACATGATTCTCTCTAAATGAGCACTTTGTGTTTTTTTTTAGAAGGTAGCTTAAAAAAAAGGAGGCCGGATCTCAAAGAAGAGTTTACATAAAGTTCTCTAAAATAAAGGGTGATGTAATGAGTTTTAAATGAATTTGTTTTAAGTATTTTCACCTTCTTAAAATGTATTATTATTTTTGATATTTAATCAATACAACCATATTACAACAACCATCTATTTCTAGACATAAAAATGTTTTACAAAACAGCAGACAGTCGTTTTCAGTGAACATGGATTTTTCTGGTTTTATTGGACAGAACCTTTGGAAATATTAAACCATCAGAGCAATTGTCTTCTATTTTTTCCAGACATCTGGAGATGACCACAGAGCCGTTTACTTGTTGAGAACATAGAGTTTTGAGTGCTAATGTTGATATTAATCGAGTTTAAACAGACATGATTATCCTCAGGTTAGGCAAACGTATTGCGTTGAAATGATAACTTACAATACCGTGTAAAAAAAACAAAAACAAAAAAAAAGGCATCTTTCTCTTGAAACTGAACTCTTCTTTAGTTGTGTAATAAGGGCAGAGATGTGTACAGAAACGAAAGAGAGGCAGAAATAAATATTTAATAAATAAAATGGTATTAAAAAGATTAATGGGTATAAACACATAGAATATAATATACAGAAATATTAAAGCAAATGGAAAGAAATGCATTTTAAAAAGTTGAAAAGTAAAGTTCACATTTTTTACGCAGTGCATCAGAAGATCCTACAATATCCTCTGGCCACAAAAACAGCGCCTCAAACGTGAGGATTTAAAAAATATATACTCAATCATGTATCTTACAGTGCAGAGTAAATGGGTTTCCATCGTGAAAGGAAATTGAATTTATTTAAAAATGTCAAACTGTCACTATTAATACAATATCTAAATAATCATTCATTAAATTTGTATCACACTGTGCTGATTTCTCAGTTAGAAAATTGGACAGCTACAGTCATCCTGACCTTATGGTTGTAATATGGTGTGAAACTTGCATGCTGTAAAATAAGAGCTACTTGGTGTACAACTCTATTACTAAAAAATGACACTGTGTGTGTGACCTGAGAAATGAATAAAATTTGTAAAATATCACATTGAGGATGCCCATGAATACTGCTCTAACAGGCTATTTGTTGCAACAGGTAGTTACTGAATAACAATATTGTGTGTGTTTCAAGCCTGTATGCAGTGTGTTGTGGCAAAGCTTGATAATGAGAAGCTTCAGTTAGGTCAGGGTTACTGCTTTGATAAATAGAAACTATGCATTGCATCTTGGGAAGTCAATGGGATTTTTCAAATCTGGTAAATCAGAGTAATGCTTGCCTTAACTTCCAGTTGAATAAACTAATAGAATTATTATTGCATAAAGCAGGCTGAGATAACCCAGAGATGTTTTCTGTACCATAAAATCAGAGAAATTGCTTCCTTACACATCTTCACTCTGTTTTTTGTCCACCTTGGATGATTTTTTTTCCTGATGGTTACTTTATCCTTTTTTTTTAAGAAACATGGATATAACTTGCTGTACAGGGTTGCAAGTCATGCAAAAAATAATAAATTAAATGCAGCCTGACAGAGCACTTGGTATTATGCAGATTTCAAACCACATAAAATATATTTTATCATTGTTTACAGTTTCACTGTTTTTTTAGCTTTCTGTGGCAGTAAATAGATAAGGACTCAAATATCTGAAACTTTTTATTGCTTCCAACAATCAATGAGAATTGACAGAAATCACTGTGTCCTGGAAATGACTTGCCATTCCCTGCTGTCTGACATTTACTTTGATTGGAATATTGGATCTAAAATTAAGTTTTCAATCTTAATCTTCAAAATAATCTGTAGCTCATAGTAGATTAAAAAACAATGTAGAGAGTAATAAAAGTCTGAGTACACTGCCCTGTCATGCTGGGATTTATCAAGCAAAGTTACACTGTGCTTTGGCATGCACAACAAAGCTAGGTAATGTGACAAGTCAACAAGTAAAATAAGATGACTTGTTTTTTTCTAAACTTTTTTTGCTTTTATATTGCACATGCAGCATAGGCACATCCTTGTCTAGCTACATGTGTGATTGCATTACGAAGGTTAAGCTACTTAAATATTAACACTATATGGTTTTTGTTCCATACTCCTTCAACTTTGCTTCCAATAATTTCTGTTACGCTTTAAAATAACCTATTTGTAAATCAAATATGTAATGCATTAAAGCAGCATTTCAGTTTACCAAGTCTTGTCTATATAACTACTTGATTTTAGATTGCCCTTTTTTTTTCCACCTGAAAGTCTGTATCTTATCTGCTATATGAAAAATTCAGAGTATTCAATGTTTAAAGGATGTTGGAAATCTGTTAATTTAAGAACTAACGCTAATATTATAATTGTCAAAACATTTTTAACCAAACTGTGCATAGCCATCCATTCTGAGTATTTTATGTAGGTCATCTGTTATCTTAATGAAACGGATTAGCTACCTTTAATGTGTGATTATGTGATAGATCACATGTGTGTTTTACTGGACTTCCTGTGGTCCATGTTTGTTTTGCTGGGTGTTATTACCACCTTGATTAAATGCTGATTGATTACTCCGACAAGGCAAATCAACTTGCTTCCCACAGTGAATCAGCTCAGATTGCCTCTCCAGCACTCCTGCAAGCTTTGGTTATGTATAAAAATACCCCTTGAGATAAGCAGGCCAGGGGGGATGCTATCATGCCTCCAGCCTTAATTTGAAGCCTGATAGCAGCCAGATCTTGCATCAAACAGAAGCTAATTAGCTACTCATCCCTTACTCTAACCTTAGCCTCATTGGATAGTCACCATCAGTATAAATGGATTTGGCTGGTTACAGAGTAAGTAATTAGCTGGTACAAGCAACCTGTGGCCTTAGCACGTTAGTGGATGATTATTGGCCACATTTGCTCTAGTTCAGCCAATGGCAACCCTCAGGATGTCACTAACCCATTATATAAGCATTTCATGGCCTTTTCCTCCCGCCTCTATCTCACCAACTGCATTTTAGCACTTTCAGAAATGTTTCTCAGCATTTAAAAGCTTGGCGCATCACATTAGGTTTTAGCGGATGTACTGTATTAATCATCAAGCCGATGTGGCATTACTGTGGCATTTAATATTCCCAGCAGGCATTATGGTTCATATTTTAAAGGCCAGGGAAAGCACCACCACCCACAAGATATTCCCCACCTAACATGTCCTGGATTGGCAGTAGAAATCCTGCAGCTCAAGAAAAACTAAAGTATAATAACTGATATCCCAATATGGATACTACTTTTTGTTGTAGACAGTGTAGGTGTCTGGCATGCCAGGTGATAGTAGCTTAATGATAGGTTGTGTTGTGATGAGGTATTACAGAGCAGGACGTCTCCAAACAAAGGCTTTATGTTAATGGCCAAAGCCTGCTATCTCGCTGTCTGAATTGGTTAGATTTAGCCAGAAAACATTGTTTTTTTTTTTTTTTTGTTTTTTTTTTTAGTTATTATTAATCCAATTCACAACTAAAAGAGGGCTAATCTTAAAACTAAAATTTATGAATTTGTAAACAAATTAACATTGATTTTCTTTAAGAATGTCCACCCTGTTTATTTAGTCTTTAAGTCAATTTAGTCAACTTATTAAAAGTGATTAATAACACAAAATTATAGAATAAACTCAAATTAATACAGTTCATTGGGGTTCAACTTTTGTAGTGAAAACTTGAGGACCTAATAATGATTCATGTTGTACACATTAATTGAGACTGACCAAAACAGATTAGTTTGACAGTGCTGATTAGTTGGAGAACAATGCAGGGCGAAGGAGATAAAAAAACAAAAAAACAAAAAAACAACACGTTTGCCAAAAATATTGTCCGGCTGATGAGTCGGTCTCTCTCTATAACAAAATCAATTTTCCAATATGTTGCATGCATGTTACCTGGACTATCTACTCTTGTCTGTTTTTTTTTTAATGGCTTTTTTTCCAATTTAACATAATCTCCTTGATTGCCTCTTTTTCTAACTTACGTCCCTGTTTTTGCACGACGTGTTCCTGCTGACTCCTACCAGTACTGCTGACTGAGACCTACAGCATACACTTGGACAGTTTACAGCACTGTGAGTCTGCAGGGATGAGAATCGGCTCCTCCAATTCTGGGACCATTATTCTTGGTGGAAAAAGGTAGATTGTCCCCTTTAAAATATGTTGGGTGCCTGCTGAAGAGTGAGGGAAGAATGGAGCCAGAGATCGATAGACGGATTGGTGTTGCTGCCACATAATGTGGATGCTGCACCTGTCTCTTTTGGTGAAAGGTGTGCTAAATGAAAAGGCAAAGCCATGACTATTTTCTAACTTATCGGTTTCCGCTGCTCTGAAAATACTGGCTAGTGTGGACATGGAATTGAGAAGAACACTTGTTGGAGGTGTTGAGTTGGGGACACCAAGTGATCATGATGCACATTAGAGGTGCTAAGGTTCAAGGGATGCCAGGTGCTCTGTCCAGCTTTGATTTTTATATGGAGCTTAAATGCTGATGTAGCATTCAATATTTATTCAAGATGGCTCTTTTTTTCTATTTTAAATTTAGTTCTGATTGTTCTAGCAGACCAAATAAAAAGATCATTTATGAAGCATTTAGAAATTGGATTGCTCATCATAATTTAATGTAAACTAGCACAGATATAATAACAAACATCAGGAGGAAAAAATGCAGAACATTTTCAGTTCTTTTTGGTGAAAATTGTCAAATTCTCTGTCTTCTAAAATGGTCTCAAGAAGTTACTAATTGGTCGTAGACTAGCGCCTCAGGTTGGAGATGTTGGCTGGCATCCATTGCAGTGAAAAGGAGCTGGAGGAGTGGAGAAGAGCGCACAGACCATTACCTCTGCATGCTGTCTGGGTACCCACTTCATAGTGGCCCCAGGAGGAAGAGGACATGAAGCGTGCCTTTGTGTGTGTTGCTTACTCCTGTGTTTTTTTTTTTTTTTGTAGAGCTGATGTGTGTTTATATTTTTGCAAGAGGGTTTGCTTTATAATGTGCTGTCACATATAGTCAGGATCGGATTGTTTTTCCTGTCTTTGATGCAAACTGCTTGATTAATTTGCAATGAAGTGCTTTTAGCACATATTGACTTATGAAATCAAAGGTCAAGTGACTACTTATCTCATTTCTTTGGCTTGTTTGGATGCTGCTCAGTGGAAATTAAATACTGTCTGATACATTAGCTCATCTACAATCTCTTGAGTTCATCAATTGTTTTTAAAAATTTAATTTCTTGTTTACCTCTGTATGCAGACCGTTCAGTCTCATGAACCACAGAGGAAATAATGTTGGCAGACTTGGTGAAACTCAATGTTTAGCATGTTCAAATTTAATACATTTATTTTAATGAACATAAAATATATTTTGGTAAAATCTACTCCATTTAACAATGTGCTCTACCCTAACAAATATAACAGCAGTAGGTTCTATCACCGAATTAATCCTAACCCTGAAGTAATTCAATTTTCTCTGCAGAATTTATATATGTATGTGTAATCTGAAAGTACTTTCAGTAGTTCTTCATGAACTGTAAAAGGAAAAAGATACTCATGTTAAATAAACCGAAAACAAATAAATTTCATATTCTGTCAACTGAGTTGCAGAATCCTCTCCCTATGAATATTTAATTCTCTGTGAATTAATGGTGATCATTCTTTAAAAGGATCCTCACCAAATGCCCATGCAATGTTTATTTTTAAAAGATAATGGCACTAACGGACCAAGTGAATGATTTTATTTTAATAATATACACAAATCTGACAAAAATCTCCCAACTAAATCAGGAAATAAAACGCCAGGATTGGCTTTAGGGAGAGTGGAGACAGAGGACACTGTTGGGAGAATGTTGCTACAGTAACAGATTCACCTGTTGTTTGAAATGAACCCGTTATGATCCACAGAGTCCTTATCATTTGGAGAACAAGCTTTTAAAGATTGAACAGTTTAACTACTATTAAATCTCAGAGCATGTGCAGGGCATTAACTTTTAATTTGTAGGCCTGACTGCCTTATTCTTCAAAGTAGCAGTAGGAAAAACTGTTGAACCACATTTTAATGTTGATGCTATTAGCGAAGTGGCTGTTTGCCTTTGGATATAGTTTACAAACTACACATCTGCTCTGTAAATATCAGTTTAACTGGCTTAAAATTTAGCTATGGTTTGTAACGACCTTTTGGTGCCAGCTTTATTTACGGATTATGAATATTTTTTTTTGTTTTTTTTATCTTTCCCAGAAATGTGTTTGATGTGGTGGAATGGGTCATTAATTCCATTGTTTGGTTTTAACTTTGAGTTTATATTTTTGTTGCCCTCCCATGTCGTAGGGTAATCAGACTGTGATTAAGTGCAGTTTTACTTTAAAAATATTGTAAGTTGTCAATTAATATTTAACATTTACATGCACTGTATAAAAATATCCATAAACATTTTCTTTTTGTCTGAAACTGAATCAAAATCAGCTTTCCACCATCTTAAATTAAGATTAAGAAAACTGCTTTTAGATGTAACATTTCTTTTTATAGAAATTCCTCCCTAACATCAATGCTCAACAAACATCTCAAGGAAGTTTGCTTTTATACAAACGACTTCAATATGGCAGATATTTCTTACCCTATGAAACTATTAAATGAACAAAAAAGCTTTCTTGTTTAATTAAATACAGCTGAAATTGACTTCCAATATTAGGCTATAAGGTTGACATTTTCCTAGTAATATTATATTGTTACCAAGAAATGCAGTTGGCAGTTCCAGAAGCAGCAGAACTGTTTGATCTAAGAATATTGTTCTCCTTAGCTGTTGAGTAAAAATATTCCTAATTTATTGGAGGAAAGAAAAAGTAAACGAAGCGAATGAGGGATACATCTGTATTGTAAAAATATACTTTTGGTAAAATCCTGCATAATTGTAACCCTGAAGCTTAATTTCTTAATAATTCTTGTTATACCTTTATGTTTATTGTTATACCTGCTATACCTTCCATGATGTTCATGAAAATATTTTTTTGTCCTGAAAGAGCCATGTGTGGGGAAGAAAGCACAGGGGATTGTTCAGAAAAAGGCCAGACACATTTCCAAAGATGCCACCCATCTGAACAATGACCTTTTCCTCCCATTTCCATCAGGAAAACAGTTTAGGAAAATTAAACCCAAAACAAATCGACTTGGGAACAGTTTTGTTCTCAAAACTGAAGGCATTCATCCTCCTGGAGTCAGACAATGCGATCCCACTTTCACAGGGTTGGAGACACACACACACACACACACACACACACACACACACACACACACACACACACACACACACAC
>NW_015150521.1:11751-23122 GCF_000732505.1 Cyprinodon variegatus | reverse complement strand
GCCCTTTCCCTTGCATTATTTCATTTTTTCCTCACTTAGCTGTGGGGTTACATGAAGAACATATTTTTTAGGATGCAAAAAAAGTCCCTCCAGGGAAAAAAACTTTCAAGATAACCTACGCAGCTAAATATATTATTACCTCAGATCAATGAATATATATCCAACATTTTGCTTTGGCCATTTTGTTTTCTGCAACAAAGTAAGATGTTTTACGAAGCCCCAGTATTTTATATTTACCAAGCACTTGTGCATTGTGGATAGCCTTTGGCCATGACATTTTTAGCTTAATCTTTTATTGTTATATAATCTGAGCTGGGGGAGCATGCAGATATTGATAAAGAGGACCCTTAAGAGGGACCCTTGTGGAACCCCACTAATGTAAAATATCAAAAAATGATCCATGGAAATATTGAACCAGTAACACAAATTTCAGCTGTAAGGGTTGTGCTGTATACTAGGAATGTTAACAAATAATTGACTTAATTATTGATAAAAAAAAAATATGCAAAACATTTGTAACACCATCTAAAAAAAACAGGAAACAAGCTCAATTGAGTGGAAAGGCTTTTGTGAGTTAATGCGTTTATTTGAGCAATGGTTTAACATTTCTATAAGTAGAGATTTCAAGAGTATTCATACTCTTTACTTAAGTACTACAGATATGTGTGTAGAACAAGTACCAAACTGAACTACTTTGAGTAAAAGTAAAGTACAGGTGCTCTATTGTATTTAAATATTGTGATAATTTCGTATTAAATGATTGAAAATGACTTAAAACTTTTTTCTTAAGCAAAATTCTATGCACAGGAAATTGGTTACATTTTCTCATTTGTTCACTGTGTTAGAGAGAACATAAAATGCTGACTGTCTAGTTCAATTCTAAATGAAAATTTCAGACGGGATAATCTAGACGGAACTGAACAGAGGTCCTGAATGAGCTGCTGAATACTTAAGAGTTCTTGTGTTTATGAGCTTTATCACAATATGCTGTTTTATACATTTGTTTCCTGACAATAAAATTATTTCAGATATCACAAATTCTGTCAAAATGATTTGCGTTCGGTTTACAAGTCTAGTAAACATGCAGTATCATCCACCAGTTCAACACAAAATCAACTTACAAAAACTGAATATAATTTAACTTTTCACTTTTAAGCATTTACATAAACATATTTTTAAATAATAAAAAATTAATACATCTTTTCACTATAGTCTTGTGCCTTGTCAATTTCAAAATAAATGTTAATGATTGCGATGTGGATGGATGCATTCCTTTTGCATCAATGCAGTTGATCATTTAAGCTGAGTCTTCACAGCCATAACTTAACAGCTTGGCATTTAGGGACAAAATGTGGAAAAAATTGGAGCGCTCTCATGGCAATACTTTTACAGACTCCCTTTGTTTACCTCTTTTTTTTTTTTTATCTTTAATCTCTGTAAGATGTCAAGGAGCTCTCTTGATCTTAGCTTACTCCCCTCAGAGCTGTGTGTTCAGAGCTGTATGTTTGTTTGATCGATTTAAGATTTCAGAGTGCTTTGATAGAAAGTGACCACTGACCAAATGTATTTCGAGTTATTTAGTTTTGTCAACTTTAGTCATCTTTTCCCTCATCTTATTTAACACTAGATTGGATGTTTTTATTTTGCAAAAATAATTGCTAATTTTGTGAGAATCCAGTCTTTTAATTTGAGCTTTCATTATTGGTAAATGTCTGAGCACTTTCCAAATCTCCAAAGTCTTTTTCTACCATATACAACATTTGTGTGTTACTTTATTAGTAGCTGCTGCATTTTTTTTTACCCTTCACCGAGACTTATCTGTTTGCTAAAATAAATACCAGACTAAAACTTGCCAAGAGATGCCTTTGACAGCTCTCCTGCCAGCGCTTCCCCTGCCTGTCTCCAGGTAGGACCGCTGTGCTGAAGGAAAGCATCTCAGAGTGGTGTCAGGACAATGTGTGGCCTTTTTGTCAAAATGATGCTCGTGTTCATGACTGGAAAATCTGTTCCATCGGCCCCACAAGCCCAGTGCTCGATTGATTCCCTGTCTTCCAAATTCATTTGTTTATTCATAATCTGTCTTTCAAGAAAATATCTGGCTGCGTTTTTTTTTTTTAAAGATGTCTGTCTTAATATGTTTGTTTGGACTGAGCTTGGTTAAAGCCAAAAGTTTGTTGACAATAGATAAATGTGCAGAAAGCTTTAAAAAGGTGCTGATTTGGGTAAATAAAAAGCAGTGATAAACACTGTTGCTAGAGTCTTACCAGTATGTTGGATGGGTTTGGGGACAGAAAGGGGCATCAGGATTTGATGCTACCAAGTTTAGATACACAACCTCTCACACGGTTACAAAAGCAAAAAAAAAGAAAAAAAAATGATTTACTCAGTATTTCATAAACATTTGTTAATTTATACACACTTAACTCGAGGAACTCCAAAACAGACAGATAACTGGCTCAAAGAACTTGAAGGCCTCCAGTATTAGAATGATACTAAGTAAAGAGTCTTGCTCTTGGTTGAAAGGCTTATTTCATTGCCTCAAGGGCACTATTACCACCATCACCTTGATTGTGTCTAATTTTAGCCCCTAGCTACAGTTTCTAGTTCCTTCACCTTTTTAATGAAGTCAACTCTATTGAGGATAGGAAAAGAACTCCGGACTGCTGAGGTTATTTTGGTCAGCGTTTAACTCTTATATTTTTGCACGCTGTAAACACACAAGGACAATGCTAATGTGATCTGGTACTACAACCTCCTGAAAAATAATCTACAAAAAATACAGGTTGCACAAATGTATTGAGTGGTGGAAGCTTTATGTTAGTTTTTTGTCACTTTGTACCTCAGGATTGTTATCCTGCAGGTTTTAGATGCATCCTGGATCAAACAAACCTAATTGAAGTAATTACACGAATAGGAGGAATCAGTATGCATAGCTGCATACTGAGGAGGCGATTCAACCATTTGATTTGTATCTTGGACCAAGGATACATCTATAAGTTGCAGGAGACCAGGCATCAAAACCTGGAATATCTCACCTCTGCAGTGGTACTAGTTTGCAAAATCTCTCCTCTCTGGATACTTTGGTTCATTTCTGTGAGGTGGGCCCTGCCTATTTGTCAGGTTTTTGTAAAACTCTTTTTGCCCGGTCCAAATCTGATGGAGATATTTTTTCTCAGATTGCTTACACAAAGGAGGAAACATTGTTAAGTATTAACAGTATTTATGTTTAACAAAATCATTAATACGAGGACAAATTGAAGAGGAATATCCCAACTTCTAACGGGCCCCTACATTCCGGTCATTTCCAAGGGGAGACCCACTGAAAAAGGAGAGAGTTTCTGCACCCTTTCCCTTTTTTATCTCATAGCATGTCTCCCTCCCAAAGCAACCCAGCTTATGGCATTACCATATAAGATGATGCTGGAGTTGCTCTGGCCACCATAGTGGTCAGTCGCACTGATCTGCAGAGAAAATTGAACAGATATATAAAAATAAACAGATGTAACATTTGTTTAAAACAGAAAATAAAACGACATAACAATAAATTAATCTTCAACAATGTCACACAAAGGATTGCGGGATTCAGCAGGTCTTTAATGCTACAGAGTGCTCCATATTCTAAAGGAATTATACTAAACATACAAGCTCTGTTTCCAACCTCTCTCCTTACAGCCAGCACTAGGTAGATGGCAGTTTTTTGCAAATGCTGACACATACCCTTTGGTTGAAGGATCCTTAACAATTGAACGATTTTGGACATGGCCCTTGACTATCCACAGCTTCTGTGTTTGCTATTTTCAGACATACAGTATGTATTTTCCAAACTGATCATTGCACATCTTATTGATGATGCTGTGATTTGGGAGTTCAATGTGTACCCATTTTACTGCTTTGCTGTACATGCTGTTCTCAAATTTGATACTTGTTTATCCAACTTTAAATGTAGGACACATTCCCCTTACTCAGCAAAGACTTTTCTGTAGACTATTTGTGGCACTTGGTATGGTAATCCCTGTATGCATGCCAATGCTGTTACCAAGCTATTCTGTCTTGGGCTGTTTTAGAAGCATCTTTGCACATTCTACATCATAGAGCTATAAAGACAGGGGTTTGCAAAAACATACATAGAAATCTGTTAATGTATGTTTTCTCAATAACCTTTGGCACTTTTACTAGCTCATATCCACCCCCCTTTGCACAGAAGTTGTCTCTTATAGTAACTTGTCATCGTTCACAATTTGGTTCTCTGATGTACCCAGAGGATTCCTCCATCAGTGTCAGTAAACAGTCAGTCTACTGTCTTCTTTGTATAATTGTCACTGTTTGCATCCAGGTTCAACCCTTTGGTTTTTGCATTACATTAATATGAAAATTGTATTTTTAACTTTGTAAATAATGTTTATTTTCCTTTTTAAGATAAGTCTAATATTTTTGATCAAGTGACATTTAAACAAAGATAACAATCAAAAAACAGTAAAATAATTAATAGAATACAGACAATATTTCACTGTAATGTCTAGGTTAGGCAACAATTTCACATAGCATTGATTGAGGTAGCCGATTCCTCAAAAGAAGAGGAGCAGCAGACATCTATCTCTTTTCCCTCCACCACTGCAGCCACTGGGTGTGGTCTGATCTTCCCTTCTCTGTAGGGGTGTGCATTGGCACTGCCCTCACGATTCGATTCGATTACGATTCACCAGGTAACGATTCGATTCGATTCTACGATGCATTGCGATGCATCATAATCCCATTGACTTCATAAAATCCGAAATGTGCCCAGATATCCGCTTTTCAAGCTTTTGGTGCGTTTTTAATTAGGCCTACCCGTCTATCGCGGTCATCTCCCTCCGCCTCAGCCATCTTGATTGTTGTTGGTATGCCCCGGGAAGTAATTGAAACTTCATAACTTGTCCATTTTAGGCCAGAAAATAAACAGTGACATAATCGATTATGGCACGTTGCCGCATCGATGCTGAATCGTGCATGCCCCGCATTGCAATGCATCGCTGAATCGATTATTGTTGACACCCCTACTTCTCTGAGCCCTAGATAGTGCCATCCTAACATGGGATCTCCTTTGTTGTGACATTGTGCACCAACCAGTCGCAACCTTTGCCCTCCTTCTCCACATTGTCTTAAAATGTCTTTTTAAAATCTTTCTTTTGGTTGATTACAGCCTGTGGCCTCTCCACCCAGCTATATGTCACCACATTTTGTTTTGGAAAAATCCAAGAGCAGGGCATGCTAATTAAAACAACAGGTGTTATGTGATTGGTCAACAACACAACACTTGCTCAGTTGTCTTATTGGCTACTGGGCAACATGGCAGGTAGATTGACAGTGGTCCAATTTCATGCCCTGGTTGTTGCCGTTTATGTAGATTGTAGATTTCATATGTCCTTACCAGTTCACAAAATTTGCAATGACTTCTTTGTATTCAGTCATATACCACTGTGACTCATGCCCAACAAAGACAGTGATCTTTTAAACTTTCATAGATGAGAGTAAACTGAAGTGTGACGTAAAAAGGACAAATGACTCTCCCTTCCCCCTTCATAGCAGACCATCCGAATCTTTGTACTGAGGTCTGTTGACATGCAGTCTGGGCAAGTGGACAAAAGCCCATTTCTAGATTTTACAATCAGTGTCTGCATTCTCCTTAAACTGGCTTTTCATGCAAACCTAGTTTAATGAAGTGCAACCACTTATATATAATAAATTTGGGATATATGGAAATGAAAATTCCTGGCTGCAGCAGAAAAATCAGGAAACCAAGGCTGAAAACAAAAATGCAAATGTTAGGAAAATATAAAGATCATATCATTTTGGGCTAAAACGTGTACTAACTCTATTAAAAAACTCATATTTTTTTTTTAACTCAAGGCATTTCAATTTATTGCCAACTATTCAATGTCAAAAGTACCAAAATATTTTTCTAACCACTGACTTTTTTTGTTGTTGCCTTTAACCTTAGCAGAATCACTGGGAAACTTTCTTGCATTTTCAAACATGTCTGCCACAGACTGAGGGGGCATGTTCAGTGTCAGTTTCCTTATTCATGTTACATTTTCTCATATTCAGAATGGGGATGAGGATATTTGGATTTATAACTTTTTTTTTTTTTGCCAATAACCTCAGACCAATGTGTAGCGTTTAAACTCTCACCCCCTCAACTCAGAACCTGTTAGCCGCATGCTCAACTCTGATAAACTCTGTTCTATCTGTGCTCTCTCGCTTCAGTGCTTAACAGGCTTGATAAAGTTTCTGCGTGTTGGCTGTGCTGTTTGTTGTGTTTCAACCCTTTTATTTTTGGTGTTAAATGGCTGAAAACTAAAAATGCACTTTTTGGTCTTTTTTTCGGCCGAAAAATTTCAGCTGTTGAATTTTCAGTGCACCCATCATATAGATACATAACTATGATTTTATGGTTTCAACACTGCCTCCATCTTCTACTTGATATAAATATTTACTTATGATTATAATGTAAAAATATTAATTATTATGACAAATGAAACAGAAGGATGGTAATCCGTTTTTAGTAGTTTCTGTAAATAAAACATGCAGTTATAAAGCAGCAGCTCTGGCCAGATGCAAGGTGGAAAAAGTTAATAATTTAAACATTTTATGCTTATAGTGGGTTTGCAGTAAAGGGAAGACGAGTTGTGTGTTCTTATTACCACCATCCGCTGGATTAAAGGTGAAGTGCAATTTATCTCGGGTTGAATGTCCTGGGGCTCTCAGGGTAATAGGAAAGCACACCGATGACTTCCACAGGATTCCTATTACTTGGGTAATATAAGTCCTGGGGCTTTAAATACTGTGGGGCTTCAATGGAAAAGGGGTTATTTTGCAAATTGCTACCTTTTGCAAAGAAAAATATTTGTTTTTCTTTTGGTCATTGGTCCCTGTGGGGCATTATGTTCACTTGGTAGAAACTACTTTATAAAGTCAATGTGTTTTGACTTAAAGGAATAAAATCACAATTAGTTAACTGAGGAGCCCACCAGTCATGATCCAAAGCCTGTTGAATTGAATGCCATTTTTAACTAATCAACTTTAACATTGGTTAAATGTTCTTCTGTGTCTTAAATACCATAAATTATTCTTCTGAAAATGCCTGTTTAAAAAAACAAACAAAAACAGCCTTGTCTATTTATATAGGTGGCCTAAAAGGATGTCTGCTTTGGTTTTATAAAAATGGAGGTTTTGTTCTACCGAGACCTGATCTCTCAATTGATGTCTTTACAGCCTTACTTCTTCAGAGTGCACTGGAGAAAATCCAACAGAACCTACGCAAACAATTTCTTCCCCAACCATTGTTTGATGGTGAATAGCAAATGCTTTCTGCTGTGATGAAAAACATTTAGAATAAATTTGTATTCTTTCCAGCTTTAAATTGACTATTAAGTTTAAGTTTTAAATGAACTATTAAGTTTTCATATGGAGCCTTTTGACTCCATGGAATGCCAGAGATATACTGCACCCCTGTAAGAAAACTTGAGCAGATTGCAGAAGCATTTTTCACACTGGAAGACAGTTAAAAGTTTTGACGACAAAATTTTAGGCATCTTCATGATTCAAATTTATACTTGTGTCTTGCAGATCTAAAGCTTTACTGTAATATTTTGTTAATTCCTGTGCTATGTCTGGAGGTAAATAATTTTGTTTTGTCTGTACACCAAATAGAGTGGACTGGTTGTGGAAAGCTTTTTTTATTCTTTAACCACAACATTAATTTTTTTTTTTACAGAA
The DNA here is from genome assembly GCF_000732505.1 of Cyprinodon variegatus. Taxonomy (NCBI): domain Eukaryota; kingdom Metazoa; phylum Chordata; class Actinopteri; order Cyprinodontiformes; family Cyprinodontidae; genus Cyprinodon; species Cyprinodon variegatus. The sequence goes on along the minus strand of NW_015150521.1, from coordinate 15,367 downwards.
AAAGTTAATGGTTGTAGATCAGCTGTTGGTTCACAACAAATCTGTTATCCAATGGGAGAGCAAGAAAAATATAATTGTCCTCCCAGGTGCAGCACCACCTGGTAATTGGAGCTGCTACAGGTGTAACTACTCAGAACTGATTCACAGTGTAGCAGAGGGAGGAGGGAGGGATATTATGACACTGCTCACAGCAGCTTCACAGGCAGGAACAGACGGGAATCATTACAGTCATGTGGGATGGGTTTATCATGATGACAGAGATCCATGGGATCCAAAGAGCCTTGATGTCAAAGAGCCTTGAGCATTAATTTGTAGTGCACCTTACCCCAAGAAAAGCAGAGCCTTTTTTTCTTTCCTCTTAATTTCCATCTTGGCAGATACCTGTCTTGTTTCCCATGTTGTCTGGATGGAATGAAAAACTCTTTTTAGATCATTTTAGGTGTAAATTCAATCATTTATTCATATGGTATATCCCAACAACTGAACAACCGAGTAAGAAATCTGAACACTTTATTGTTTACCAAAGTAAAATATCACTGCTTTCCCATCTAGTTGAGTGAAATTGAAGTACAGTAAACAATGCTGAGAAAATAACTTTTGTAATTTGCTGTTTTTTTGTATTACTTCAGCTCTAGGACTTGGTCAAGAATCGCAGTCAGAATTAGGTTTATAAAATAATATAATTGTCCTATACGGCTGTAGTACCTGCAGCAACAGACAGTGGGTATGTATAAAAGTGTTTTCTTTTCAAAAAAAGAAAGCTTAATGTAAAAGTTAAACTCTCTGGAAAGAAGAATTCATAAGATTATATTGGAGTTTGTATGTTTAGTATTAATATACTGGTTGAAAATAACTGATTATTTATAGTAACCTTTACTTAGAGTTAGATGTTGAAGGACTTGAATTTCATTGAAAAGTTCAGAGCATTTCATCCAGACAGAACTCTGGTAAATCAGCTTGTATAGACTATGTAGAATTTTATAATCCGTCCTCTTAAAAGAATTAGAATCAAGAATTGATTCAGAATATGAACCGGGATCCCTCACATTCAAATGATGCCCAACCCTCTGCAGGACCAAGTGCACTGGTTCAATTGGAACCGGCTCATAAATATTTTAATTATATTAATGTAGGTAAATATTTAACTGTCAGATTTGCTACTAATTCATCAAACTGAATATCGGAGGACCCAACCCAGGTAGACAGAGTCCTTGGAAGTTGCAGCATCTGAAATCGAACACACCCTGTGTGTTTGTGGGGATTGGCGGTTTAGAAAGGCAGGATCAGTGCTCCGCCAAATTTTTTTCCCTCAGCTGTTAGCAGCAAAAATATAATATTTATGTGGCTACATTTTAGCTGAAGTCGATTAATAAGCCAGATGCTAAAATCTGCCTGATCGGTCAGGCTCTAGTCAGGACTGCTTTCTCCATGTACTGGCACTCTATTGCACTTGCAGTTGCAATTTTACTTTATCCTCCGATTAATTTTTCAAAACAAAATTGCCTGCATGTCCTGGATCTGAATCCAAACTAACATACTAGATTAAGCCTTATAGAGTAATTATTACCATCAGTAACTGTCTGTTACGTCATGAAAACAATAACAATACACACACGGCTTCCTGTGATTCTAGCTGCTGTTTTTTGATGGGTGTATTCTTGTAAAGTGAATAGGTTTTGTTTTCCCCTTCACCTGTGATCAGAGAATATTTGCCCTTTTGGCATTTGCTTTTTAAACATGCACCAACAGAAGAGTTGCTCATGGAGTGTTTGATTTTTACATCTTATGTTACTCAACATGAGCACTTCTTACCGTCTTAGAATTCCTCACTCATAACAAAATGATGTGTGTATTATCTAATTTTAAACTATATTTACCTCAGATTTGGAATGGCAAAAATATTCTGTATATATATATTTTTTTTATTAAAGATGCATTTTAAATCACTGAAGAGATTACCAAATAAGCAATGCATGGGAAAAAGAAAAAAATATTATTTTTGTTTCCATTTCACAACTCTACTTCCTTAAAAGTAGACACAGTGGTCTGATTAAATGATAAAACCTCTCGAGTTCCCAAGACTTGGAGAAATATTTGGCCATGTCTAGGCAGTGGAGAATAAAGTAGTTTATTTTTTCATTTTTTTTTTCACATTGTCTTAACTTGGTAAGAGAAACAGAATCTAAACAGACTATCTGAGAAGATCAAATACAATCTTAGCCTTGAAGACTTTAAATAAATTTTAAATGTTATGTTTACATTTCAGAACTTAAGACATTATTGTGATGAGGCAAATAATCATAGATTACCTATTTAAAAACGTAGGAATTGATAAAGGTGGAAAACAAGATGATTCTTTTTGGAAATACAAATCTTTTTAAAAAAACATTTTGGGGTTATACAGTCATATTTCATATTCATCAAAGTCTAAAAGGATAAGAGGACTGAGATAAAGTGTTATGACTAATCTAAAAGGTCTGTTAAAATGTTAAGAAAACTGGAGGAAAGCCTTTATTGTTTGGGTCAAATGCGGAGTGTTTATGTAACCAGCTTAGATTACAATATTTCGGATGGGTCTAAAAGGATTATATTGTGAATACACTAAAACTTAGCTAAACCGGGTTTGCAATATTTTAGGTTAATATGTCTTTAATTGTAAAGTAAAAATTTGTTAAATCTTTGTATTTTTAAAATATTGTTCTGGGGAAAATAACTGTGTGGAAGCAAATGAAGTGTTAATACAAGCAGTTTGGGCTGCTGCTTAATCTGCATAGGATTTATATTTGGAAGTCATGGTTTCTGAGTTCCAATTTTAGAACGTATTCACTGCAGAATCTTTTGACTCTCTGTTAATCTGTGATTTTGGTTTAATAAAATAAAATTACTTGGACAATTTAAATAGTACTGTATGTTCCATTACAGTAAATCTTTAATTGAAGGCAAGAATGCATTTATATTATTTCTTACCAGTACGCTATGTTCTCACTTAAGAATCTTTAGTTTGGGCAACAATCCAGCTCTGATGCCACAGGCGTAGTACTTGGTACTTACTGTACACAATCATCAAGCTCTTCATTCCATTTTATGCCAGCTTTGTTGTTATACATTATTTTTGAAATAAAAATGTAAGGCTAATAAAACATTTCATTGGTTGTATCTTTGATCACTCACACAATCAGAAAGGGGCGACAGTGGTGTCTGATGAACAAGTTGACCCTTCAACCAGAGGGTTGTCAGTTCAAGCCCTGCCTTCGGCTTACAATGTTGCTGTTTCCTCTGGCAAGACACTTCTCCTGCGTTGCCTACTGATGGTGGTCGGCAGCCGCGCTTCTGTCGATGAGCTATAGGGCAGCTGTGGCTACAATGTAGCTTGCCACCATCAGTGTGTGAGTGTGGTAATGAGTGAATTACTAAATGTAGTGTAAAGCAGCGGTCCCCAACCACCGGGCCGCGGACCGTTACCGGTCCGTGGGTCATTTGGTACTGGGCCGCAAAGAAAAAAGTATATATATATTAGGGGTGGAACGGTTCACAAAATCCACGGTTCGGTTTGATTCACGGTTTCTGGTCACGGTTTTCGGTTCGATTCGATACATGTTGATTGTTACACCGAAAT
>NW_015150521.1:0-11741 GCF_000732505.1 Cyprinodon variegatus | reverse complement strand
ACTTATGATATCTATTCCAAAGGCAAAATGTTCAAAAGAAAGTGACCGTGGAAGCCGCTGGTAACTATGATACACCACGGTGTCTTTTAATTGAACCAATGCAGCAATTTGAATATAAAGTTATGAGTCAGGCAGCAGAGACACAGCCAGCCGCAAAGTCCAAAGCAACCGACTCTGACCATGTCATGGCCTAAACACTTAAAATTTGCAACAAGAGGTATAATGTAAATAAGTTCAATATGTTTTCGTCTTTTTAACTGTAACTCCTCCTATATTGGCAGAATAAAAAAAAATATTTAGTACAATATGTTCTAAAAGTATGCATGTGAAAGACATGAGGGTAGGTTGGTTGTTCCAGAATGTCTGCCCTGTATTCTAGGGAATATTGGTATAGATCACACAGAGGAATAAGCTGCAATAATAAAAGTTTTTATTTGTGCTCTGGTACATCTTTGCTCTCTGTTGAACGTTAGATGTCGCTGAAAATTACACACTGTAGCTTTAATAATGGAGAAGCTATTTGTCAGCGTTGTACACATTTTAATATATACAAATATTTTCTGCCAAATAGAGCTGGTGCTTTTCTCTCTACCCAGTTACAGCTAATTTTGTACTGTACCATTTCATTGATTGAATATCTAGGAATTAAGAATTAGGGCACAAGGATTAAAAATACTTTTGGAAATTGAAGATGCTTCCCAGAAACTTGAGGAACTTGTGACTGGTTGACGACAGTAATAGGTGAATTCTTTTTTTAATATCTCAACAGCATATTAAAGTCGTAGGGAAGTAATATTTAAATGTCAAATCATTCTGGCTTAACCATGTACATAATGTATGTACTTTTTACCAAACTTGCTTGCAAACCTTCCGCCTCAACAATCCCGCCCCCTTGATAAACTAACAATCAAATTCACTTTATTCACTCGTGTAAAGTAGGGAACCACTCGGGGAGAATTCGGAAATGCAACGGTTGGAACAGCCGTTTCCCTAAGACTTTAATCAGTCTGAATAAATTTTGGAAATAAGCATCTTAGTTATTCTGACTTTGAATTGAGAAAATATTTGTACTTTTATTTGAAAATATAAAGAAAACAGAATTGGCTCATATTTAATTGATCTTTCATGAATTCAGAATGTATATCATCTACCAAAGGCCTGTGATATTTGGGGTTTTATGCAGTATCTTAGCTGTTTCCTTAACCAGGCCCTTTTGGACTGAAATGTCTGGTTTTCGAGGTATCTGCTAGAACCAATTGGGTTACTGCATCAAATGTTCCTATGATTAAGGACACTCCAGTTGCCTTCGCTTTAACGGCTCTTCCCAGTTTTTCTTTCTTTCCCCTGAGCCCTTGATATTTCTCCAGTTTCTCATGTTTTTAAGGATGCCACATGCATCACAACAGCTGACATCTGCCACTTACCAAAATGTCTTATTGGTTGGCCACACCCATTTTGTCTGTTTGCATCTGGAAGTCTCATAGGATCTTAGCCCTTAGCTCTGTCATTCTCCACCACCTTGAGATCTGGCTCCCAAGGTGGTGGAGAGCTTTAAATCACTGTGTTTTTTGTTTGTGTGTGAAATTAAGAATTATGGTGCCTGTTACGTCTAATTTTGTATTCGTGCACTTAAGTTAAAAAACCCCCAACAAAACGGGCACTAGTTTTGTTTTTTTTAATTAAAGATGCTGAAGTCAAATTTGCCTTTAAAAGTTCAGCCTTCTTCTGAATTTTGTTAAGTTCAGTCGGAGAAATGAGGCATATCTGTGCCATTACTGCTCTTTGATCTGCGTTGAATAAAGTGTTATAAAATTGCCATGTCTTTTTTTTTATAACCTTTTTTTAATGTTTAAGCGCCATGTTTCAAAGGAAATGTTGCCATGTAGTTGGTAATTTAACAAAATAAAAACGCTTTTGCGAAATAAATAGATTAGAATAAAAGTGCAATAATATCGCATATTGCAATATTTAGCCTCCTTGAATAATCGTTGGGGGAATTCCTCAACCGCGACAGCCCTAGCTAATAGACTTCCTAATGCTTTTAAAGCATGACGAAAAACTGTCCGTGTGCATTATTTTTCAGTCCCATAACTTTTATCAAATGTAAATACAAAATCTTGAATACTGCATCCTATTACAGACCAGCCTCAGATGCTCTCATTTTGCTGCAGTAATATGCTCAGTAAAGGCTCACTTTAGCATGGCTGATATGAGAAAATAACTCTAGTCAGTTCTCTGGAAAAACATGTGAAAATCTTTGTGATACATTTCAGGTTCATGGTTATTAGAATTGCATTCTTACAAATAACTGCTTTTTTATTTTTGAGGCTTTTGGGGTGCTCAGGAATTGGTTTGGCAGCCTTTTATTTTCAATATCTGCTAATATTTTTTTTTTTATCTTAGACTACTTTTGACTATGAAATCATGTGGAGGCTTGTGTCACATGTGATTTATACATGCAGGAAATGTATCTTAGCAGGAGATGATGGTAGCCAGTCAGAAACAAGCGAAAACCATTTTTTTTTCCTTTATCATGCATCAGGACCCATTTACCTTCATCTTTCTGTTTTTTTTTTTAGTTATTTTTTTTTTTAAGCTGTAGAACCGTAGTCACCAACAAAAATTTCCACAGTACACACATTTACTTATTTCTTTCACTGAAAAGGTCAATAAAAGCAAATGTCAAATATTTTACTGCACATCCCATACAAGTCGTCTGTCAGTATATATGGAGTCTTGATGTACAGCTATATTCGCAGATGACACAAAATAGTGTTTTCCCAAGGATTTTCCTTCAAAATTTGAATAACACAGATAAAAACTATTCACTGCTGCTCATTTTGTGTCTTTTTGTCCATCCATCTATCCTTGTTTTCTTTTTTCCTTTATTCCTTTGAGTATACATCTTTATATACCCTTGTTTGGGTGGAAACTTAAATTTTGCATAGAAATTGTTTTCCTATCCCACCTTCAGTCATATTTAATTTGGGTTAGTAGAAATAAAATCCTGATTTTTTTACACAAGTAATTTCATCTATGCATTATTAGTCCAGTAAGACATCCATGGAGAGAGGAGAGGGTAAATCATCCCCAGTCTAAATTAGCTTTCTAAGTCTTACTGCAGTGCTGCGTCTCTCTCAGTTAGATAATTTACAGTAGGAAATTTGCATGAACTAGTGCTGTTCAGGTTGGGGCTTGACCTACCAGCGGGGTACGCTGCAGCATAATGTGAGCACATTTAGGCATAACAGGCACTGTTTCCACTAAAGTTCCCATTCTTAGAAAAGCCTCTGTTACTGATTCAATGTATTAACTTCGAATATGTGTATTACGACACTAGTTTATATCCAAGCCAGCGAAGCCAGTCAGAGGTTGAAAAGTTAGTTACTGTATTGCTACCTTGAGTAATTGTGTAGAGATAATAAAATTGTATTAAAAGTAGGGACTGATATCTGATAATATTGAATCGATAATATTAGTCAGAAAATTAATAGGGGATTTTTCTGCCAGCATCTAAAATCTCCGATATTTTCATGCAGATAGAAACACTGTTACTGTTAAGTTTCTGTCACTTATGGGTTAATTTTATATGGGTCAGTCATTTTCATTACCTTTGCTGTCCACTTTTGTTCCCTTTTTTAGCAATATGACTTTACGAAACCTTTTCTAACATGCTACAGTATAAAATAAGCAATAAAAGCTACTTTGATTCATGCTAATACTATATTGTGTCAAAATCCGTATCGGCCAATGCTAAAAGCTGCAATATTGATATCGGAAATGAAAAAGCTCTATTGGGAAACCCCTTATTAAGAGTACAAAAAGCTAAAGGAAAAGAAACAACCCTTTCTACTGAAGTGGGTAAATGGTTGTGGGGTGTGTACAACGGCATGATTTGTTTACTGGCAACTTTAACATGACAAAAATCTAAAGACTATCATTTAAAAAGCACTTTGTCAAGAACAACATAATACAATCAAAATGACTGAACATTAATTAATCACTCTTATCTTTAGGTTTTTCTTGAGTAGATTGTTGTTATTCAACTTCTTGGATGTTCTTTTCTTCAACGTTTTAAGCTATTTAGTTTTAAAATCACAGTGCCACGTATTTCCCCCTCATACCATCTGTAAATCAAATTGTCAATTGCAGTTTTTTTTTTGTTTTTGTGTGTGTGTGGTTTCGCAAACATGGAAAATTAACTAAATCACCTCATGCACATGGATGAAAATCTTAATTGGGTGTAAAGCATAAAGAATGGGGATGGGAAATTAATTACACTATTTGGCCTGGTTTTCCCAATTCAGCAATAAATATTGAACCATGGGGATATGTGTAAGCATATCTGTTGGTTGTATGTTTTGTGTGTCTCTGTTATCTATGTGGACATATTTAGTTTCTTCTCTTTTTTTATATTGAGCTATTCTTTATAACTGAGGGATGCTGATGCATGTAGTTTCCCTTTTAGGCCATATGTGTCTGGTCAATGTATCCATATACTGTTTATATTAAGAATTATTCCACCTCAGATATGAAAAGAGAAATGTTCAAAGGTAATCTTTTCTCATGTGAATATCCTACAAAGGGCTCTATCCACAAGTTCACTACTACTTGAACTTAAAACGGCTCTTTTGTTTCCTGTCTTTCATTACTGGATGAACTGATTAATCAAAGTGTGTCTGGCCATTGTTGTCATGGTTACTGAGGTCAGGCACACCTGGATTAATGGTTAATCCAGTAGAAAAAGACAGGAAACAAAGGAGCTGCCTTAAAGCAGTGGAGCTGTGCAAGAGCTCATTGAAGCCTTTTCCCCCTCATAATGCTGCTGAAAGCATCTCCTTGCTCTGCCTGCCCATCGAGGAAAAATCTGGGCATTGTGGTCTGTTTGAGAGGCAGATTCATGACGGCAGAACCACTAAAACTTTCCAATGAAAATACAAAGATGTTGCGTAAATAGACTATGTATCTATTTTTGAAGAAGGAACGTTTTATATTGAGAAGTAATAACGAGGAATGGAGTTTAGGCAGCACATCGCCATTGCTGAGCAGAGAGGGATGTCAGATTGTTGAAAAATAACCTGCTTGCGTTTTGTGGGAGCTATATTTTGACTGATAATGTAGGAAAAGGAAAAGTTTGAGAAGACAGGAGACTGTGGGGTGCCTTACAGTTGAAGCTGATTCACAGAGACATCACTGAGCCAGAGAATGCTGTCCTGTATATGAGGAGGAGATGAGTAAGGAGTAAAGTTTTTCTTCAGTTTAATAAAAAAAAAAGGATTTTTTTAAATGGACAAACAGACTGGAATATGAATTTAATGATAGTTAATATAATCAACAGATGGTGAGTAATTTCGCTGTTTTACCAAACAGCTTTGAGTCCTGTTTGTGTAGTCAGGGGCTATGTCTGTTTTAATCTGTTATGACTCATCTTGTTTTAAAGTGTTTTTCAGATTTTCCAGCCACAAGATGCTCTATTTATTCTAAAGCTAAAACAGTAGTATGTGATTAGTACCTTCTGTTCAAAAGGCTTCTTTTCTAATCAGTCTAGTCAGTATTCACTAGTCACACACTGCTGGCAGTTTATTGATCGAAGAAATGTGCTGTTGGTTGTTTTTTGCAAGGATGTTTTACCAGGCTATTTAACTATTTAATCTGTCTTTCAGCAAACCTTGCGGGTGGTTTTCACCTCCATTAGGTTGTAGCCTATAAAATATGCTGTCTTTCTTCGTCTGCTTTCTCCTCATGAGCATTGCACTCCATTTTCTTAATCGTCAATATTGATCCCTTTCAAATTCATCTTAAGCATACTCAGAAATATCTGTAAGGGTTCCGAGAGAGACATATTTGCAATGCAATCTCTGTGAAACACGGTATGCTTATCAAAAAGCACACTGCTTTTAGATACGTTTGAATTAGAGTTCACCTTTTAGTTATTTATTTTTAACAAAACATGTCACTCTGTCTAAAATATATTGTGTCTGTTGTTTGTGCTACCTTGTCCTGCAGAATAACATGCTCCAGACATTGTCTTTGCGGACAGAGGTAATTGAAAACCTGTGTTATTCCAGGCCATGAACAATTTTCTCTGCTGCACCTCAATTTTGGACCATCTCTGTTTGCCTCTCTCTTTCTACTTCTAATTTTAATAACTTTTTTGTTCCCAACCATAGTACAGGTCTTGACCACTCTATTTCAGAACAACATGTCTTTCTCTCTCTGCTTCTCTATGAGCCCTAAAGCTGTGATAGCAGCAGTAATGGAGGCTTAATGTCAGAGGTCAGATGAACCAGAGACCAGCAGGCATATATATATATATCTTACAGCCTCGAATTGTAATAAAAAGGTTTTTGCTGCATGTTTTGCATTTACAACCCGTTATTTATGAAATTTCTCGTCCATTGTTTGGATTTTCTTCAATTCTCCAATACCCTGGTGGTCTTCCTTAGCTGTTTTATCGTATTGTAATAATCAAATCTGTTTGCATTCATAGAGCTCCAAAACCTGTGTTGTGTGCTTAGAATATTGACCCTTATTTATACAAAAGCAGATTCCCCAGCTGCAGGATAATGGAAGAGACACTGGTATTTCCAGCTTATTTTGTGCATATGTTTTTATTTAAGGTATAGCTTAAGTTGCAGCTTATGACATTTTTACGTTCTCTCTCTCGATTATTTACTGTCCTGCTTTTGTAGGAGTGCAGGTGGAGTAAGCTTTATGTATTTTGCGTCAGTAGCTCTCTTCCTAATTCCTGCCTTTGCCTAACCCATATATGGCCCTCAGTTTAAAGCAGAATATCAAATTTGTACTTTATAAATAGTCAGAGCCATTAAGATGTGGAAAAACATCTATGCACCTTACAGCTTTAACCAAAGTTGCACCTAAAGTGTAATTTGCATTAATTAGCTTCTATTCAGACTATTGACTATGCTCTTAGATTATAAATCAACCTTTTTGAAAATTGATTTGGAGGGGACACCAATCAAAAGTGGGAAATTATAATTTATTGGCTGTAAAAATTGTTAGAAATGCTGTGTAAGCTGGAGATCCAGCAACTATCTCAGCAGGAAACTTAGTGTGCCTGCAAAACATCCCTGTTTCTAGCACTTCTCCAGGAGGTATTGATACACTGTAGTAAATTTTGAGTGAGGAAAGGATATTTATTTTCTCCAGAGTTTGAGAGATCCTAAATCTTGCTGCAAGTCTAGCTGATAAGTGCCCTTCCTTTGCAGTGATTTTTATCTGTCTCAATCAATGTGACAGAGGCTTAAGATGAAAATACGTTGCTTCAGGATGTGAAGGGAATAGTAAAGGCAGTGTCATTTTCATGTATATTGTGCAAATAATTAGCCCCTAAGTTCTGTCTGCACTCTTTCCAAAGGAGTTTAAGTGGGTCTGAAACTCTGTCAGCTTTAAGCAGTAAAGGGGTAAAGCCAAAGGCTTGTACAACAAGAGACCCTTTGTATCCAGATATTTAGAAATGTTTTCGTTTCTTACCGAGTGTATGCTTGATATTTTTAATTCTAGGATCATTTTAATATTTTTCAGCAAATGTAAAAAATTTGACTGTTACAAGATATGACAGGAAGCCAGACTGAGAGAGAATCAAACTGCTAGAAGCCATCAATATGGGAATAGACACAGTAGATGGAGGGTTGAAAAGACAAGGTAAGATGTGAGGTGTAGGGGAAGGTGTGCAGGTAGAAAATCAGAAAGAAACTGTGGCAACACACAGTGAACAAAGATTCCTGAGGGAGTTTACGGTCATGGGTAAGTAGAAAATTCCTGCCACTCCTCAGCCCTATGGTTTCAGGGGCCTATTCTGAGTGACTGAGGTGCTGATGAACTTGTCAGCCTTTCCTTCCTCCTCATTCTCACCTTTGCACATGCACTCAGGCACCTCACTGAAGCTGAAATATAACAGAAAATGATCACATCAATTTAGGGAAATGTTACTTTACCATTGTTAGAATCAGAACTTACTGAGAGTTTTGGTGGATGTAGGAAATAGAATAGAATTCAACTTTATTGTCATTTAACTTTCACAAGTAGAGAGCAACGAAATTAATTCTCTGCATATAGCTCATCCCTTTGGGGAGCAGTGGGCTGCCATTGTGCGGTGCCCGTGGATCACTGTGGGGTTAAGGGTCTTGCTCAGGGACCCAGAGTGGCAGTCTGTGGGAGTGGGGCTCAAATTCAGAACCACAGGATTCCAAGCTCTGTGCCCTAATCACTAGGCTGCCACTCCAATGAGATGCAATGCAATATGTTGCTTGGGCCTCTAATGCTCTAATGATGTCATGGAGATACAGATGTTCTTCTATGTTTGCATTCTCTTGAAACAAGCTCATGTAGGGAGATGGCCTGTTGTTATAGAAGACCTCCCACCTTTAACCCATACCAAAGCAAAGCTCATCCATCAGTCCTCAATGACTATAACCTTTTGCCCTGACATCCCGAATCCTAAAGGTCCTAGAAAGACCCATGTTTTTCTTCCTAAATGAGCAAACAAGCAACTCTGAGGACATAATTCAGGACATTGGTTCATAAAGTGAAGAACATTATAGACAATTCTGAGCATCGTCTTCATACAGAGGCTTCTCCAGAACCAGTACAGGAGATCCTTCCTGCCTGCAGACATCAACATCTGTAACAACCTGAAGAAACCCTTATGAATTACTACAACAGTTAATTTCCTATTTGAGATTATTAATATATTTTCTATTTGAGCTAAATCATTATGACTTTGAAATATTATGCAGATATTTTGGATTATCCCCAAAGCCTCTAAAGCAAGATTTTCCTTAGTGATGTCTTCAACAAAACTACACTAACTTTGGGGCCTTTCTAATATTTTCCGTATATAAAATACTTAAGTTGAAATTCAAAGCTTACATTTCCAAACAAGGACAGAGATGTTACGGGGGAGTACAGGGATTCAGCACATCTCAAGGTAGACAGATATTTTTTCACCAGCACAAGGGCTGTTTGTAAAACAGCAACAATAAAATGGTGAGAGGGCTGCCAGAGTTAAAAGCCATGATGACATTAGTTGGCCTCAAGGACACGTACACAGGAAAGCTCTTAACTACTTGAGCCAGTGAGAGGGTAAAAGTGGAATTTGATTAAATCACATAAAGTGGCTGATAAGATGAACTGTCTGTAAAGTGTGTGTCCCTATGCTTAAAAACTAACAAATCAATCCTTTCAGTAGGTTAAATGTTTTCAAATGTTAACTTTATATTTTAATACTATTATCTCTTGAGACCATGACCAATCATTTTTTCGAATCTACATTTTTTCCCCATGGTTTATACACAAGAAACAAACAAGAAGTAAAAAAAAATATATTGGTTTTATCCATTTTGAAATTTAACATTTTTGTCATTTAAGTGACCAGATTACGCAAAGTTGCAATTATCAATGGCTGCAATTGTTGCAGCACACATTATGGTCTGTAATGGGAATACAGACAGTTAGTCAATGTATGCTATGGCCTATGTTAGAGGCCACCAGAATGTACTTCTTTTTTCTTTTGTGTTGACTTCCTGTTTTTCCAGGACATTTCCACCATTTCGTTTAAACATGGATATTTACAGTTGTATGGATTTTAAATGAGTCTTTTTTTTTGGGGGGGGGGGATGACTTGTAAGATGAATAAAAGAATGAAAAGGAAAGTTAAAATGTTGGAAGCAACACAGAGACCCTCCTTCCAAATGGAGCAAATTGTTCCTCCTTATTCATATTTCTTGAGGGTCAACTACAAGAACACTTTGCTGTGTAACAAAGGAACTCCGCTATGCTGTACTGAACCCGGATAGCATCGAGTCTCATGGATGTCATTAACAAATGGAAACGCACATGGATAGACAATGCTTGTCAAGTTGGGGGAAAAGTTGCACAAATTTAGCGAACAGTTGAAGCTCTCCATTTTAAAACCCAAACATATGAATGTGTTTATTGCATTACATGCATGTGTCATATAGAGTACATGTGAAGAAATAAAGTAGTTTTGTTAAACTCTGTGGCGTGGGCTGTGCCTATACTGTCCATGATTTCATGCAAAGGATTGGGAGAGTTTGAGCTGCTAGGGAGGAGGGAGAACAACCACAAGGAGACTAAGGGAGAGGCTGCAGATGTTGTACTGAGAATGAAATTGGGGAGGGTGTCTTAGAGGACCTGTTGTGGATACGTCTAAAGAAAGGAGATAAACTGAGAGTAAAATCAATAATTGTTTAATCTTCAGTCTCTGGAATTAAATTTGTAGAGTTTCTTCTCACACTTGAAGGATTATAAATATTTAAGGAATTATTTGTTTCTGGAACTTCAAAATTAAATTTTGAATGTAATCTTACTACCGGTACAAGCATATTTTCTTTTGTCACCATCTAAGCGATGCATCCTTAGTCAATTTCAGCATGCAGCCTTGGGGTGCCTTGAATTCAGAAGACTAATTTGCTACCACATGCAAGTATTTGTTTACCTCAGTTGTACTCTGGTTGAGTGTTGTCTGTGATTTTTCTCTTGTTACAACTGAAAAAAGATTAAATGTTAAGAGAAATCAGAATTCAGCTTATGCTTTCTATACAGCAAAATGCAGGAACTTCTTTTAGAAATGTTGCATATTTTGGTTTAAAATTAAGCTTAAAACAAACAAAAATCAGCTTCTCTGATTACTAAAATCGGCATTATTTGTTCTTTAACCAGTTGTGATTGTGAGCTACTGTTTAATCATCTGGATTGTGTAACACTAAACCTGCAGTAAAAAGGCAAAGAAAGTGTAATGATTTTCTTTGTGTGTCTTTGGCCTCATTAATTAATATAGATGGTATATTATTTGGTGACTGTAAACAAATGTGTAATGTGAAATGGTTTTGTTTGCAGAGCTATTCCTTCAGAAAGCTATGACCTAAATACCAGAATTTGTCATGTTTAGAGACGAACGTTAAAAGGCATTTAAGATTAAAAGCAACTTTAGCTGCAGTACAGACTTTAAAAGTAGAGCTGTGCTTTAAATCAAAAGTACAAGAAGATATGGTATGGAGCATAGACTGTGGACGAAAATTTCAGGTTTGAATAAGTGTCAGAAAATAGAAATGGAAACTTTGCACTGATATCTGAATTTTCTGATTGAGTTTGTATAATTGATATTTCAATTATACAATTATACAATTATGTATGAATCCATACAGCTGCTTTAATCTAATTGGTAATTCAAGATGATGGACTAATTAAAGGATTTTCAAATCATTGTAGTCGCTGTAGTAATAAGCATTTTTTTTCCCAAATAAAGAAAAAAACAATTGCTTGGCGACTGATCATTTATCCTAAATTTTGAGGCATGGTTAGAGAGAAAATGGTTAAATCCAATGGCAGGGAATCATTTGATTACAAATTAAAGTTTCATTTGTTAGAGTTGTGTAAGATATTAATAAATGATGCTTCCTTTAAAAAATAATTTTGAATTACAGTTCCTTACTATTTTATATAGCAACATCGTTTGCTGATAATCAATAGAGATGGAGGTTAAAGCTATTTCCCATCAGAAAAGCAGCTTTTTGTTTCCAGAGGTTTCTAATAAAATCACAACCTGGCCTGTCCTGTTAAATTAACAGGTCTGTTCATTTTATTCACTGCATGAAAAGTGTGATTTTCGTCAATATGCGGCACTGTAGATTGTCGTGGAACTTCAGGTTAGCGGCAGTTTACGGCAATTTGCAGGCTTCGCAGAAAACTCCCGTAAA